>NC_141296.1:16553803-16793803 GCF_037954325.1 Fistularia commersonii | reverse complement strand
CGTGGCGCGAACACGCGGGAAGGAGAATAAAAGCGAAGCCGACGGGATCGTTGCGGAGGGAAGCTGAGGAACGGAAGGGCTCTGGTGTTTGTGTTAGCGAAGTCAAGGGTCCAAAGACCAGAGGAAGTCCTTGCGGCCGACGGATGCGGTGGAGAAGTGTTTACCGGCCGAGGCAACACAATGAACCGCGGCTTCGAGTGTCAGCGTCTTACAGGATACCAGCGCAAACAAATAATCTGGCAGGATCAAGACCGCTTTTAACTTACTTTGTAATCCTTTGCAGCAAGTCGGCAAAACAAAAGCAACAGTTCATCTATCGGGGTCTTTTTGGTTTTTTTGAGCTGCAAAGTAAACAAGGAGACCAGAACATAGAGGCACATCCATCCTCATCAATCCCTCCCTGTATAAACACAAACAAGCGGCGCCCGGCCTTATTGTGGCGTGCGGTTACATGTGGAATGAAACACAGTCTTAAGTATCTCCCCGATGATCGCCTATTAGCGGGCGACTCCATCGCAGCGAGCCGCCCGAAACCTCCGAAGACGGATCGTATCTCCTCTCTCAATTAAGAGATTTAGAGAACAGATGGATGGAAATCCAGCTGGCCGCAGCGGCCGCCCCCGAGGACGCCGCTGTCGACGGAGAGGTTCGACGTGATTGAAAGTAGGAGGTCGGCGCGCGGCGGGCCGATAGGAGGGACTCTGGTGCCCTCTTGTGTTCTGCAAGAAGCGAAGAGGCCTCCTCGATGGAGCCCATCGTCTGGATAAAGTAGCAAAGACCGTGAGACAAGCGCTTCTGTTAAAGGGACTTTAAAATCTTCTTCATCTTCTCGACCGCTCGGGGTCTCCACGGCGAATCCGCCTTCTCCGTCGAACCCTATTCTCTGGATCCTCCTCTCTCACGCCAACTAACTTCATGTCCTCTCTCACCACGTCCATGAATCTTCTCTGTGGCCTTCCTCTGGAGCAGGGGAGTCAAACTCATTTTGGTCCGGGGGCCACAAACGGCTTCATTTGATGTCGAGGGGGTCCGACCGGTGAAATCGTAGCATGATTACCTCAAAGTGACACCAAGTCCGACTTTTTCCTTTGTTTTAGTGTAAAGGAGAAAAGGCAAACTATAAAAATCTTACTCCGTGATGAACTGCTCCTTGAAAAAAATACACGATGAACAACCTGGGATGTTGTTTTTTCCGCCGAAACTTGCTGCGTCCACACCAAGCAAGTGTCTTATTAACCTCAATGAACAAATAAGAAGTGGTCTGTTTTTCTTGGAAAATCCAGCACTCCGTGTCCACCTTTCTCTTTTTTGACTCTCTTTTGTCTTTCACTTGTAAAGTGTCTTTGAGTACCACGAAAAGCGCTAGACAAATCTTACGTATTATTATTATTATTATTATTCCAATGACATTCTGCTGACGAGGGTGTCGTGTCCGACGGAAAATCAGGTACGTTTCTAACAATAAGACAAAACGCTATTTGCAGACCCGAAAGCAGAAGCGCTGCCATCTGCTGCAAGTTGCGAGTCACATCGTGTTGTGCCGCGTTGCTAACGCTGACCAGAACGGTGGTTTTTATTACTTATTATTCATTATTATTATTATATATTCACCGTCCCTCCTCCGTACATGACCCAAATGTTGTCCAACAGAAATGATCTGGATATTTATTCAGTCTGAACGTTCCCTGCCTTACTTTAGATTCGCTTTACGGGGTGAAATTAACAATTCAGTCGGTCACTGATTGAACCAAATACCACAAAATGCTTCACCAAATAAGTCACTATACGTGTTCATGTACAGCGGCGTCTATATTTATCACCGTAAAAAGACAGTCGTCAAGCGTGCCACTGAATCGCACATCGACTCAAACAAACATGAAATGTACAAGCTGAGACGTTTAAATCAATCGATATTTTCTCGAGAAACATAGAAAGGTGAACTCATAAAAAGTTATGTCACTTTGATTTGGGTGTGAAATCAACATAATACACATGTTAGAGATATTATCACTGAAAAAAAAATGTATCAGAAATAAATTTCAATAGCTTGTTTCTTTTCTTACAACAAGTGAAGATCAAAACGGCAACCCGACCGGTTAAAGCTCTCCCTTTTGTAAAAGTGCAGGTATGAGATCATGTCATCTTGTAACATCTCCTACCATGCGGGAGATTTAAATCACAGCTCGGTTGCCGGCTCAGAGACTCTGTAAAAAAGGGCTCTGTCTGTCAGCCACCTGTAAATAAGAGAGACATCGGGAAAGTTAAGGCAAATCCGATAGATTGTTCCGGGCGACGAAAACGACCGGAAGAAAATCCCATTTCGACTCACGCGCTCAGGCTGCCTTTCCTCTTCATCATTCCTGAGACGGAAATGGGAAAATGAAAGGACGGCACCTCACTGGCTCTCAGTTTATCTGAAAGTTAATCGGCGATGTGGCTCAAACTCACGTCTAGCTTGCCAGGCGATCACTATGACGACAGTCGCCGTCAACAGGACCAGAGGAAGGACGATGGCCGCGAGGCGAACGCTCTGGCTCCCCTCGGTGTTTGCCTGGCGGAGGCGGCGGGAAACACAACTTCAAGTCACCGAGAGCATTTCTCCCGCTCTCCTCCGGGGGGCAGGAGGCTAAAAGTAACGGCCGTCTTTTGCCGAGCGTTGGGAAACGCTCGCACCGTTTCACTTCCTGGAAATGCAAAGGTCAATTATCTTTGGGTTTTTCTACTTACCGCAGCGTGAGGGTTGACAGATGTGGTCGTAGGGTAACCGTCGCTCTGACGACCTGTCGGGTAGAAATGGAACAATTCATTTAGTTAAAGTCTGCCTTTTTGGAAAACCTCGACAAAAATGACCGAAAGTCATGATGGTGTGGCATCCAAACCAGAGTCTGGCGCTTTATCCAGGTGATTATGAACGCCTGTGCGGTATATCCTCGTTCTTCGCGGGGGTTACGTTTCAAAAAGAACCCGTGATAGGCAAAATCCGTGAAGTAGAAACCTTTATTTTTTTCTCGCTTTTGTGCAGATAACGTTTGTATCCAACGTATTGTTTTTTTTTCCTGCTGCCGTTAGTCAACAGAGCTAATGCAGACTCCATCCTTACCGTGGTCTCGTTGCGGACAGTTGCGACCCTTTTTGCATCCTTATTAAAACTTATTGCTGCTAAGTTCTGGAATGAATTAGATGAAGTGATGCAGAATATTCCCAGGAATGAGAGAGTGATAATTGGTGCAGACTTCAATGGACATGTCGGTGAAGGCGATAGAGGGGATGAAGAAGTGATGGGCGGATTTGGTATCCAGGATAGGAATGCAGAGGGACAGATGGTGGTAGATTTTGCAAAAAGGATGGAAATGGCTGTAGTGAACACCTTTTTCCAGAAAAACCAGGAACATAGGGTAACTTGTAAGAGCGGAGGTAGGAGCACGCAGGTAGACTACATCTTGTATAGACGAGGTAACCTGAAAGAGATCAGCGACCGCAAGGTAGTTGTAGGTGAGAGTGTAGCCAGACAGCATAGGATGGTGGTTTGTAGGATGACTCTGGTGACAAGGTGGATGAAGAGGACAAAGGCAGAGCAGAGGACAAAGTGGTGGAAGCTGAAAAGGGAGGAGTGTTGCACGGTTTTCAGGGAGGAGTTGAGAAAGGCTCTGGGTGGTCAGGGTGAGCTTCCAGATGACTGGACAACTACAGCTAGTGTTATCAGGGAGGCAGGTAAGAGAGTACTTGGTGTGTCATCTGGAAGGAAAGTAGATAAGGAGACTTGGTGGTGGAATGAGGAAGTGCAGGAGTGTATACGGAGAAAGAGGTTAGCGAAGAAGAAGTGGGATACCGAGAGGACTGATGAGAACAGACAGAAGTACAAGGAGATACAACATAAGATAAAGATAGAGGCAGCAAAGGCAAAACAAAGGGCTTATGATGACTTGTATGCTCGGTTGGATAGTAAGGAGGGTGAGAATGATCTATACAGGTTGGCGAAACAGAGAGATAAAGATGGAAAGGATGTACAACAGGTCCGGGTGATAAAGGACAGAGAGGGAAGTGTATTGACAGATGCTAGAAGAGTGACGGGAAGATGGAAAGAGTACTTTGGAGAGCTGATGAATGTGGAATATGAAAGAGAGGCAAGGGTAGAAGAGGTGACTATTGTAGACCACAAAGTTGCAAAAATTAGTAAAAGTGAAGTGAGGAAGGCATTGAAGAGGATGAAGAGTGGAAAAGCAGTTGGTCCTGATGATATACCCGTGGAGGTGTGGAAGTGTCTAGGAGAGGCAGCGGTAGATTTTCTGACTAGATTATTCAACAGGATCTTAGAGAGTGAGAAGATGCCTGAAGAATGGAGACAAAGTGTGATGGTGCCTATTTTTAAGAATAAAGGGGATGTGCAGAATTGTGGCAACTACAGAGGGATAAAGTTGATGAGCCATACAATGAAGTTATGGGAAAGAGTAGTGGAAACTTAACTGAGAGCAGAAGTCAGCATCTGTGAACAGCAGTATGGCTTTATGCCTAGAAAGAGAACTACAGATGCAGTATTTGCGTTGAGAATGCTAATAGAGAAGTACAGAGAAGGCCGGAGGGAGCCGCATAGTGTTTTCGTAGACCTAGAAAAGGCATAGGACAGGGTGCCGGGAGAGAAGCTCTGGTATTGTATGAGGAAGTCTGGAGTGGCAGAGAAGTATGTTAGACGGGTGCAGGACATGTACGCTAGCTGTGAGACACTGGTACGGTGTGCTGTAGGGGTAACAGAGAAGTTCAAGGTGGAGGTGGGACTCCATCAGGGATCAGCTCTGAGCCCCTTCTCGTTCGCAATGGTGATGGACAGGCCGACAGATGAGGTGAGACAGGAATCCCCATGGACCATGATGTTTGCGGATGACATTGTGATCTGTAGTGAGAGCAGACAACAGGTAGAGGAAAATCAAGAGAGGTGGAGGTATGCTCTGGAAAGGAGAGGAATGAAAGTAAGTCGCAGCAAGACAGAATATATGTGTGTGAATGAGAGGAAATCGGGTGGAGCAGTGAGGCTACAGGGAGTGGAGATCAAGAAGCTGGAGGATTTCAGGTACTTGGGGTCAACAGTCCAAAGCAACGGAGTGTGTGGAAAAGAGGTGAAGAGACGGATCCAAGCTGGTTGGAATGGCTGGAGAAAAGTGTCAGGGGTACTATGTGATAGAAGACTTTCAGCCAGAATAAAAGGAAAGGTGTACAAGACAGTGGTGAGACCAGCAATGATGTTTGGCCTAGAAACTGTTCCAATGACCAAAAGACAGCAGGCAGAACTAGAGGTTGCAGAGATGAAGATGTTGAGGTTCTCTTCGGGAGTGACCAGGATGGAGAGGATCAGGAATGAGGCTATCAGAGGGACGGCACATGTTCGATGTTTTGGAGAGAAGGTCAGAGAAGCCAGACTGAGATGGTTGGGTTATGGACAGAGGAGGGATAGAGAATATATTGGTAGACGGAGCTGCCAGGCAAGAGGTCTCGAGGAAGACCAAAGAGAAGATTTATGGACGTAGTGAGAGATGATATGAAGGTAGTTGGTATGAGAGAGGAGGATCCAGAGAATAGGGTGAGATGGAGAAAGTCGTCTTGCTGTGGCGACCCCTGACGAGAAAAGCCGAAAGAAGAAGAAGAAGAAGAAGAAGATTAAAACTTATTGCTGCTGTCGTCCTTATGTTTTTTTCTTCCTTCTTTATGGAACGGAAGATATATTAATTCCGTAATGCCGACCTACAGCCGCATAGCTTTTACCTTCCCTTAGCATGTCCAGCAGTTTAACTTTATCTGCGATAGATAGCAGATAGATAGCATCGTCCGCTGCCTTTTGGGCCCTGCAAGGTGCTTTTGTCGGTCCAGAGCGTTTTGTCAACATGATGGGTTTTAGAGACACTCGAAATTGCAAGAGAATTTGCACGTACGTCATGTAAATTTGGCAAGCTGTTCTACATACGTGTACATATTAAACTGCAACGTCATTGACGCACAGGTACAGAAGAAGCGGAGTGACTTTTTAGCCAATCAGAATGCAGAACACAACGCACGAGGCAAATCCGTGAAGTAGCAAAACCGTGAAAAGTAGACCGTGTTATAGCGAGGGATCACTGTATATGTATATAACCTGCACTCGAGCCTGTCACAGGGTTCACCCTGGACCTGGACCTACACCTAGACCTACATCCTATCATTCTCCAATGAACCCACGGCGTGGTTTTGGACTGTGGGTGATGACCAGATGACCCAGAAACCCACACAGACACGCAAATTCTCCAAAATAAGGCCCCAAACTCAAAGCCCGCGGGAAAAATGTGGCCCACGAGGACATCTTAAAATTGATAAGTCAAACACATGCATTGACCATCAACTACATCAACTATGCCGATTGCGTTACCCGCTAAGTGACCGCGTCCCGCCATTGGATCGCAGTGTATCCACTGCGATGGCATTTCTAACGCGTGGAACCAAGAAATCCAATGATCCCCAAATGTCCAGGAAGAGAAAGCCGATGCAGATAAAAGGCTGTTTCAAGAAAGATGGGAATGCATATGCGACGTTTTGGATTTGAACGAGTTATCTAACCTCAGGGAGTACGGTAGTTACATTTATTTTACATTACATTTAGTTCCGTTACACGAGGACAACCATGATGCTGATGTGAAAATGAGCTCTAAGCGCTAACTGCCGCGCCGAACTTGTAGTTTCATCCCAATAAGCATATAAAACCACGGCAGAGCAGGTCCCAACACAGCTGGAAAATGTCAAAATGATAGATAATGGCCTAGTTATCCATGAATAAACCTCAATAGTTCTTGTTAATAATTGCAGGTAGCTCCAAATGTGGATATGCATGGACAGACCCCTCTGTCAGATTGGCCAAAAGTCCAACTTTTTACATTTCAGAGGAAAATATTTAGACTGAGCATGAGCTGAGAGAAAATAAGGTTCCATCATCCATTTTGTGAGTCCTTCAGGCTGCACTCGAAGTGGTGAAAGTGTTGAGAGTCTCTATTTTGGAAGCCAGGCCTTGAAAGCTTACAAAACCCTTGCTACAGTTCTCTCTACAGTGCTACAGATTACGCCGATGAAGCAGAGAATCTGAATATATCACACCTCTTTCTCCGGTGGTGACCGTCAGGACCTCGCTGGCTCGGCTGTCGCCACGGCCGCTCTTAGCAAACATGCGGATATTGTAGGTCGAAGGATTTATCTCGATTATCGTGGCTTCCGTCTGGTTTGGGCCGAAGTCTAGGACCGTCTTTGAGTATTCCCACGAGGCTGTGGCGGGAGAGCACGTTACATACAAATTGTCCATTTCATGCTCCAAAGAAAAGCCGGCCATGACAAACGCAACGGGGCTGAGACATGAATGTAGCTTCAGAGGATTGAGCTCTCACCGTTCTGTGCTTTATACTCCAGGGAGTAGCCGGTGATGGGGCTGCCTCCGTCGAATCCGGCGGTCCAAATAAGGGAAATTGTATGACCTTCGACCAACTTCAACCTCAGCGCCGGTGGATCCGGGCGTACTGAGTGAAAGACACGTCCAGCAGTTTAAAATTCATCGAGATCGACTGATTTCCTGCTTCTTGACAACAGAATACGGTAAAGATCTACTCCAACTTTCTTGTCCAGAATCACATTGTATTGGGCTCCTATTCTAAATTCAAGGGGATTCTTGCAGATTTTGTGTAGAAGCATTTCCATGATACGAAGAATGGCTAGCGTGCAGGGTGACATTCATGACCACTGTCGCTTACTCCTTCCATTCTAATAGTTTGCGTTCAGGGGATTTTCGTAAAAGGCAGGAGAAGCAGGAAACACACTACGTATCCACCTGAGAAGAGCGCCGTGCTGATCTCCCAGGCTTCGGTAACGGCGTCAACTGCCGACGGCGCGTGGACACGGGGCGAGAGATGAAACACTCCTTATTCGTCATATTACAGACTAAGTCATTATCGATTTTTACATACATCTGGGATTTATAAATACCTGGTCCGGAGGTTGTGATGTCTTTTATCCACACTGTGAAAGGCGATGAAGAGTTGGAAGAGGCTGCCGTTGTTGTCTGAACCACTTGAAACACGTTATAAACAGACTTTTTTGCCAACAGGAATGTGTTTAATGGCTTGAAATCGGTAACCGAATGCAGCGTGATTGCGCTCCATCTCCCGACTTACTCTCGTCCAGGGTTGAGCACGTGACTTCTCTGGAGGCAGGACCCTGGCCTGCAAGGGTTCCGGCCAGGATCTTCACGCCGTACTTCGCGGACGGCTTCAGACCCGACAGAACGACACTTTGCCGTACCCCGGAAACCCCCAAATTCAGGTGACGCCACCGACCGGGCTGCTGGCTTGCGGTGTTATACTCTCTGTAGTGAATGCTGTAAATTGACAAAATCCCGTTCCTGAGATCAGCCGCGGGAGGCTGAAAGAGACAAATTGTAGAGTTCAGAATCAGCAAAAAATGAACTGATGAAAGTAAATCAGAAAATCAACGAGCTCGTCAAGCCAGGTATTGTTGCGTTAAAAAGCGTCATTTGTGATCGGTCATATTTTATATTGCCTTCTTTGAACGCATTTTTGGTCGGCGTTACAAAAAGTAACATTCAATACAACAGCCACAATTAATATCATACATTTATCTCTTTATGCTCCACTTAAAATGTAACAAATGATGCATAATATGAAGTGACTCTTTGACATTTACGAATGCAGCTGGACCATCCGGAGATTATTGTTAATTCACGGCTTTACCTCCCACGTTACTGTAAGCCTTCTAGCGGAGAGGGCTTCAACGTGGACGTCAACGGGCGGGCCTTCTGGGGCTGAGAAAGCGATAAACATAGTCACGCACCGTTCTTGTAGCTCTATCGGATTCCAAAATGGGTAATAAATAAAGCTTAAGACCACCTGCTTCTTTGGTCCTGATGAAGAGTTCGTTACTGGCTTCACTCGCGCCTACGCTGTTGATGACAAACAAGCGCAGGACGTACCTCTTCCCCGGTCGCAGATCCACCAGCGAAACCTGAGTGGTGGCGGGATTTGACACGCTTGTTCTCGATGCCCGATCCCACAATGCTGCAGAGCAGATAAAAACACGCAAAGACTGCTTTCAAATATATCGCAAAAATACACGGTCGTTATCGAGAATCTTATCTCCTGTGGTTTAGTCTTTTTTTTTTTTTATTTCTTTTTTTATACCCTGCGCGTCCTTGAGTTCGATTCGATAGGAAGTGATGGGTCTGCCGCCATCAAATCCTGGAAGCCAGCGAACAGTCACGGCCCTCTCCTTCACTTCTTTGAGCTCCAGCTTCACTCGCGATGGACATACTGAGCAGGAAAAACAAACTTTACCGAATGAAATTGTTTGAAAATGACACGACAACAGTGAGTTTATCAACGGACGGAAAACAACAAACAGCGCCTCCTTTTCCAGATGTTGTTCGTGTGGGAGGATGTCAGATAGGACATGGTGATGGCTCTTGTTTGCATCGAGAGATATGAATTACAAGTCCGGTGTAAATATATTGCAATTTTTGAAATCAATCAATTTGGGCTTCAGAAATTAACGAATAAATAGATATTGGTTTTATCTTCCTGGCTTGTGCGTGAGTTGTCTTTTGTTTTAACTAACAAGTCTTTTGTCTTTTACTAGCAGTACCTTCCGCTCGCTCCAAGCGATCTCAGGCAAAACTGTTCTCAGTTCTACTCCCTCAGTGGTGGAACAAACTTCCAGAAGCAACAAGACCAGCATCGTCTCTCTCAACCTTCAAGAAACAGGTAAAAACTGTTCTCTTTCAGGACTTTTTACTGCGCTGATGCCCCAGATCAGGTTAGGCAGCAAGTTAGGCTATGCAGTGTGTGTGTGTGTGTGTGTGTGTGTGTGTGTGTGTGTGTGTATGTCTTTGTCCAAAAAAAAAAAAAACAACTCACTAACCCAAGCTTCTGTATATTTCCTGTCCATCTTGTATTTGCAAGTGTATTTGCAGTCCCTATGTCCTCTATTGTAAGTCGCTTTGGATAAAAGCGTCTGCCAAATGCAATGTAATGTAATGTTTTGTTGTTTTTGTCAGTTTTATTCTCATCCCCTTTAAGAATAAAGGGGATGTGCAGAATTGTGGCTTCTACAGAGGGATAAAGTTGATGAGCCATACAATGAAGTTATGGGAAAGAGTAGTGGAAACTAGACTGAGAGCAGAAGTCAGCATTTGTGAACAGCAGTATGGCTTCATGCCTAGAAAGAGAACTACAGATGCAGTATTTGCGTTGAGAATGCTAATAGAAAAGTACAGAGAAGGCCGGAGGGAGCCGCATTGCGTTTTCGTAGACCTAGAAAAGGCATATGACAGGGTGCCAAGAGAGGAGCTCTGGTATTGTATGAGGAAGTCTGGAGTGGCAGAGAAGTATGTTAGACGGGTGCAGGACATGTATGCTAGCTGTGAGACACTGGTGCGGTGTGCTGTAGGGGTAACAGAGAAGTTCAAGGTGGAGGTGGGACTCCATCAGGGATCAGCTCTGAGACCCTTCTCGTTCGCAATGGTGATGGACAGGCCGACAGATGAGGTGAGACAGGAATCCCCATGGACCATGATGTTTGCGGATGACATCGTGATCTGTAGCGAGAGCAGACAACAGGTAGAGGAAAATCTAGAGAGGTGGAGGTATGCTCTGGAAAGGAGAGGAATGAAAGTTAGTCGCAGCAAGACAGAATATATGTGTGTGAACGAGAGGAACTCGGGTGGAGCGGTGAGGCTACGGGGAGTGGAGATCAAGAAGCTGGAGGATTTCAGGTACTTGGGGTCAACAGTCCAGAGCAACGGAGAGTGCGGAAAAGAGGTGAAGAGACGGGTCCAAGCAGGTCGGAATGGGTGGAGAAAAGTGTCAGGGGTGCTATGTGATAGAAGACTATCGGCCAGAATAAAAGGAAAGGTGTACAAGACAGTGGTGAGACCAGCGATGATGTATGGACTAGAAACTGTTCCAATGACCAAAAGACAGCAGGCAGAACTAGAGGTGGCAGAGATGAAGATGTTGAGGTTCTCTTCGGGAGTGACCAGGATGGAGAGGATCAGGAATGAGTCTATCAGAGGGACGGCACATGTTCGATGTTTTGGGGAGAAGGTCAGAGAAGCCAGACTGAGATGGTTAGGTCATGTACAGAGAAGAGATAGTGAATATATCGGTAGACGGATGCTGGAATTGGAGCTGCCAGGCAAGAGGTCTGGAGGAAGACCAAAGAGAAGATTTATGGACGTCGTGAGAGAGGATATGAAGGTAGATGGTGTGAGAGAGGAAGATACAGAGAATAGGGTGAGATGGAGAAGGTTGACTCGCTGTGGCGACCCCTGACGGGAAAAGCCGAAAGAAGAAGAAGAAGAAGAAGAAGAAGTCAGTTTTATTCTCAAAATTATTCAGGTTTAAGAATTTGATTCAATTCAAAATAACTTGATGAGAAAAAGCATCACTGTTTTGAAGGTATTTAGGAAACAAAATACCAGCGGTGCTTTTGATGGCGGAGTCTTTGGGTTCTCCCCTCTGCAGAGAATCAGTATTCAATCCTTACCTGGATTCACCGTCAGGGTCACCTCGTGTTTGTGATCATTGAACCAGCCGGGTATGTTCACACGGCAGCCGTACGTCCCGGAGTCGCCCTCTCTGACCTGCCTGATGGTCAGCGACACGTCCCCCTTCCCGATATCCCCCAGGAGCAGGTACCGCTCGGACATCCTCTTGATCACCGATTCGCCATCGTGGCTGATCAGCTCGTTGCCACAGCCCGAGTAGGGCAGGGCGCCTCCGCTCCAGCACGAGGGGAGCCGACCGTAGTACTCCGCGTCGTATTTGCACGGCAAGACGACATCTGTTCCGGCATCTGCCAAAAGGGTGGTCACTTGCGAGCATCCTGCGAAGGCAAATCACAATGTTAAAGATGTGTTTTGATAATGTCGGGCACGCGGCGATGGCAGAAGACCACCGCCATAACTCTTACCCAGTAGCAGGCAAAAAAGTCCGAAACATAAATGAATCGCGCGAGGAAACATTGCGGTTATTTTCGTCTGTCGCGTTAGAAACAGAGGAAGGACTGAGTTCACCCGCTGCGGACACTACAACCAAAGCACTTAGCGGTTTCAGGCTGGAGATGTTTACAAAATCACATGATGCCGTCCTCCATCTGCCCACACCGACAATTCTGCAAGCAGATACGGGGTGTCTGTTTCCTTTTTCGTGTGGGTTTTGGTTCCTTCTTCGTTCGGGGTCTTCAATTTCGATGATCGGACGGAGACAAAGACGACTCACGGAGTCGAGTAAATATTTTTCTCCCAAGATTCCGATCGGAACATCCCAACAAAACATGGAAAAAGTTAGAAAGCGTATTTTTGTATATGTGATCCGTCATATTCAAATAGATATCTTCCCTCTTTACAAGCAAAAACATGAAGGCTTCTGAAGGGCAATGAACTCTCGATCGCCCCTGAGACTGCTGAACAAACGTTTCAATTTGCTGGGTGTTCAGAAAATCGGCATAACTTCCTCATTGATTTCTCCCCACAAGCAGTCGGGGGGAGCAAAAGCTATTTATAATACAGAGTTCAACTCAGCAGGAATATCAAAAATGATTCCAGCCTATCCTACCGGGATCCTGTAAAACACTGGAGTTCATCCCATTCTGGGAGTGTTAAAATTCCATTGACGGACAAACGTTTCATATAATCCACTATAATATCCACTTTAATACAATCTATTTGTACTCTGGATTAAAGAGTCTGATAATTAAATCTGAAACTGGGTTGGATTTAAGATGAAGGAACTTATATGTGCACATGCGTACATTCCAATGATTTGAATTTAAATCCGAAGCAGGCTATTAAAGATGCGAATCAGGTCCTTCTGAAGCGGTTTTGTTTGTAGTCGCCTGATTATTGACAACACCGAGGTCAACTACATTTATCTACCTGTTTTTTGTGAACACAACAGCACCCAATAAACCCAAACATGCAGAGTTGGCACTTTCTGCAAATTGTCTCGAACTTCATGAAAAGACTTTAACAGGGTCACAACCTCATTCTGAGGATTTCCCGCTTTGAATTTTGCCAACACAGCAAGGCTAATGAAAGAAATACACGCCTAAAATTTGATCGTAAAAGGAACTGGCACTCAGAAGAAAACAACACGAACTCTTAGTCCGTAGTCAAATGGAGATTTTGTAACCAATGTCCACAGCGCAGATCGTACTGCACGGGGCTTTTTCGTAATTGAGTCTGCGTTCTCCGACTTCCACCGACTAATTAGGATTCTAGATTGTCCGCAGATGTGAATAAAAGCCCTGTGATCGGTGATATTCCTCTCTGTCAGCCACCCCCCTCTCCTCCACAAAAAATTATAATCAGTGATAATAATGATGACTAAAATCTCGAGTTATTCTGGGATACGAAATCAGATCGGAGCTGATCCTCCAGTCATCGAAAAAAGAGACGAGTGCAGTTGCGTTCAGTAAATAACAGCTGTGATAGATGTGTTTTGTGCAGTGGCGTGATTGTGCCCGTTTTTAAGAAAAGTGTGATGATGGCCATTTCAAAGAATAAGGGGATGTGCAGATTTGCAGTAACTAAAGTTGATGAGCCATACAATGAAGTTATGAGAAAGAGTAGTGGAAACTAGACTGAGAGCAGAAGTCAGCATTTGTGAACAGCAGTATGGCTTCATGCCTAAAAAGAGTACGACAGATGCAGTATTGGCTTAAAAAATGCTATCAGAGAAGCACAGAGAAGGTCAGTGGGAGCCGCATTGTGCCCTTGTAAACCTAGAAAAAGCATATGTCTGGGTGCCTGGAGATGAACTATGGTATTGTATGAGGACGTCTGGAGTGGCAGAGATGTATGTTAGACCGGTGCAGGACATGTATGCCACATGTGGGACAGTGATGTAGGTGTGACAGAGAAGTCGAGGGTGGAGGTAGGACCACATCCGGGATCAACTCTGAGCGCCTTTATGTTTGCAGTGGTGATGGACAGGCTGACATATGAGATGAGACAGGAATCTCCATGGACGACCATGATGTTTGCAGATGACACCGTGATGTGTATTGAGAGCAGGGAACAGATGGAGGAACATCTAGAACATCAGAGGCGGAGGTATGCGCTGGACAGGGGAGGAATGAAGGTTAGCCACAGCAAGAAAGAATATATGTATGTGAACATGAGGAACCCTGGTGGAACGGTGAGGCTACGGGGAGTTGAGATCAAGAAGGATGAATTTAAGTACTTAGGCTCACGTGACAGTCCAGACCAACGGAGAGTGTGGAAAAGAGATAAAGAAACGGGTCCAAGCTGGTCGGAATGTGTGGAGAAACGTGTCAGGGACACTGTGAGGTAGAAGACAATAAGCAAGAATGAAAGGAAAGGTGGACAAGACAGTGGTTCAATGCTGAGGTTCTCTTTGGGAGTGACCAGAATGGAGAGGATCGGGAATGAGTCCATCAGAGGGACAGCACATGTTAGATGTTTTGGAGAGAAGGTCAGTAAAGCCAGACTGAGATGGTTTGGTCACGTAGTCACGTACAGAGGAGGGATAGTGAATATATTGGTAGAAGGATGTTGGAATCGGAGGTCCAGACGAAGACCAAAGGGAAGATTTATTGTGAAAGAGGACATGAAGGTAGTCAGTGTAAGAGAGGAGGATCCAAAGACCAGGGTTAGATGGAGACGCTCGATTCGCTACGACGACCCCTGAAGGGAAAAGCTCAAGGGGAAAGAAGACGATGATGTGTTTTGCGTATTGTTGGAAGAGAAGGACATTTCGTATTGCACATCAGCGCCGGATAACCCGCCGGAAATTGTCTGCTCCTCGCGAACACGATGCAGTTTCACTCACAGGAAAAATCTCATCTGGGCATATTTACCAGCGTCTCCCCCCGGTAACTGCAGTAGTCAGGCGCTTCTGTCTGTGGAAGAGCAGCAGGGATTTCGTCTTTGGCGATTTTCCTCAAAATCCTTAACAAACCCTTTGTCTGATGCAGCGGTCTTATATTATCCCTTCAACATAGGACATATTTGGCTTTGTCTTCATGAAATCCCATTATTAGGCTTGGCGTTTTGGAAACCGCTCCACTTATAGAGCGCTTTCACACCGCAAGCTTTACCTAGATTTACCCATTGTCACACACACTATTGGCAGCGGAGCTCCTGAGCAAGGCACTAACCGGGCCATCGGGCGAAGTTACAGTGGAAAGAACAAGTACTTGATACACTGCTGATTTTTCAGCTTTTCCCGCTTGTAAAGCACGTAAAGGCCCGTCAGGTTTATGTTTAGGTACTCTTCAACTGTGAGTGACGGGATCTCAAAAAAAAAAAAAAATCCAGAAAATCACATTGTATCACATTGTCAAGTCATTCATTTGCTTTTCATTGCATGACGTACGTATTTGATCAGCTACCAACCACTAAGAATCGTGGCTCTCACAGACCTTTAGTTCTTCTTTCAGAAGAACCTCTATTAACTGCACCAGTTTGAACTCCTCACCTGCATAAAAGATGCCTGTCTGCGCGCTCTATCAAACAAACTTCAACCTTTCCACAATGGTCAAGACCAGAGAGCCGCGGAACATAGGCGGGGATAAAACTGTAGACCTGCACACGGCTGGGATGAGCTACAGGACTACAGGCAAACAGCTTGGTGAAAAGGCAACAAGTGTTGACACAAGGATTAGAAAATGGAGGAAGTTCACGGGGCTCCATGGAAGATCTCACCTCGCGGGGCATCAATGACCATGAGGAAGATGAAGGATCGGCCCAGAACTACAAGGCTGGACTTGGTCCATGACCCGAAGCAATGCATCAAATACTTGTTCTCCACGCTGTAACTACAGCAGGGGATCGTTATTAGATCCGGAAACGTGAAAAACAAATGTGAAAATAACCATGTCATTTAAGGAGTCGGAGAGAAAAACGCTCGTGTGCAGGCGACAATGAATGTCTTCAGTCGTAAAAAGCAAGCAATCCAGTCGGAAAAATGGTCGAGATCAGAAGATAGTTTCGTTCCACGTTGATCACAGTGGCAGTGACAAAAATCTAAAGTATGTCTCCCGATCACAAGAGAGGCAAACGGCAAGAGGAACTAGATGTTGCCTGCTGAGGCCCGTCAAATTTTCCCCTCAGACACAAGCTAACGTGCTTGGTGAAGACCTCTTTGAGCTGACATTTACAGGACTGAGGGCAAGCCTGAAAACAGGTGTGTGTGTGTGTGTGTGTGTGTGTCAGAAGAAGCTGCAAGGCATTCTGCAGAATGACAGTTGAGGAGGTCGACAGCGTATAGTGAGAGAAAATATTTGACTCGGGACCAGGTAAACGTTTTTTTGGCTTATACGCATCCCATATGACCCACAGTGACACTCTACATGTGGAAATCATGGACAAACAAAACAGAACACACAGCTGCTTACATAACAACTCACACTCGCATTTTCATGACATCGCTTTCAGATGTACAAAAATTCCGGAACGATTATGATGAAAAATAACATTGCCGCTATTATTCTAATGCTTCATACTTCCCCAAATAACTTCATTTTGTGTGCAATGAAAATGATCGTTTTCATCAGTGTTTGCTTTCCAGCCTTGAGCCGTTCCCACGTGCTCGGGTTTCTATTTTTATATTTTATTCCAACACATCAACCGTGATCTCTCGGCGCCAACATAGTCGGCACAAGATTCAAGAGCCCTGAAATGAACGTGTAAAAAAGATATGCGACGCAAGCAGTTGGCAACCCGGGTCTTTCTTTTGTGTCGGGAAGAAAAAGAATGATGTTATTGGACGGTGAAAAAAATGTTACACGCTCGTACGTTCATCGCACACCGCAGTTTCCATTAAGACTTACAATTTTGACATCCCTTTTAATATTTCAAAATACAAAGTAATCATTTTTTTAACCACCATCGCTCCTTTTTAAATGATTTATTTCCTTCAGTCTCATCTCTTGACTGCGACGGTAGTCGTGCATCCAGTCCACTGGGAGGCATTGTGTCCACATGACAAACCACCGGCAAGCGCGCGCATGAAAGCAAATTGGCTGTGAAGCAAATAAAATTAAAAAGCAGCAAATTCAATAATGTAAAGGGTATTTTTACATCTTCTCATCAACACGTGACATACTTTTAGACCTTTCAACATGATTTAAGGATAACTGCACCTTGCAAGCCGCAGGGGGAGGTCGTCGCTTTCCCTTCCATCTCCTTTCCCAGAGATAAGGTTCTCAGAGTAGTGGACGCGAAACACGGCGTGCACGCACCGAGCAGCTGAGCGCTGGTGTCAACAGGAGTATCAGCCACCCTGCTTTAAAGAAATGCAAACATTAAATTGCATTCTCAAGGTGGACTGACCTGCAGAATGCCCTCGAGCGTTAAATGTGCAAAATTAATCAAAGTGGCCCACAGTCACTAGCTATGATATGAGTTTCACATAATAAAGAGCGACGAGGCTTATGATTACGGCAAAGGGAAAAAAAAAAAAACAACTGCTGCACTGCCAGCGTTCCCCTTCCGCTAGGCAAGCTCTTAATCTTTCCTGCGACGAAACCGAAGCTTATCGCAAAGGGAAAATATTAACGTCGCATAGTCTTGAAAATTTTCCAGAAAAAAAAAAAAATTGAAAAATGGATTCTATTTTGAGAAATGAAATATTGCTTTGTAGTTTATGCCTCCCCTAAGCCCTTTCTCCCTCCTCCTTCTTACATTTGGTTGTTCCTATATTTCAAAATATCCTTCTACCGAATGTAAATCATCATACTATTAACAAATGCAATGTGGCGCTCCTGAAACACCTTGTGGCGCAAAGTCTACACGGATGAAATATAGGATTGATGGAATAAAGTATAGAACTCTTTTTAGTAGAACAGCACAGAGCCCAGCGGCGCTTAAGGTGATGGAGTTTTCTATCCGAGATACTAGTTTCTCACACCAGATAATACCGTGCACTTTATTATTCTAAATGTAAGATGTCATACCCACAAATCCACCCACATACTGCTCCCTACCCACACTAGCACAGATGCAAAAAACAAAAGCAAAACAAAGGAAGCGCGCTAAATATCGACAAAGCTTGTGTGAGGATGCGGAGGATGCGGAGGATAAATATAAGACGTGTGGGCAAAGTCTAAAATCTTCCCCACCGCAGACGGACGATGGCACGGTGCAGATGAAGGACCTCTGCAGGATACTTTCCACTTTCTCTCTGACATATTGGGCGTGAAATCGAAAAAAAAGCGATCGGAAACAAACTGGCAATCACGTGATTTATCGTTATTTACCCGTTACAATGGACGAGTTATATAACATATACGTATATTTCAAAAGGAACTGAGAAAGAGAGAAAATCCACGGAGTTGTTTTGATGGATGACTCGTCCCGATGTGATCTTTTCATCTGTTAATACGAGATAAGACGTAAGCGCGGGGATTCTGACCGAGCGGCGAATGAATACGGGGTACGTAATGAAATGTGCACGCTGCGGTGTGCGTTATGGCCTCGTAATTATAAGTTTGTTAGACATCTGGAGACCGGAGAGCGGCCGGGCTGGAAGGAAATCATGTTCATGTATTTGATGTACATCACGGGAGAAACAATACGGAAGAGACAATGAATGAGTTGGCCTTCTATTCGGGCCTGTTCACTTGGAGCAGAGCTGCATGTTAACAAGCAAAGCCCATCAAAAAACAGGTACTTGGACCAGTCAACTGTAGAGTGTTTCCAGACTCCTGCTTTATCAACCAAGAGTTCAATTTGCACAGCTGTTAATAGCGTTTGTGAAATCGCGAGATGCCAACCATCACATCCTTAACTGCATGAAATCAATGAGGCAAATTTAGAAGAATAAAAACTTGCTCTATCACTGATCTGTTCCAATTTTTTGGAACATACATTACACCATTTACCGCTCACTGAGCAGATGGTAATTTGAAAGGAGTCGTTTAAAGTACAGGAGAGTCTCCAAGATTTTCATTTGACAGGTGCCCGCGCGGCAAACGCTGTCATAGGCGTCGTGGAGACGTCCGGCCTCACGGCTCGCATTAAACGCAGCCAAGCCGAGCGAACGGACGAGGGGTCAGCGCAGCCGCAAGAACATGAATCGGATGTAATTACAATTGGTCTCAACTTTTAATTATGCTATCACATCTTGTAGCCCCGAAGCGCTTTACACTGGATTGCATGCGCACTCACCAAACACAAAGCACCATCTTCACCGCCACAGGCTACTTTGGGTTGCCGCACCCTCGCCGACCGATCCACCAATCCTGTACATGCATAAACAAAGTATACTGCTCAAAAAAATAAAGGGAACGCTTGAACAGCACAATGCAACTCCAAGTCCATCCCACTTGTGTGAAATCATAGTGTCCACTCAGGAAGCAACACAGATTCGTTTGGACTTGTTTTAAGGACATTACGTCAAAGTTGGATCGGCCCGGAGTTTGTTTTTACACTTTCATTTGGAGTGGGATTCCTAATCCAGACCTCCATGGGTTGATACGATTGATTTTCACGGATCATTTTGGTGTGATTTTGTTGTCAGCACATTCAACTGGATTCCGGGACTCCCTTGAAAAAGAGGTTTTTAATCTCAATGGGACTTTCCTGGTTAAATAAAGGAAAAAAAAAAAACAAAAAAAACTGTAAAGACCAAAGTATATCATAAGAACGTTTCATTCATTTAGATCTAGGATGTGCTTTTAAGTGTTCCCTTTATTTTTTCGAGCAGTGTATATAAAGTATATCTAAAATATACTTCACCTATGACTTAAAAGATGCGATGTTGGGGAAATTGCTTTTCCATAACCATCATTCAAAAAAGGTTCTGTTTTGAAGTGTCAAATTTCTACATTTCGATCTGGTTGAAAAAAAAAAAATACAAGCAGGAATACGGGAAATCACTGCTGGCGGTACGCGTGCACCCACGGTCCAGCAGTCACTTTGCAAGAAGCCGCTGCAGGAAAGCGGGTGCCTCATCAAAATACTTGAAAATGAGAAAGTCAATTTGCCTCGCTTGAAAAAAAAAACAACCTGACACAGCCCCGGAATGAACCCCAAGAGGACGATCAGACTCATCTTCAGGCCTTCGGTAGTTGCGGGAGCGGTGAAGTAGTAATAGTAACCTGGAAGAATATCGGAGGGTTTGGCGCCGTGTTGTTTTTATGAAACTGAATCCCCCCGCAGGGCCTGAGTGATAAGCCCATCCCCCTGCCAATCCCATAATATTTTCCACATTACAGAGCGCAATAGCATGGTCACCTCTCCATTGCCGGTCGGTATACATTCAGCACAAACGGTTGAATCGCAAAGTCCAACCTCAAACATGTGTCCTTAAAATAAATGTCTTTATGTAGTCCGACGAAGGAAAAGGGGGGAGGGTCAATATTTAACCCTTTGATGCATGACCTATGATATACTGAGTTCAAAAAAAATGTTAACGGCATGAGGGGGTTAAAAGTTGGAAACCGCTCGATAAAAGATTCCCTACCGCCGGGTGATATAGAAATTCCGAAAAACCGTTAGCGGCTCCGCGAGCAATTTCCAAAATCGAATGCACTTCCTTAAGGTTTCATGGCTGAGCAAAGAAAGGAGGATACTCGTGCAATGCAATTGGATGAAAATATAAACTCAAGGCGGAAAAGTAAACTCCGATAAATACAGAACCGACTGTCGCGCCATCGGCCTTTCGCGAGCGTCACCCCGCTTTAACCCCCTGGAAAAGATCATGTCACGATGTGCTCTGAGGGAGCAGTTCTGGAAATGAATAGCCCCTTCATTACAACCAGGTGTCCCGGCCTCCAGCTCAGGGACACCTGGAAAGGAAAACACTATATTTAGTGCGCGTCCAGCTCGAGCGCCAAAGTGCACTCTTGAAGAAGTGCTCGACGCTAAATCTTCAGTCACGGCTTAAGAGTGCATTTTCATTCCGGTCAAAATATAAACAATGCCGAGCCTGTAACTGAATAACAGTCGCTTCCGCTTCCGACATCCGCGCGCTTACGGAACGTCGATTCGGACAATCGGGACGATATAACAATAAATAACGTCAAACTGGATAAATATTTATCCGGCATATTTATATATAAAGAAGTACTTCTTGGCAGTCGCTGTTATGCAGACGATGGAAGGATTGAAATACAACACGTTCCCTTCCTGCTAAGTTTGGTGTTAGCACCCACGACAACGCTTAGCGGCTAAATCCATACGCTCGATGACAAAACCACTCGCGTCACCTCCCGATCAGCCAGATGGTCATTTAATGCCGAGACAATCTCCGTAATTTTGTTTCCCGATGCTCGTCAAGCCGTGAAGAACAGTGTTCTGGCAACCGACGTTCCTGGGGTTGCAAAGTATTTCCCCGAGACTTCTGTGAGCAAAATGTGTGTTTGTTATGGGACGGTTTCCACTAAAAGAGTTTTCCGTTGTTTAGTCATTCCCCGCTTCAGGCTCATCACACACTGATGGACCCCCAGCCTGCTCATTGAGTGCAATTACATTAATCATTTCCCTTACTTAACCGGTGCTTTGCGACACGTTGCTTGAACGCAGCGGCTCTTGCGACGTAATTAATGGATGCGATTTAAAGATAGGCGGGCGCGACGCGTGACTGCGAAAGGGCACTGCCATCGTTGCACCGGCAATGAAATCGAAATGAGATTTTCATCCTACGAAAGGGAACGAACCGTGCGTCCAGTTCGAATTTGAACACGGGCTTTTGCGGGACCGACGGCGAGCAGGTGGGACTGTGGGAACCCGGTCTCGGAAAAATACGTTGTCTTTTCCAGCCTTTATCTGCCGCTGGCTCACCTCTTCACCTACATTTGTCAACGCTCCCGGCCGAGACCAAGCCTCGTACGTCAACGTCCTCCCCCTCTCGCAATGACACCCTGACAACTGAGTCACAGCGTGGGGAATGATCAAATGCAGTGCCTTGTGACAAACAACAAACGCAAGTTTGTTGTTTGTCACAAGGCACTGCATTTGAAAGTGAAGCACTTGAGCACACCGCTTTGGGAAGCGAGTTGTCTTTCCTTGTATTTCAGTAGCATTGGTTTCATAAGCTCAGGATAGTCTCTGTAACTGTAAATGTTAATTCAGCTCACGCTGCCGGGCATCTGTTCCTGTACTGCAGATGGAACCACACGAGCGCAAGTGCTCCCGCCATAAACCCCCGGCTGGAAGGCATAAACTTTGCTCCAGCTGAAGGGGAGTATTGTTTACTTTGATTTCCTGTTTGGGTTCAAATCGGAGCCATTGTCAACGGTTGTACAGATTACATTTTAAAAATGGCATTTAGGGCTGAAAAACTGGCCTGGTCCAAAGCCAACGTGCCAGTACTGACAATTCTATTCCTGGCTGACTTATGACGATGTCTGGTAGGACCAGGAGTGGGCAAAAAGAAGAACTGAGCTTCCACTGGGTTAGTCTGGTCATTTTTAGTTTGTCGGTTTCACTTCTTCTTCTTCTTCTTAAATAGACATGAAACAGACGCCGGTCGATCACCTTCCCATACAACATACCAAGCATAAATGAACACGTATCAGATAGATCAACTTCATCAGAACTCTGCCGAGGTCTTCTACATCGATTTGCGATGTCGCCGACACGGAAGAATTCGACTCTGACTGCCGAGGCGAACGCGCTGAACGGCAAAACCGCTCTTTGCTCCATGAGATGACCTCTATTCCCTAAATACGCTTGTCTGTTGATGCCCAAGTAATTTGCCCGAGGGAACCTGGGACGTCAGGACTTACACTCCCTCGGACTTCAACTCGGCAATGACGTGGATGATATATATTGGGGGAAAAATAATCCTTTCCAGCCTTCTGCTATGTGCACCTTTCGGGGAAGTCGGAGGACCGTATGCCTTCACGTACTGCGAGTACTCTGCCAACCACCGCACGCCACCATGCAGGTGGAAATATTAAAGCGACAATACTGGACATCGCCGGACAGGAAAAACATGGGAGAAGAAAAGCGGAGCCGTAATTTAAAGGGAAATCCCACCAACTGAATCATTTGCATAACAAGCCTGAATCCAAGTTAACGAGACAGGGTTTTGGGAGGTCGCTGAGGTTTGACCTGCAGCTCACGACTATTCCGGACCGCCCGATCTGTTGTCGTTGCAGTTGTACCACGGCGGCTGCAATGAGTAAATAATTTGTCATGACAATATATACTGCTCACTTGAACAACACAATGTAACTCCAAGTCCATCCCACTTGTGTGAAATCATCGTGTCCACTCAGGAAGCAACACACATTCATTTGGACTCGTTTTAAGGACATTAACATCAAAGTTGGATCGGCCTGGAGTTTGTTTTTACACTTTCATTTGGAGTGTGATTCCTAATCCAGACCTCCATGGGTTGATACAATTGATTTCCATGGATCATTTTGGTGCGATTTTGTTGTCGGCACATTCACCTGTGTAAAGAGCAAAGTATTTGATAAGAATATTTCATTCATTTAGATCTAGGATGTGTTTTTTAAGCGTTCCCTTTATTTTTTGGAGCATTCTGAAAACTTGAGATTTGTGTACCCCGGTTTCAGGAAGTAAAATCACATCTACTTCATCCCAAATGTACCCGTGTAACGGGCAAATGCATTTCAAGATTGCAGTCTTAAAAGTTTACCTCGTGAAAAAAGCTTAAGTTATGATCCAGAGGGAGTCGCAGAATTCATACAAGTCACTGTGGGAGAATGAAACCAGTCTAAATACTGTTTGCGCTGAATATTGAGCAGTTTCTTTGTCAATGACTCCTCCTACTCGCTCTTCATTTTGCTATTGTACCATAACACACTCGTGCGTGTGTGTGTGTGTGTGTGTGTGTGTGTGTAATTCATGCATGATGGATTTATGTTTCTGCTCCCCGTAGTAGCGGAGCCCTTTTTCCAATTCTAATTTCCCACCCTCATCCCTTCTGAGTGTTCTCAATGCCCCCCCCCTCCCGTCTCCTATTAATATCCCACAAGGGAGAGCGGAGCTCATGGGGAGTTTGAGAGCGGAAACACCTCCAACACACAGAGCTGAACGAGGGTGAAGATGAGGAAAGACGGACACAGACTGAGGCGAGTGGGAATAGAAAAGAGTGTGAACATGTGTGAAAAAGGAGAGAGGTGGGTGGCGGGGAAACAAAGAGTACCAGGATAAGTAAGTGTTGGTGGCTAAATGCAGAAAAGGACAGTATAATACACGTTGTTTCTAACGACTCCACCAGGAGCCAGAGTTTCGGATTTTTAGCTCGAGGACATTAAATTTTGGATATGGCTACAAGACTTCCCCGTCCATATTGTTGTAGTTTTCCACTCTCCCCATGTGCTGGGACGGCGGCTGGGACGCTGCCATCCATTCCTTCACTGTTACTCAGTACAGCATCGTGACGGGAGATGCGGATGAAAATGCGTTTCCCACAAAAAAAAAAAAAAAAAAATGCTGACCACTTGCCAGACTTTGCAGACATCCCGAATCTCACTTTTTTTTTTTTTTTTTTGGCAAGATTTAGTTTTAACTCAGCCATGAGAAAGGTGGGACGCCGAAACCGTTGAACCATGTCCGAGCGGATCGGGGGAATGAGAGACCCTGCAGGATATGAAGATTCTGACAAACAGCGTTCTCAAGAGTTCACTCTCCTACGGCACAATGGTAGGGGGAAAAATGTGCAAACATAAACATACCCTTAAAGGACAGATGATTAGGGATGTACAGAAGAGAAGGCGCTCTCCTGACCCGGGGCTGATCCAGATCCAACTTTCCCTCTCCGCTGGGAAACCAAGTCCTCTTTTCATTTCTCACATGGCCCAGCCACCCCTGCTAATAACACGGGACGGGGGGATGCTGAGAAAACCATGTGAGGACATGTGTCGCCATCCAGCATGTGAAAAATAATCCCGAGCACCGCTCGCCTACTGCTAACAATCAAAATATGCGACCGCCGCTTATCGCAAGATTTCAACAGCCGATCTGGGAAGTTTTTTGCGATTCCAAGGAAAGATGACTAAGGAATGAGATGGGATGAGAATCCGCACGACCAAAGCCAAAGGGTTTAATCACGTGCAATTACGCCGAATTAATTCAACTCGGCTATTTCTGAACTCCCGCAGCCTCGAGCGGAGATTTCTTGTCAATACAGGCAAAAGCGACAAGGCCAAGTTGGCAATACTCAGAATCCGACCGAGACCGCAGGAGTCGTGAGAGTCAAAAGTTTAGGTTCATGAGAAAACTGAAACAATGAAAACACACGGTGTCATATACGGGATCTGAAAGTGACTCAAACACCAATTTCCTGTTGAAAAGTCCAGTGTTTGTTAGACGCAACCGCTAGCCTTGACCATCATCCTAATACGCCCTTTCACATACATTCTCAGCCGTGAGGCTGGGTCTCCATATGACATCGGTCAACCATAGAATTCATGTGTGATTTATGCTAGCATTGTTTACAGGGTGCCGATTCATAATTATAGCGCATTGTGCGCCCCGGCCACACACAATATCGCGCATTGTCGAGGGGTCGCGGTCCTTTCGATTATGGGACAAAACGGAACGTCACACGCCGACCGAGGACGCCGCGAAAGCCCACCGTTAGCGCGGTCGCGGCGTCCGAAGTGCCGCACGTCGGGATTTTGGTTTGGTCGATTATTCGTTGTCTGATCTGTCGGTGAATTACCTTTTGATCACCGACCATTCGGACTCGTGGCCTCCTCATTAACCCTTTCTTAGATACAGCAGTAGATGAATGATGCAAATACCTGACACTAGCATGAACCCGCAAGTGGCGGCTTAAGACGACCTGTAGACGTGGCTACGTCGCCGCAGCAAATCGGGCTAATGAAAGAGGTGTTTAAACAGAGCGTCATCATTCGTCAGATTAAACGCGAGTTCACGGTGATATAAAATGCCTCCGCGATAATGTCATGTCAATTTTCACATCTCGGTGTGTGTTCTGCCAGACTGGAGTCGAGGTCGCGAAAGGAATTTTTTACTCGGACTGATTTACCTATTGGAGGAATTTCAAGAATTTTCACACGCAAACATTACACACGGGCATTTTATCTTCCTCGCGTCGGCTTGTCGTCGAAGCGCGTCATTCATCTTCAGCCACCGATTGCCGCTTATTGGTTCCGTACGGAGAGTCCGAACAAAGACGGGAAGGAAACGAACCGTCAGTGTGAGCAAATATCAAGGATGTGACCGAAGGAAATCGGGTCGGTAGGAAGAACGACTCACCTGGGAGGGCAGAAGTGACATTCCATAGATACGGGATGCTTTCTGTACACTTTATGACTATCTCAAGAGATTCATCACATATAATCAAAAACATGTCGGGTTTTTGCAAAAGACGGGCTCTTGCTGTGTTTCGCGTGCACAAAAGTGATTCTACAGAGTAATGGATTGCCCGTTAGGTCATCGACATCGCCGGGGATCCAGCGAGACACTTGGCAAAATATCTCCAGTGGACTTTACTGACGCCATCTCATTCATCTAAAAATGCTCAACATCAAACACCGAATGTTTGGGTTCCTGTCGCGGCCGTTTGACTGCTGACGTGGTTTGCCCAGCGTCCACCGCGCACATCTGACAGTAAACCCAAATACTAGCCGTAACTGTGGAAGCGATAAATCACTGTGTGCATTTTTTTTGTTGTTTACATTTTAAAAAGTAGCAGCAAGCCATGTTTGAGGAGCCAGAGAGTGATCAGACTATCCAACCGGGTGCGTCTGGTCGGGTTCTAAATCTCCATTCCTTAGATCGGCGGCCCATAAATAGAATCGAACGCGATCCCCGGTCGGCTCCGGAGTGATTGGCCAATCGGCGAAATAACACCCAAGTTACAAAATCAACTTCGCATCTCCGTTGCATTGTGCCGCACTCTTCTTTTCCGCTCCCTGGCTGCCTGGCAAGGATGAAAACATGGAAAGCCTTCCTCACAATCATGCAACCCATCTCCTTGGAGACGCTGGAGCTGCAAGTATGCAGCTCCATTTGGCCGTTGGTCGGGTGAGGTGGACTGAGTTTCTCACAGACGTCTTTGGAATTTCAATTAGGAAGCCTAAACAAATAAATCAGAAATGCTGGATGAAAAAAAAATCATCTGACTGACTGTTCGAGGAAGGAAGGGAATGTTTTTGAGAGATTTTTTTTTCCTCACGCATAATAAAGTAGTGTGAACACGAGTCCTGATTATATTCCAGTGATTTACTCTTCGCTCGGTTTGTAGTCGGAGCCATTAGAGTTACGGAAGGAAAAGGGGAAGAAAAAGTCAGTGAATGAACAACAACTTTATTATCCCCCAAATCCCTAAACATATTCACATAACACACACACTTTCAGGCATGAGTCATCTCCGAACTCACAATAAACACGAGCAGCCGTGACACCTCGGGGTCGAGCCTTTACTGTAGCCGAGCGGCGGCGGCAACTTACAATATGCGTAGCAGCTCGCTGGGTCTTTGCTTATTACTTATGCTTTATTGCCGCTCGTAAAATGATCGTCTGAACATTCTGCTCAAAAACGGGGAGCTCGAAAAAATGATTGCGAACCATGGAAAAAATCAAAATGCATTGCATTTACGGATGCATTAGCAGAAATCTCGGAGAAGAAAATGAATAACACTTTGAAAAGTTATGGCGTGTTCTCTGTTCTGGGCTTGTGTACTGATAAACCAACTGATTCAATGTTGGGATATGACTGAGGCAGATATGTATGCATTTACACAATATGAGCTTTTTGAGTTCTGGACAGAACTGTAAATATCACCATAAATATCATGAATGCAAGCGAACAAGTATGGGGCTCGAAAGGGTTGAAAGACAGGTCTTCATTTCAAAACGATTGAAATTTTTTGCAATTGTTTTGAATTGCAAAAAATTTCAATTGTGGGGAGTTAGGGTTGATGGGGAGTTTCTTAAAAAAAAAAAAAAAAAAAAATTCCCAAACTTAAAGTGGTTAGGGGGTAAGGAAAATGCAACTGGTCTCGTGATCTTCTCTAATAGCCATTTATATACTTGTGGCTTCCTTAAATGTGCCTTAAATGGCTATACTTTTACAATTTTTTAACACGTTTTGCTACAGGAGACCCTGGTAATATCGAATTATTTATGCTGAAATGCTACTTTTGGGCTTATTTTCAGTTTTTTAGCATCAATATGACTCCTGAGTTGCCAGACTTCACAATCAGCACCATTATTAAAAGGCAAATTATAATATAATTATATGTATTTATAGAAAGGCAGCAGAATCCAAAGTAACCATGGCCTTTGATCATGTCTATTGTCTACGCGCGCGTGTGTGCATGTGTGTGTGTGTGTGTGTGTGTGTGCGTGTGTGTAAAACCAATTCTTTTTCCCCATGCAACAAACCCATTATCCTGACTTTTCCTGTAAAAACAAACGTATGTGGGAACCTACTCGCCAACACACAGCGATAGGAGATCCTCTATTTTGTCCTTTTTGGAAAATGACCAAATATAAAAATGCACCACATATTTCTTTCGCTGACAAGTAGATATAGTCAGACTGTGATAAGCTAATGCTGCAAATCTGTAGCTGTCAAAATAATGCTCAAGAGAGTGGAGTAAGACTGATAGTGTGTGAGGAGCCCAACCCTGGGAATGGCTCCCCTGAGCTGCGCCAGTCTGGGTGAAAGAAACCGAGTGAGAGAAAACAACACAAACACTTGACGGAACGATTCCCCGTGATGACAGTAATTAAAACAGAGAAGATCGCGGCCCCTTTTCCCACATGCGGGGCGTATGTGTGTGACCGTGCACGTGAATGTGTCTGTGCATGTGTGTGCGTGCGCAAGCGCGAGGGAGCTGGTGAGGAATTGATGAACGCAAAGACTACAGTAATGACCCGGAGGTGTTAAAAGCCTCAGGATGGTGTGTGAAGGCTGACGGAAAAGATAGCTTCACACACACACTCTTTCTCTCATGACTGAAACATTTTTTAATCATACACACACACAGCTTTTGCCCGCTAATGATTTTTTTTAAATTATTTGGTTTGCTCTTCAAAGCACTTTCAGATTGTAGCCATGGCAATTATACGTAACGGTAATTATATTATACGGAAAATAGCCACTGCATCGATGTTGCAGTTCAAGTGAATTCATGGAACTGGTCTGGCTGATGTCTGCCGAAGGAGGCGAGAGCGCAACCGCAAATGGATGTGCATCTCCATGACAACAACTCATGGGAAAACACTTGTATCAGTGGCATGCACGGTCACAGAGACCCGTCGCGTTCCGTCCATGGAGGCCGCACTTATAGGACGCATTCAGCTTGTCGAGGGCTCGCCTAATGTGATTATTTGTCTCCCGCAGGAATACCTGCAAAGACAAACCGCTCAAGTATCAAGGTCAGGAGCGCTCAGGATCAATTACGATGGCTAAGACGTCCGAGATCCCCCGAGACCGATCGTCCAAAACGGCGCTTTTATGGTCGGTTATGACAACGGCCCGCCACGCGCATCGGAGCGAGTTACATGCGAGGGCTTCGGCGGCGAAGCCCGAAAGACGAGGTTGGCCGCCACTCCGGACTCCTCTGCCGAGAGAGGCCTTCAGAGCTCGACCCCGAAAGGAAACGACACGTCGATTGTTGTCAGCGAGTGCCATTACTAGGTAGGTGGAGACCAAGAGGAAGCGGATCCAGGACTTCAGAAAGCAGTTTGAACCATTTTTTCCACCCTTCGATAGTGTTAAGCGCAACGATGATCTCTGCCTGTGTCAAAGCCAAGTTTTTCTGTCCAGTCATGATGATTTGATCATGTTTTGTTGACATCCCGTTTCAAAAACTCAATGTGGCCGAACGCTGTTGTTTTCAAAATCAGTGTTATTTCTGGCACTTCCCTCTCTGTTCGGTTGCATCACGAAAATGAAGTGATTTACACATGAGGTCAGTCTTATCATGCAGGGGGAAAATCCTGTGATTGTTGGATTTCTGCGGTGAACGGGAGTTTCTGCCGTTCTTCAAATGGTGGAAAACAAGCTATGTGTTTATTTTGAAATGTTACTTTTTCATATGTGACCTCCTGCCAAAAATAGATCCAAAGAGCTCTTAAGAAACGAGGGGAGATTGTGCAGTTCCGCAACACTGGTCGAATACACAACAGCAACTGGAAGTAAATGGCGCAACTTGGCAGGAAGGGGTGTGATCGGCTTCGGCGGCCTCATCAGACAAAAGGGCCATTCCGGCGCCAGCCAGGTACAAGGACCCCAGGCTTCGGGCCAGCGTTCTGGCAGGAAACGTTACCTTTTGTGAACCCCTTAGCCGTTTTTCCATAGAAACGTAGCTCGTTAGGTTCGGACCACACCATTACATAGTAATATTTGAGACGATGGAGCGATGAATGCCAGAAAAGTATAAATGGCTGCGGCGGCAGCTTCAGCCGGAGACCAAATGGTTGCACACGTAAGAAATGTACACAAAGTGCATGTCAAGGTCTAAAATGAGCGCAAATAATTTAGAAATACCGCAATAACACAAGTCTGATTCCATACAATCGTCTCGTGAAAATCGCAAATTTTAAAAGCAAATCGGGGGCAGAATGAGATGAAACGATGTCAAATAGCGGGAAAAAAAAGTTTGTTCGAAAATAACAAACATCGAAATCTGATTTAGAGACACGGTGATTAGCGTGTTCGCACGATAGCGAGAAGGTTCCCGGTTTGAGCAAACAGAGGGCTTTTTAAGTGGTACGATTGAGACGTCGCGTACGACCGGATAGAGATAATAATAGAATTAAGAGCAATATGATAGGGGAAAAAAAACAAGATTAAAAATGTGCTGAATCATCGCAACATTGATTTTACCCTGGAACGTGGTGACGTTCCAGAGTAAAGAGGCAGAAAGTAATTTATAAAGCTGGAGATTTTAAGCTTCATCACCTCCGGCAAGTTGTTCCCCAGCAGAGAGACCCCAACGGCAAAAGCTACCTTTGTTTTCTTTCTGCTGACACGCATTCACATCCTGCATTACTCAGACCTGTCGGTTTTATTCTTGGATCATCGCTCCAAATCATCGATTTGCACTTTCGTATTGTTACCGGAGAGTTTATGCGGTGTCAGCCAGACAAGAAATGGAAGAAAAAAACAACTGTACATTTGCATATATTTCAACACGTTGATTACTTTTCACTGTCAAGGGCATTCATGGTACCTTTTATGCTGAGAAAAATCCTATTGTCTGAAAGGCCAGTTACACGGAGACTCTGCTGTTCTTGGATGACCGACGGATCTTCTCCGGCGAACCCGGTGAGTTCATGCTCAGAATGTTAAATATCCCTTTCAATGAATGGATTGTAAAGTCCATCTCTCACTAAATCTCTTACTGTTCAAAGGGAACAGTAAGGACACATTTTTGGAACCTAGTTAACGGTCTTTTATGTAATGTTCTTCTCTTGTCTTATTAAATCTCATATTTATTATTTCACTGGTATACAATGTATTATAAGTCACTCAAAAAACACGTACACTTGACATGATAATCAATAAAATCATGCAACCAAAGCTGTGATAAGCCTATTCAATTTATTTTAGGATAAAATGATACTACAAGTGAAGTTTGACTCACTTGTAAGCTTAACATTTTTTTGTTTTATTTTCTTACTGTTCATACACACAGTAGCATCTCCAGGAGACACAAATGTAAAATTTACAAGTGAATTTATCTTGGTTAAGAATAAGAATAAGAATGAGAACAACTATATTTATCCAGAAGGAAATTGTTGGGCAGAGTTACAACAAAAACATAACAATAATAAATATTAGTGGAAAATTGTATAAACAGTAAAAAAAAAAAAGAGGGGGGACAATAAGAAATACAAGTGTCTTAAGTACCAAGTGAGAGATAAGGAGTGCACAAGAGTATGAAAATGAAAAAAATATTGCACATGCTGCTGTTATGAAATGAAATACTGCACAGTTATGAAATGAAATACTGCACAGTTATGAAAATATATACGCAGATAAATTATTACAATTTACAGTGAGTGGGTGAGATTTTTTTTTTTTAAGGTTTAAGATTTTAAGATTGAAGATTTTGAGATTCCCTGCGACTGAAAATTAGGTGAAAAGCAATTACAAGATGCACATCAATGTTTCTCAAATACTTCCATGCTCAGTATTTACAGCAGAGTTAAAAAACCATGGAAAATAATTGAGTCCATCTGCCTTTGAGATTTTCACACTGAGTTCTCTCGGTGTGAGTTCTTCTGCCTCCGATTGGTTGGTTCATGGTCATGTGGTTCGTAACAAGGAAGTAAGGTTGTTGTTGTGAAGCTGTGGACGTTAGAGCTAAACCGCTGCTAAGGAAAGCTTTACCTCCCGCTAGTTGGGGGTAATCCGCACATTACTCACAGATTGCGAATATCCTCAACACACCTAGCATCATCTATGCGTTGTACGGCTTCAACTGGCAAAATCCCTTTTGTTCAAAAACGATGAACTCCATCTCCCATGCCAGAGCTGTATGCTTACATAAATGATTGCTTTGGATTATGGCATCCGTACAAGTTGGCATGACAAATTGAGCGAGACAGCTGTGGAAAATTTCTTGTTTGTTGATTGCCAAAATCTAGAGGAACGTTCTTGTGCGGTATTTTTAGGATGACACATTCCAAATATAAACTGCCCCTTTTGGGTGGGAGTACGTGCTACAAATGCGAATGTGCACGCATTCACCCCTCCTTTTGTAGCGTAATATCACTGTCACAACACATTGCACAGCTCGAAGCACAAACTTCAGTTTCTTCCTCAAGCTGACTGTAGTTTCTGGTCTTACGAGCGACAATCATAGTCCGGCATAGACAAAACAATCTGATACTTATGCAACGCTTATCACTGTAGTCGATATGAAAATAATGCAGCTAAAGTGAGTTTGAGACTGTTGAGTTCATGTGGTTTAAGATCAAAAACCTGCTCTGTTCGACAATGAAACTACATCTAGTGTTTGAATGTGTCTGGGCGTCTCACCGATGCGGTGTACATGTCAACGTTTGAGCTGATACCTCAATTGTTTGAAACCAGGGTTGAGAATGGGCAAACCTAAAAGTCCCCTCAGATCCCAGGGCCCATTGAAGCCATTGGGGGAAAGAAAAGGCTGGGATGTGACTCAGGGTGGACTCACGGAGTGCGACGCAATGGCCTTTCTGATGTTAATGACGCCGACCCGACGACCACCGAGCATCGAAGATATCAAGGTGCCACAGAAAATATTAGACGGTAAATACCTTAAAACCCCTTGGAAACTCGTATCAAACTTGCCCGGACCTGTCAAGCTCAATCGGTAACATGAGGCGAATGGATCCAGCCACCGGAGCGTCCAAATAGACTTTATTGTCAGGTAATTGAAAATGATCTTGACACAAGTAAAAAAACGACATTTTTGATTCACATGGGGAAAATTCTGTTTTGTTTTTTGGTTTGAAGGCTCCAATATCATTTCCATTCAACTATGTGTATGCTAGAAGCAGTCTGTTCAAAACTGTGTTCATTTTGCTCCCAGAAGCCTCTTGACTCTCTTCTCCTTTTAAACAGAAACAACACCGAGCTTTGCAGACAGTGAGAGCGAGGCAGTGACAAACTGCAGTCTGGGTGTAATAGTCTCCCTAATGTTGAACAAAATGCTTTCCTTCCTGACTGGGGCAACATCGGTGCAACCCGGGGGTCAGCGCTGATTTCTCCGTAGGTAGGCTGTTTATACAGTCATGCGTGTTACAGTGGTTTCATGGCCCACATCAATCCCTCATTATGTAATCTCAGGGCCTTATTTGACCTTGCATTGTTAAACATAATGAGGGGAGGACGGGCAAGAAAAGAAAACAGCCTGATGGTGTTGTTTGTTCTGGTTTCACGCAGCTCGCATTAGTGCCCTAAGGGTCTCTGCGGGCGAGAGCCGGCTCCAAATGTCCTGGTCCACATCCAAACACAAGCCAACAATGAGGGGATTCTGTGGGGATTGATTACCTGCCGTTTTGCCACGTTTGCCGTCGGGTCATCGCAGGTCTGAGGAGAGGGGGCGAACATTTGGCTCGGCCTTTTCTTTTTTATTACCTCGCGGGTTGTTACAGTTCAACAACAACAGAAGCGTCGTTTTTCGTCACCAGATTTCTGGTTGGATTTCACTGAGCCTGACGTTGGACTACTTTTCACTCAAGAGCGGGGTACCTCCTGATATTGTGTTGTAGATGATTTCTACGATCTGCTACGCGGAGGAATCGCATTATGGAACATTTCGGGTCACGGTGGAACTCGTTCATCGTCTGGGAGACATCTTCTCTGTGTTCATTTGCGTATTTTCCTTATAGTGAGGATATTTATTTGGTTGCATCGGAATTCCTAGTCTCTTACCATTTATGCTTTCATTTTATATAGCAAAAGAAGTCGGATACAAATTGAAATTTTGGATTCCAAAGTGGACCGTTTTGGCCAGAATGCCTTTACTTTGAATGTGAATACATTTCATTTATGTCTGTAATTCATTTAAACAAGACAGCAATACTCCCCGCGTGTCTATGTTTTTATACACACACACACACACACACACACACACACAGTTTCCTGAAACAAATTACTTGAAGCAAAATGTAGCAATTTATGAAAATATCAGCATATGGTCTGCAGCCTTTCTTTCAGTCCGAGTGGATTTACAGAGACTTTACCACACACTGGAAGAAGTAATACTCTGATGCTCGAGTTTCATTAAAAACAAATGTAAACCTTGTGCAAGAACATTAAAATTTTTACTGACACTCTGCTCTCTTTCCAATTCTTTATATTTCTTTAAAGATGTAAATTTTGGTCCGTATTTTTAAAATCAGTTTTGAAAAAGTTTCTTGCGAAATGATTTAAGGGCTTACGTTGTTACTGAGCGAACTGAAGAAACTTTCAAAAAGTTTTGAACCAAAAAAAAAAAGAGCTTCTTTGAACAACCATCTGCACCAGTTTATGAAGAAAGCGAAGAAACTGTGAACATTTAAACGATCTCAACTCTAATACGGCGCTTTTACACCTCGCCGTCTCGAAGCGCTTTACACTAGATTGCATTCAACCATCACGCACGAAGCAGAGCAGCGACCCAACTTGATAACCGGGCCATCTGGACAACGGGGGGTTCGCTATCTTGCCCGGTGACAGTTGGGCGTGCAGACAGGAGGAGCTGGAAATCAACCTTCCGATTGGAGGGACGCCGGCTTTACGACAACTGAGCCGCGACCCCCCTCGCATTTAAATGCAAAGTCTTTCTTTTCCGGAAAACGAGCAAATCTCATTTGTCCGTCTGCCTCGCTGACCTTCAATCCGCGCGATATACAAATACTCTTAATATTTTAGCCGGACCCGGGAGAACACAGGGTGAAGTGTTTCCGGACCATTACCCGCGTGGAGTATTTGGAAATACCTATAATGCGGTTTATCTGGTTTAACCAAACCCCTAGATGTGGACCAGATGTGTGAATCATTTGTGCGTGAGCCACACAAATCAGCTGTTCGCACGTAAGCCCGGAAATGTGTACCCGTCCAACGTTCACTGGCCGTGATTAAGGCAGCGTTTCATTCTGACTGACAGCGAACGAGACAGACTATCAGACGGGAGCGTTCGTCCGTCACCCCCCGCTGCACCGCACGGACGGCAGAAACGACAAGCCAGCAACTCGTGCCCGTTCCGTAAACGCCGGCGTTAAATGTTAATGTGGCCGATTTTATCGCCGCCGCTCTGTGATTGATAATGATTTTGTCGGATGAGCTCGCGAGCGTGAAATAATGATCGCTCCCGACCAGATGTTGGCTACGATGCACATTTTGTTGCCAAATGAAAAGAAGACAGAGATTTACGACGCTTCAAAGTACTACGGTTGTGAGCGGACGGTTGTCGCTTTAAAGTACTAACCCGATTCACAAATTGAGTTTAAGGAATTAAGAAGCCGGGGATTTTTCACATCCCGGCAAAACAAATGTGCCGATAGGGTTTAACTCGCGTAAAAACGAAATCGATTATTTAGTCATCTCAATTAGAGAAACAAAAGAGATTTGAAATGAGCCTTTACCGCGCAATCTCACAGGGGGACGCTGATAAACGAGAGTAGCACATGGGGGGGTTGGCAAGGTGGAGGAGAGACTTGGCCTTTTTGGTGAGCCTCCTTCCTTTTCACATGGGAAGCTGGTCGGAGCGGCCTCTTGTCGGGACTCACGAGGAAGACGGGGAAAGACAGGAAGCCACAAATGAGAACAGAAGCTGCTTATATGGCCTTGTGCATACCAGACTGTCTGTGTACATGCTCGATTTACCCTTAGGGCAAGTGGTCAAATGCCTTGGAACACTGTTGTGCTGGTAAACAACTCTCTGAATAATCTAAGGTCAGTGCCTCTGTGTTTTCACACTCTCAGGTAAAATTAAACCTCGGCACCTCACAGTATGTTGGGGTTTTTTTTTCCCGTTGCTGTTTGATCAATGGTTAAAATGGCGAAGAATAAATTGACTTTTTCGCGTGACCCACGGTGTTGTTTACCCGACTTCGTGTGTGGATCGGGGTCTCCGGAAGCATCGCACCGAGGAAATCTTACAGGGCGGCAGGGATCGTTCGAGGTCACGCCGGGATCTACAAAGTAGCCGTATTTACATGGAGAGACGGCGAAGAAACCTGCAGAAGAGCAACTTCGATAAGATGTACAATACGTTTCTGAACGGACGGGAACTTGTTAAGTTGTGCAAACATGCACCCAGATGCTTAACAAGCTTAAGAATTTCCGTAGTTTGGAGTCGGATGCTATTCCGGTATCTTTCGCTCCTCCGGGAAACTAAGCTGATCTATCCCCTTGGGTGTGTTTTTATCATTCAAGCAGAAGCCGAAGACGCTTGAACAGTGTGATAGAATATATCTATGAAATGTGCATCTTGCTGCGGAGAACGCTGGATTAAACCGCATAAAAAAAAAATTAAAAAAAAAAACTCCATTAAAAAAAAAATAATAACACATAGAGCCTCTGAAGTATGAAGGCAAAAGACAAGGCGAAGATTGCAATCAAAATGGCTTGTGTCCAGTCTTCATTAACACAAGCAGAGCAGGAAAACCCAAACAATGAGCGGCGGTGCAGCGGTCGCTGTGGCTCGACCGCAGCGGCTGTGGTCTGGAAGCAATTATTGCAAGATCATGCTGATGCTTGAATCTCCCCCCTTTTATACACTTTGGAGTGGAACACCAGGATGGGGTTATCCATTAGATGATTTCACAGAGAAATATGGTAAATTTTCCCAGACACATTTCATCCACATTATTAAATCACAATGTGGCTATTTGGGTACGGTAAGCAAAGAAAAAAAAACACGATTGTTTTTGTTTGTTGAACGCACCGGACAGTTTTGTGTGCGTGGTAGATCGTATCTAAATGGTCATATTAAGTGATTTCGAGGCCAAAGACCAAACCGGAGACCTCAAAAAAATGACAGTAACTGCGTTATGAGAAGAAAAAAATCGCAAACAATTCTGGAGATACATTTCCAAAAGACAAACGACATTCGGGTTTATGATGACTGTCGCACTCTGCCCCTTTTTAATTCTTTCTCGCGCCCTCGGGTTTTGGTACTTCTCAACGGTTTGCCATGCTAAGAAGATACAAACGGTCGACGAGAACAGAAGCCTAACAGCCTTTTGAACATGACCACAAAAAAGACCCTCCCTCCCGCTCGCCGTCCGTTGTCTCGTTCTCATGAGTCTCGTGATCTGCAGAAAGTCGACGTAAGCGGGTTGTCACGACGATGTCGGACATTCTATTTTCGATCACTTTTCTTACGCTGTTGAAATGTCCCCGCTGTTCTAGACTATTCTTGCTGTGAGGCGGAAGCGCCGACAAGAGAAAATCGGTTGCGCCGAATCGGACGTGCTTATATTTCATATGTCATTGAAACACATAAGCGTTCGCTTCACCGTGACTCCGGTGTTCGACCTGCTGCGTTGCAAACTAGAAGCAAGGGGCCGAAGGCACGCTGGGCGCTGGAAGACAAAACAATTACAATTTGAACCAGACAGCCGTCCATTTGATCCGTGCACATTTGTGTGGTTTAGGGCCCACTGACATTCCACAATCATTACTCTCTGACCTCGTGAAAGACTTGCAAGTCCTGATTTTAGAGATAAATGAAGACCTATTTTATTCTTTATTTATGAAGTTGGAGACCGAAATATTTTGGTACGGCGTCGTGGGATTTTGTAAATTGGCGTTACCCTGAAATTCTTAAAATAATAACCCTAATAAATAAATGAAGTGTGTCTGTCAGGACTGAAAAAAGACACAAGGGCAGGTATTCAGAGCTGCTGCAGGGACGGATCCTTGAGCCGAGGTCCACGACCCCTGGTCCCCAGACCGGTACCGGTCCGCGAGGAAATCCGTCTCGGTCCGAACGATAGCTTTCTTTCATTACACCTTATTTTGAAAAACGACCGCAGCTTCCACAAGCTAGCCCTTGGAAAAAAAAAAGAACCAGAAACAAAAGTCGCCGGAGAGCTTTTTCGGGAGGAGACGACGGAAAGATTTTCATCCATCAAACTGGGACAAAAAAGTTCGGGTGCCGCCGTCCGAGAGCCACCGCGGGGAGAGGGTAGCCTATCCCAGACGGCAGGATGTGAATGACAAAGGAACAGCGCAGCTGCAATAAGACTATCTCACCGAAATAGACCTGCCGTCTTTTTATTTTTGTCATCGTGTCAGAGGTTATCGAGGCGGGAGTTTTGCCGGTCCCGTAAATAGAGGGGTGAGGGGTCAGGATCGAAAATCAGCGCCGAGCCGGTGGGATTGAACGTTGGTCCTCTTCCCAGCCTGCGCGCCCGTCCGCACGGGAACGGCTTCGACGGGGCGTAATTCGGACCGGGCCGAGTTTCTTTCACATTGCGTTTATCTACAAGATTCCCTCTGCGGTGGATGTCTTCATCGCACGTCAAGGTTGCCCACCGAGTATGAGGAAGTAATATTTGATTAGTCATTTTCTTCTCACTTCATCACCGGAGTCTCTATTAATATAAATGAATTTCCACCTCACAATGACAGCTCTCCAAAAACCAATGTTCCTTGAAATTAGCTGTTTTCTCATCTCTGTCGTTCAGGGCATTGATCCATTACCTGAGCTCAAATTGCACGGCACCTTTTTCACTCTAATTAAGAAAATAGCATCCTAAGCACACGTCTCTGGAATGGCGAGAGAGCAGAGGGGAGGTGAAGCGGCGGTGCACGCCAGCGGAGATCAACCCGTTCAAAAAGCAAACAGGTGTGGGGGAGTGGTAATTAATATGAAAATATAGACCCTTCACGTCATTAGCCGCCAGTCAAGCGAGTAAAATTAATCGGTTGTCTTACCGTTGTTTCTGAAGACATCCCGAGAGATGTTGTTGTCTATTTTAATCATTTCAGAAGCCGATAAGAGCTGCCCAACAAGTTCCCTCGCTTTTGAAAGGAATCACAAAGTGCGCAACGATACAGGATTTACCGGGCCGACAAAAAAAAACAAAAAAATGCAGCGCCGTCACCGCTTTTTCCTTTTTCCTACCATCTTTATGTGTAATTATTGAAGCAGGATGGATTGTCTCGTCTCGCTCGGACCCGGTCCCGTCATTATGTCGTCATATTTCGGTATATCTCCTGAGACGTATGCTATGTGCATGTTAACCGCTCTTCTGTTGTCTCCTCTGCAAGATGTTACCAGGTTTTCTGATGAGTCCAACTCATCTCTGTGCGCCGGATTGATTTTCGGGCTGATGACGTCATATCTTATATAGTTCCCGCTTTAGCAACAGTGTAAAGCACAAGGATTATAAACCCACGGTAACTCATGGTTGACCTAAAATTACCCTCAACATATCCCACAGAGTGCGCTGCTCACAAATTGATTTTGATCATACGACAAACAAAATCGGTGTCACAAAATATGCGGCTCTTGTGATCACACGGCAACTGATAAAGTGTGCGTGGAACCCGCACACACCACGAGCGGTGTCAAAAAATCGTCCTCTAACGAATGAACGATAATGATAACGAGTCACAATTGATGATCGAGTTGCGGGCATCCAGTTTGGGCATCCGGCTCCGCGTCCGTGATCCTCATCACTGCCTGAGAATCTCGGCGTCCACAAGTATTCTCAGGATGAAAATATCCCTCCCCTCGCACAGCTTCGGCCGTGGGTGATGCCAAGAGAGCTATCCGTTGGCTCCTATTTGGGGACTTATTTACGAACTTCCACGCAAAGTTTATTTTGACTCGTATTTGTTTCCCTTTCGGCGTAGTTTCCAAACGTTTCCGAGATCGCTCGTGCGCTGACTCACCGGCTTTTCCCGGTCGTCCGGGCAACGCTTGGAGATAAGTTGGATGCGGACAAACGGCGAAAGTTTCTCCAGCTCTGATTTACAAGAGGAGCAAATCTTAGAAATACATAAATGATGGCTAACATCTATCTTTGGAGTGGCAGCTGCGTCCACTGAGAGGAACATCACCCCGGCCAGACTTGACATGATTTGGCCTTCCAGCGGACAGTTGGGGAATATAAAAGATCACCCCCTCCCTCCTTCTCCATCTCGCTGCAGCCACAAAAATATATCCAACAGGTGAAACCCCAGTGACTTGTGAGAAGCATCTTCTGAGGAAAAATTGGCACGACCGGTCGGGACAAATACCGTGTTGCTAAATGTACAATGAGCGATCGGTGATGTCGGTCAAAAATCTGCTCATTTACAATCATTTAGTGACATTTAACCATTTGGTCCTTTCCCACAACACCATCAGAACACCATCAACTTCATCAGATGACGAACGAGGAACTTGAAATGCCAGAAGGTGTCATTTCACTTGCCGATTCTTACCTGACCTTTACGGGGAGCGACTCCGCCGGTAACGCTGTCAACCAGGACTTGACGTCGCTAACCCGTCTACGGTTCTCCACGTGGACGATGGGAAGGGTTTCCGCACCTGCGAGCTCATCATATGAGTGTGTAGTTAAAATACATAATCCCACAGTGACAGCATTCTGCACATCCCAGCAGGCTCCGACACACAACTCTCAGTGCACATCTGCGCCTTTTCATCACTTCGGCTCACCTTGAGATCCAGGGCCTGCAGCTCCGTCTGAGTGAAACTCGCACCGCCGTGAGTTTCGCTCCTTTTACAATAAAGGATTCAAGGATTCGAGACTTTTATCGTCATTGCCCAGAGTGCGACGAAATTTAGAGAAAGTGGCACACACAAAAACAACCTTAAAAAACACATAAGAAAGAAAAAATAAGACCAAAAATAGAAGAAAAATATAAAGAATCTAAATAACCTCCACAAGAATAAGTAGATCATTATGTAGAAAGAGAAAACTTGAGGGGTTTATTGCAATGTACTGTATGTGAGGTTCGAGTGTTCAGGGTCGAACCGAAATTAGCGCGCTCTGGGGTAAAAACTGTTTTTCAGTCTGTTTGTTTCTGCCTCGATTGTCCTAAACCGCCTCCTGGATGGCAACAGTTGCAGCAGGTGGCGGATCTCTGAGGATGCTGTGGGCTCCTCCGAGGCAGCGAGTGGTGTAGATGTCACAGATCAATTTCATGTTTCCAGATTGTTTCTGCAAGCGACTACAGACCAGCGGCCCTGACACCACACGTCATGAAGTCGCATGACGTTGGACCTTCGCTGGACCCCCTGCAGTTCGCTTACCAGCCCCGGATTGGTGTGGAAGACGCCATCATCTTCCTGCTGCACAGAGTCTACACCCACCTTGAGGAGGCAGGAAGCTCTGTGAGAGTCATGTTCTTTGACTTCTCCCGTGCTTTCAACACCATTCGACCTGCCCTGCTGAACAGGAAGCTCCTGGACATGCAGGTGGATGGTCCACTCGCGGCCTGGATCAACTACTACCTCACGGGTCGGCTGGGAAACATCACGTCGGACACCATTGTGGCGCCGCAGGGGACGGTCCCGTCTCCCTTCCCGTTCACGCTCTACACCTCGGACTTCAGGTTCTCCTCGCCGTCCTGCCACCTGCAGAAGTTCTCAGATGACTCTGCCATCATGGGCTGCATCAACGGAGGCCAGGAGGAGGAGGAGTACAGGTTTGTGGAGTGGTGTGGACTGAACCACCTGCAGCTCAATGGGTCTGAGACAAAGGAGCTGGTGGTGGATTTCAGGAAACAAAGGACCCACCTGAATCCGGTCACCATCAGGGGTACAGATGTGGACATGGTGGACACCTATAAATACCAGGGTGTCCACTTGGACAATAAACTGGACTGGACCTTGAACGGCATCATCAAGAAGGGTCAGAGCCGTCTGTTCTTCCTCAGGAGGCTCAGATCTTTCAACGTCTGCAGGACCATGCTGCAGATGTTCTACCACTCGGTGGTGTCCGGCGCCATCTTCTACGCCGTTGTGTGCCGGGCAGCGGGATCAAGACAGCTGACGCCGACAGACTCGACAAGCTCATCGGGAGAGCTGGGTCTGTCCTGGGAGTGGAGCTGGAGTCTGTGGTGCAGGTGTCAGAGAAGCTCCTCGGCATCACGGACAACGTCCATCACCCCCTTGCATGCCACGTTGACGTCCCGTCGGAGCTCTTTCAGCCGTAGACTGATACCGCCGAGGAGCTCCACCGAACGCCACGGGAGGTCTTTCCTACCTGAGGCTATCAGACTTTTTAATTCCTCTTCCCTCAGCCGCAGGGAATCTTCAAATCTTTGCAGTTACAGTTAACAGTTAGGACAATTCATATTTCATTGTATCGCTTATTCTTCCTCCTTTCTACTATTATCTATTACTGTTATGTTTTTTACTTGAAACTCTGGCACAACAATTTCCTTCGGGATAAATGAAGTTGATCTCACCTCAAATGCAGATGAACGTGTCGGCAAGCGAGTAAACACATACAGCTTTTGTGAACGTGAATACCCGACACATGACTGAGTCCCAGAGAGTCGTGGTTGCAAAAGTTACTGCTTGATGTAATTGTGCACTTCCAAAATGTCCATCAAGGTCAAATATCTGAGAAGTCAACAAACGGCTAGACTTCGGTTACATCCCCGGTGGCGTGCATCTACGGACAGGAAAGATTTGCGGAACCGTCTTTCTAATCTGAAGGACCTAGAGGGGGAAGCGAGATATTCATCGTTCAAAGATATCACACCAATGAGGTTCCCGTCAAAATAAAACCATGGGAGTAGCTCATCGGAGATGCAATTAATATCCTCACGCGCGCAGGTATGAGTGACGAGCAGGGATGATAGCAACCGCAGGAAGGCGGCAGATGAAGCAGATGCAGAAAAGGACTCACATTGGCATTTTCCCATTGGCAGGTCATGGAGAAACTAAGACATGCTAAATGCTGTAGTGGTAGGTCTTTCTCACATGTGGCCATCAAACTAACTCCTCCCCTTTCTGCAAGAGGGAAACCTGACAGCAATAAAATCAATATCGTGTTTGGAGTGAACGGATGTCCGTTCCGGCAAAAGAGTTTCCTTTGGGATTAATCCAGCTTTGCTCGCTGCTCTGTTGTGGGGCCTCCGGGAGCGTGGAGCTATTTGGTTACAGACATGATAGAAAATAACAAAAGATGTTTTATAGTCGGGTTTTAAATATGTGTCAATCCATCGTCACACTCGCATGTTCACCGTGTGTCCTCTGACGATCGAACTCTATCTCCCGAGAGCTTACATGTGCTGAAGGAACTTAAAGAAACTTTAAAGAAACTTTAACATCTCCATCTCTGCGCCTCCCGCTCTGCCTCCTGTCTGGGGAAACCAGACAACATGTCACCTTGTACATCTTTCTTTTCATTCCAGCTGAACTGGCATTACAAAATGCAACATAAATAAACACCGTGAGGCTTGTAGTACTTGAGTATTCCTAACCACTAAATAATTGGAGTAGGATTATGGTGAAAAAAATGACCGGATTATCTTTTTAAGAGCGTAAGAACCCTCAGCAGTCACCGTGTGGATTTTTAGCCTGAACTAAGTTGAATTACAGTATCATACGGCGTTCTTCCTGCTCCTGAGGATGTGATGGAAAACTGCCGCAGGGGTAACGACCTTTTACTCAAGCACATAGTATCCAAATTGCAGCTGTGTTGTAGTTGTAGATACTTTTTTTAATAGAGCGAAGGCAGCAGGGGTTCAGGAAACATCCATGTCTACATGGGGAAAAAGACTTTTAATACACATCGTTGTGTATCGGGGGGCCGGGTGTGACCTTAGCCTTTCCGGGGAGGCTGGAGGTTGTGGTCAAATTATAATTTTCAGAAACCTCTCGCTGTTTTCAAAGATGTCCGGGCTAACCAAACACTCGTATGCTATGAGAAAAGCCGTGCCTTCCCACAGAACACGGCTTCATTGTATTTCTATAAATACACAGGAATACACAGGAAAGGCTTCCTGTGGATTTTAGAGCTCATTTCGCTAAATTTCCCTTCTAATCATGCATTCTGATGCGTTTTATGGATTACACTTACCATGGATGTAGGACTGTCATTGGACACCTTGTTCACTCATGATCTATCCTATGGATGGATAGAGATATATAGATAGATAGATAGATATTCTTAAGTTACGATCGTTCAAGTCACGGGCAGGGGTGAGCAAAGATTCCAGCCTGCAGGCCAATTTTTATCTGTGGGCTAACTTGGTATCGTGTAAATTGAACAAAATGAAAATTGCAATTTAAATATTTGCATTTTTTGGGGCATTTTATTTCAGCTTTAAACTCATATGAATGTACCAACATTATTTTGGATGTAATCACCCATACAAAATTAAACAAAAGGAAAAAACAATTTCAACATGGACTGAAAATATTTCCTAAAATTTTCAAAGAAAATAGTTTGGCGGGCCGGATAAAAAAAGCAAAACGGTCCAGATGTGGCCTGTTTTGCTGTGCTTGTCCAGGTGATAGTCGCTTCAATTCCTCTCCCTTCAGCCGCAGGCGATCTCAAAATCTTTGTACTTAAGACCTGAAGACACTTTATAGCCTTGACTTGTTACTTAGACACTTTATAGTTTTATTTGTATTTCTTATTCTCCCCACTTTTTTATGCTGTTTACACAATTTCCTACTATCATTTATTACTGTGATGTTTTACTTGAAACTCTGGCCCAACAATTTCCTTTGGGATGAATAAAGTTGTTTTTATTCTTATTCTTACTCTTATTTCCATCCCCTTCAATAATTCACGTCAGTGTCTCGAGCGCAAATAAACCGATCGGAAGTTCAGTTGTCGTCCCTCGTAGGAAAACCGCAAAATAAATGCCCGTTGACCTTAAGACCAGATAGTTGCATTTGGGTTTTTTGTGCGTGTCTTTTGGCCACAACAGAGCGAAGCCATTCATGCGCCATCGAATCCTTGCTTCAAACCAACTAAAAGTTGCTTTTGGATGATGTCAGAGTCTTTATTTGACTTCCGCAGTGATATCACAGCTGGAGCCGTCACACGATGTCGGTAAAAAGCTTAGCGTTTCATCAGGAGAGATCAATAACATGTCACGCCGTACGTGCGAAGAATATATTACCTTCCCTTTGCCTTTCACCTCCTTCCGCGCTCAAAACTATTCACGCCGCGCCCTCAAAACAAGAAAAGCCGGACAACATAAATATATCCTTGATGTATTGTGAGAGCCTAATTTGAATGAGTGGTTTTACTTACTGTAATTCATTGAGCTGCGAAGGCTCAGTGCCGGGTTTAAATTTAGTCTGTGGCACGACGTTAATTAACATACAAAGGTGGGTTTTATTATTCAACATCCAGTCACAAAGGACTCGAATCCCCTTTTCTCCTTTTAATTTCCTAGATGGGCCGAGGCTCGGTCGGGAGCCAAATGGAAACCACTTGTATTTGTGACCGTCGCAACTTTGGGATTTCGGTCACCTCGGCTGAAGGTCTGACGCATAAAAAGAACGTAAAAATAAAACAGCTGATTTATAGTCCGTTCTCATTTCCTGGCCGTTTGTTTGTTTTACGGACGAATTCGTATCGAGCCTGTCTTCTTCCAAAAAAGTGTGCCGCGCAACAACCGGCCATAATCGCGGCGAGTGCCGACGCGAAAATCAATCGTGAAAACACACACAAACGTGTAACGGGTGAAGTCCGGAACGCGGAACGAATCAAATGCTCGAAGGCTTCCGTAACCTGCGGTAACACCAATTAGTATTTATAAAAGCGTGTGGTTTTATCAGCTCCGAGGATCAAAGTTGTCACCGCGATCACGCGGGGGGGGGAAATAGACATAAGTTTCGCTCCCCTCCCTCGTAAAACGTCAGGAGTAATCCTCTAATGGTCACGCCGCTAAAGTGTCCATTCAGCGGCTTCGGTGTGTTAAGCTTGGGCCGCTGCCAGGCGTCGTATCTCTGAGAATCCCCACGACGGCCACGCGGCTTATAACCCGAGCACAATAACCTGCCTCGACCCTGTTTTTGTCTTGAGTCCAGAAAACTGTTCCTACACATGGATTATGCATCGGCGATCAGTCGAGGTCAGCGAGGAGCCGCGCCGGCGCTTCATCATCTAAAGTGATGCGTCCCTTCATCGCGGCTTCCGGGCTCCCCTCTGCCAAACATAAATAGTGCTTTAGAAAGAGCTGGACTTGCACTTTTTTCCCAAGGAGGAAGGAAATCATTTGTCGGGCAGCTGTTCATTTCCAAAGGGCCGGACGCCGTATCGACGTGCGGCGATATATGCCCCCGCCGAGGTACGTGGAACGGTGTGAGCCGTCCCCGTGAGAGGCCGGTCAGATGCGGTGATACATCCTGAACGGTCAGTTCCATCGAGAGAGAGAGGAGGGCACTGCACAGTATGAGGGCGGACAAAGAAGCCGCGGAAGCTGTGTGAAAGGCGATCGGAGATATCGTCCGGTAGATGGGCTCCATCGCACCCCGGGGCTCTTTGCAAGCGGAAGAAAAGGCATTCATCTGTTCTTTTGTGCAGAATCTCTTTGGCACACTGGCGGCTGAGCGGCACCGATGGAGTTCGCTCTCCTCACTTTTCATTACTCCCCACTTGTGCCTGCTGCCTCTCCGCCGCCAAGCTGTGATGTAACCGCCAGGATCGTGTCTTTAAATCTTCGTTTCGCTCGGCCGCCCGATCCTCCGGCTCATTCCGAATAGATGCGATCTAATCCCGTTTAAATGAGCGCATCGTTATCACATCAAACGGCTGTCGATTTCGGAGTTATAGGGATTTGTTATGTAGGTTTCATTCATCGCTAAACTGTTGAAAGGAGAAGGGTGGGCGGGCGATATTGAGGTTCAGGTTTTTAATGGCCGAGGGTGGAATTAGACTTGGGTTCTGCAGTGGAGAACCCTAGAAATCCATCGGACAAACAGTTCGGAAACCAACAAACCCTGACCGTGTCGGGGCGTGTCGGACAAATCTGAGCCGCCGATCTGGAAATAAGATGTGTCATCATCCAAAAAAGAAAAAAAAAAAAAACAATTAACAATGAATGAATGAATGAATGAATGAATGAATGAAGAGAAAAGGATTTGTTCATCAATGCATCCAGCTGCTTTTATCCAACTTTGAATCGCACCTGGGACATCTTTTTTTTTGAACATTTATTAGAACAGGTTCTTACAAAACCTCATAACAAGATACACATTATACAATATTTTTTATAGGTCACCTATTTCCTCAATAGCAAGCGAAAAATAAAATAAAACTGAAAAAAAAAAAAAACGTCTAACTCGGTCAAATAGAGATAATATCTTCAACTCTCCAAATATTTTTTAACGGGTGCCCATTTGTCAAGATATAGGTCCGTCTGAAGTCGTAAGTTTGCTGTTCCGCGTTCCATGCGGTTTCCATCCTTCAGCCTCTGACGCCGCTGGTCCAGTAGGTTTGTGGGGTTTGAGCCAGTTTACTGGGATCATTTTATGTGCAATTAATAGAAGAACTCTAAGCGAAAACGCCTGGTTTTTCCTTCAATCGCTTGTTGACGCTGCACCCATAATAATACCTGGGACATTTTTAAAGGGAGATCCTCACGACATGGAACGGACCTGACTTTAGCGATACACAAGAAAGTCCGAGATCAGCTGTGATTCCATTTAGTCGTCTCCTACCTAATGTTCATAAAGAGAGAATTCCGAACCACTAAAACCGGATGGTCACCATGCTTTTGTCTACAAAAGCAAAACAAACAATCCTTTCTGCGCAAGGCTTCAAGGTAAGTCTATACCGTGAGGAATTACACTATCAATAGTCCAAGGAAAATTATCCAGCTGCTTACACTGGCGTATTTTACTTTTAATCGTTGCGAAAACGACGACTGAAACTACAAGTCTTATTCCGCATCATTTCTACGCTTTTCGCCCGGCGGCGAGATTTCTCGTAGCCCTGAATTCATTTGTGAGGCCAAGACGTTAGATGAGGGCTGCAAAATGTAGGCAAAGTATCTGCTTGATGCTTTTATACAAAAATATACAGGGGGGAAAAAGCCACTGAGAGAAAAATGCATCGTTATTGGCTGCAAAAAATGTCAAATAATAGCCTTTAGTATATCATCTACCTTCGTTGCAGGTATTTCCATCTGAAGTGAACAAGTTTTGCAACGTCATCTCCACCGCTCTCGTTTCATGAATATAAAATCAGAAAATTATAGTCCCAGAAGTCTGTGGTCAGTCAGGAGGAAAGTGGTTTTTTTTTTTCAAAGATCCCAAATAGAGATACAAGAACAAAATAATCATATACACAGTTATCCGGGGTTTAAGTCAAAAAAAAAAACAAAAAAAACAAAAACAACAAAATTGTAACTGTGGAGTTTATCTGGACAGTTTAGTGGAATTATATTTGATCCCTGCTCGTCAAATCATTGCCCAGAAAGTCCCAACGGGGATTTTCACTTGACTTCCAATTTTTAGTGACAATCTTTGGAGACTTGGACCGAAACCCGTGTTTCTTGTCCAGAACTCGTCCAAAATAAGAGACTGAACAGCAGCCCCAGAAAATCCTGGCGGGAAAGCAGAAATATGAACTCCGCTTCTGTCGGCCGGGTACTTCGTGTCAGTATTTGGTTCAAACCAGACGGAGGAAAGCCGGCTTCACCGGGAAGGACGTTTCGTCTTTCTTTGGCGCTCGAAACAATGACGGTCGCTGTGACTCCGGTCCAACGATCAAGACTATCGCATGCAGCTGCCACGGAGTAACAAATGAAAGTCAAGACAAGCCACGGAAAGTTATTGACAGGTCCGTGCAGGAAGTAAAAACAACATCATATGAGTTTAAACAATCCAATCCCATTGTAAAAAGTTGCAAAATATTTATCATCGATAAACAAATGCGACTCATGTGGCTTCTCGGGAGGAACTTGTTGGAAAAAAAAAAGGCTTCAATATGGTGTGGAGTCTAGCTTGATGTAGTATCACTTGCAAATAGTAACTCCCAGGCAAACGCTGCACGGAAATCGGTCCAGGAATGTGTCGCTGTAGGGCAAGCGTGGGCAAACTTTTCGGCTCAGGGGCCGCATTGACTTTTAAAATTGAACAGACGGGCCAGGTCAGCACAACATATGATACATATGATAAAAAAAACAATGCATTTGTCAACAGCACATATCAGACTCGTCCGATATTTGCTTTAGAAATAAAACCAGCTCTGACGTTTGCTTGCATTTCATGCACAAACCCGTTTTTCCCTTGTCGCTTCATGTCCAGCTTATCCACGTGTGTCAGTATGTCCACGGCAAAGGCTAAAATCACAAAGTCAATCTGTGTCATACAGCCCAGGTCAATTCTCAAGTAGCTATAAAAATGAAATAATCTCCGTTTTGAGCTCCCACATTCATTGATCCAAGCATTCGATCATTCCAAATCAAGTATGAATTCCGTACCAATCTTTGGCGGGCCGGATTAAAACGACCAATGGGCCGGATGTGGCCCGCGGGCCGTAGTTTGCCCGCCCCTGCTGTAGGGCAAGGGTGCTAACTGCTGCACGGTAGCAGCGATGTAGTCTTCAGGGTAAAAGAGACAAAAAATATTGAATCGCTTTATTTAGAGTGTGAGATAGGACGAGGAATAGCGGAGAGGAACCTCTTGGAAGCCGGTCAGTAGACGCGTCATAAGGCTGCGTAGCACTTTGTATCCTACGCACAGCAAATGGGCATTGGAAGAGCACCCAAAGCGCCCAGAAGAAAAAAACAAAATCTAAGGACACGTATACACAGGTTAGGTGCAAACACTTGCTCGATATACACTATATGGCCAAAAGTATTGACTCACCCATCCAAATAATCAGCCACATGGCCACAGGTGTGTCAAATCAAGCACCTGGGCATGCAGACTGGTTCTACAAACATTTGTGAAAGAATGGGTCGCTCTCAGGAGCTCGGGGAATTCCGGAGTGGAACTGTGATGGGATGCCGCCCGTGCAACGAATCCGGTCGTGAAATTTCCTCACTCCTAATATTCCACAGTCAACTGTCAGCTGTTTTATAAGAACATGGATGGGCTGGGAACGACGGCAAATCAGCCGCCATGTGTTAGGCCGCGTAAACTGACGTAGCGGTGTCAGAGGATGCTCATCGTGCCGAGAGGTCGCCAACTTTCTGCGGAGTCAGTCGCGACAGGCCTCCAAACTTCATGCGTCCTTCACATGAGCCGAAGAACAGTGTGCGGAGAGCTTCATAGAATGGGTTTCCTTGGCCGAGCGGCTCCGTCCAAAACACACATCACCGAGTGCAGTGCAAAGCAGTGGTGTAAAGCACGCCGACGCTGGACTCTAGAGCAGCGGAGGCACGACGAAGCCACCTGCTTCTTCATCTGGCGATCTGATGGACGAGTCTGGGTTCGCCGGTCGCCGAGAGTACGCTACTTGTCTGACCGCATTGTGCCAAGTGTGATGTTTGGACTTGTTTTTCAGGAACTCGGCTTGGACCCTTAGTTTCAGTGAAAGGAACTCTGAACGCTTCGGCATACCGAGACATTTTGGACGATTCCACGCTCCCAGCTTTGCGGGACCAGTTTGAAGCTGGACGCTTCCTTTTCCCAGTTGCAGCTGTTCTAGCAGCAAAGGGTGGACCCACGTCATATTGACCCTGTGGATTAGGAAACCAATATCACTTGCGAGTCAAGGCAGGTGAGCCAATACTTTTGGCCATACAGTGTAAAAAGGAACGCAGTTCTAAAAACATTTGACGTTCGGTCTCGAAATGAGGCATCCGATAGGTCTATTTTTCTCCCTCCGACTGCTTCTGTCTAAACGCTAATGAACCGGTGGCTACGAACCCCACACTACAATGTTATGTAACAAGAGACCGCTCATATCAACTCCACGTTCATAATCAATAATCGTCTCTGCAAAACACAGACAGGCAAAGTGCATGTGTGGCCCTGATTATAATTCTGTCAGACCTTGATCAAATCATTGCGATTCAAACCAGGAAAACGAACAGGACGGAAGAGACCCGGTGGCACGGCTGTGTTTAAAGATCAGTCTTTACAACGCTGTTTTCATCACTTTATTAAATCGCTTGGCAACCACTGAAGGGAGGTTTAGCTCGCAGTCGCTAACAGGGAGGCCAGACAGAATCTTTCCTCTTGTCGGTTGGCTTTCGGACCGCCGCTTTAGCTTTGAGCGCTCCTGTTTCATCCTTGTTTTTGGCCGCCATCGGTTTCATTTGGTCTTTTGGCCCCTTTTTGTTTTATCCTCTTCGCTCCCTCTTCCCTCATTACACCCCCTTTAAGTGCTTCCTCGTTTTACCATCAGCGCGTCTGCCTTTTAGGGCTTTTCCCATTCGCTTTGTCACTTTATTCTGGATAGTTTTAAAATCCCGTCATCGCCTGTCGTGTCGCTTTGCTTTCGGCCGTGGTGTTTATCAGTTGACTGTATTTTAGTTGTGTCCAGAGTGTCGGCGCTTTCTGACAGGTCGAAACAAAAGCCGGTAAAATGAGACTGAAGTCGCTCTCATTTTTTTCTATTTTCTAAAAAGGTCCCGTTCGGGGTGAAGAGGCAATCAATGTCCAGTTCACAGACCGTACACAAACAACCGTTTCGTGTTCTCGGATCGTAATTGCTCTCGCGCACAAGCAATGGGATATTTGGCCCAATTAAGTTCTTTTTATTCTCCGCAATTTCTGATAAGACATGTTTGTTGCCGTGCAATGGGGGTGAAAGTGGAGAAATGTAAACATCCATTTAACAATTAATGCGTTCGTCATGACTTGGTCATTTTTCCCTCAGAAAAGGCTGCAATGATCGTTTAAAGTTAAGATTGCCTTCAAATAAGATTGTCGAAAACATTTGACAAGCAGCTCGAGACCAGTGACCGTGGATCTCCAGAAACCAAAGTGACACAAAACCTCCGAGGTTTGTTTGCGCGATCCCGTCACTCACGCACAGAACAAATCCGAATTTAAAATAGCACCCTCAGGTCTTATTATACTTTAAAATCCCAGCCTCTCATTCAAATGAGGACAGCCGGGTCAGCAATGATTCAATACGGGGATCAGAGCCTGAGAAATAGGTTCGGAGGGGGACACAATGCCGAAAATGATGGATCGTCCGGGAAAAGGTTCTCGACAGCCGCCGTGAAGCTTCGCCGTCGGATGAAAATAGGACATGTGGTATGAATCCGCATTGAAAACCCAAACTTTGACGTCCATTTTGTGTTATTAGCCCCATCAAGAGTGTTGATAAATCCCGCTCGCTGTGCGGTCAAAACTGGAAGGATGGTTTGACGCTGTATTATTTGCTGGATTTATAATTTCGGGGCCGTATGATGCAGCGATGCAATTATGCCCCCTTTGTTATCCTTGCAAATTTCAAAGGATAAATCATTGGCGAGAAGCATGTTTTTATTCGATCGAATAAGGACTTTCCAGTCCGTCGATTCGTTTAAGGGAGATGTGTTTTCGTACGAATCACTCTACAGCTCGACAGTTTCCCTTTGACCGGCCGTCTTTCACGCTTTCTCATGCTTCCTCTTTGCTCACAATTCAACACGGCAATTAAAAAGCTATTTCTTCAACTTAACCAGCCTTTGGTACGAGACTCCAAACGTCCGTCTAAAAAATGAATATAACGATTCCGTAAATACAAGCGTTGTAGTTCCCGCAACGATGATACGAAAGGTTTTACTCTCACGGTGGAAGTGATTTTTGCGGCGATTATAAAACGTCCTCTGGGAGTCAGAAACCAACCTTCACACGCTACCGAATGATGAAATGCGTTATTTATGACTATTTATGAGCACAAACCAGCATTTGGAGATGAGTGACAAAACCAGAGGAGCTAATCACGTTGTCTATCTTTGTATCTTGATTCCTTTTATGGTCGTTCCAAAATCAGATCGCTAATCACACAAACACACACACACACACACACACACGCGCGCACCGAAAAAAAACAAAATAGTTATACAACAAAAAAAAAGTATTTTATGGGTCTGAGCGTATTACACAACATCAGCCTTATATGGTGTGGGAGAGACTACACTAGCAGGCAGCGGGAGCCCACTCATCCAGGTGGGCCGCTATAGATTTAGGGCTGTATGTGGGCTTCGCTGCAGCTTGCATCGAGCTGCCAAAAACAACAGCTACTAGAAGAGCTACCCTACAACGTGAAAGCTTCTGTTACATAAATGCATATCGGGAACGGCTCGTTTGCTTTCCAGGCAACTCAAAAGCCCAATTTGGAGGTGGATCATATGTACGCCATATGTGGAAGTGTCCAGTTACACCGCCTTTGAGTCGACTTCTCCTCAGTCAGACCTGAGGAGTTGCGTTGTTATCACAAGTCCTGTCAACATGGTTTATTCTTCACAGCTTATTACATTCCACGGTCTTCCTGAAAGAGACCCGTGTCCTCCGTGTTTTGAATCGATACCGTACGTGTTGCTGAAGCAGATTCGTGTAATGACACTTGGCATTTTTGTGGGTAGGAAACAGCTACGACCACATGCGAGAGGTCAAAACGACGCTCTGACCTCTCACCTTTTAACTCCGCACCACAGGAAGGAACAACATTCGAGATGGTTGAACTCTGATAAGGTTGATCTGGAAAATCTGGACGCTCCCCAGTAAATGTCAGCCACTCTAAACGGAGGCGGAATTTCCCCGAACGCGCTAAAAACACGGACGCTTCTTCTTCTCCGTGCAGCCGTTCCCTTCAGGGGTCGCCGCGGACGATCATCTGCCTCCGTCGAACCATCTCCTCCGCGTTTTCTTCTGTTACGACAGACTTCCTCCGGATCTTCACTATCTCTCCTCTGTCCAAACCGTCGTCCGTGTGGTCTCTTTCTCCACGCGTTCCGACCTGCCGGAACACGTCTCTTCAACCCCGCCGCACCCTCGACACTTCAACTCCTCCACGTCCTTCATCTCCTCGTCCGCTCGTTCTGTCTCGTTGCGACTAACCTTCATTCCTCCGCACGTGTCACGCTTAAACTCTGTTTATTTTCAGCCCGTTCGCATCGTGCGTGTTTTTGTTTATGTTCTCACCCTTGTCGTTGGCGTTTCGGACGTGCATTCTCACCTTTGCTTTTTTTTTTCCATTCTTATCCATGTTGTTGTCGTACTCTATGCCGTCTATTTATTTGCGGGTGTCTTTGCTATCTTTATATTCATATGAATTGACGCTAGAACTGTTACGCAGCTGTGATGAAAGATTTTATTCATCTCCAGGTCGAACCTGTCCATCACCAAAGCAAATAAGGTCCCACCTCCGCCTCGATGTCTTCCGTCAAAGCTCCCGCACCGCTCTAACATACGTCCGTGAATAGTAAAGACAAATTACTTTGTAAACACTGAACCGCTATCGTGTCCCGGTGCGATTAAGTCAGGACTTTTTTTGGCCCGTCGGGATTTTCTCGAGATCCGATCATCTGGATCCGTCGCGAGCTAAGAAAATATGCGCTCATCACTTGGGTGCGCTGAGAAGCGAAACCTTTCATGTTATTTGAGAGCCGAGCAATGTTCAATCAGGGCAAATGGGCCGAGCTTTGAAATCCAGCCTTTATGTGAATCGGTGTGATTCCAGGTTATTGATTTCTTAAGAGAGATTATCCTGAACGCCTGTTGAAGGGGTGATAAATCTAATACCTAATAACACCTCATCTTCAAATCACATCTCTCGCACACACACAATGGCCACGGAATTAATTAAATTTGGTTTCGTTCTGCAAATGTTTGGAGTCAGCCTTTCAAGTTTAGCGGCGTAAAGAAACGGTGTGTTGGACGGAGGTTACGCTTGACTGGAAAGACTATTAACCGCCTCTCATCAACCGGGACTCCCGCTATGATCCGAGACGTCGCTTCCTTTGACCCACGAGATAAAGATCGACTCCAACATGGTCAGATGGCACAGATCTACCGCTGCCTGAGAGCAGCGGCGCGTCTCTGAAGACTCCCGTCGTGTTCCTACGGTAAAAGCTAAAATCTAAAGGGTAATTGTGAGTTTCAGGAGGTGAATTCTTGGGTTCGACCAAAGGCGAGGTTTGTAAGAACGCGAGGAGCCGCCGCTGTACTTTGACATAGATCATCTTAAAATGTGCTTTACGTTACTCCCTCACTTCCGTGTTGTGAGTTCACGAACCGAAACAAACTCAGTTTTCTACGTTTCAAATTTACTCAGTCTCGTAACCCTTCGTCCTTCTTATCGGTTAACTATTTGGCGGGATAAGATGTTTCTTTTTCCTCTAAATTTGACAACAAAGGACAGATTCGGTTCGGATGTTTGCAATATTTTCACGGGTGAATCGTTAAAAATGGCTTAATTCTTGGCACACGTTTAAAAAAAAGAACATTTTGATCATCATTAAGAGAACACACACAGTTTACTGATGTCTTTGCTGTGAGGACAATGTGATAAAATTCACGAAAACATGTCTGGCCTACAGGTTTTTCTCCTAAAGTGTTGTGTATGTCTGAATACACGCAGAGGGAATCAGCAGGATCGCCTGTTTTAAAATGAGCATCATCCCACAGCAGTCATCAGCTTGTGAGCTTCCTTGCTGGGAGCCAATCTTAAATAAATCAGACTCAGAACAAATTATACTCCAAAGCAAACCCCTATTATTTCCCTAATAACTCAAGGGAAAGGAAATTACTAAAGATTGCGACAAACTCCATCGAAAGACGCCAAAGTCGTCATGTGACAAGGCACGATCGTGTCTTGTCAGCCGGTCTGAGATCTCCATCCGAATACCGCTCCACCACGACCGGCGGACGTGTGATGAGGGAACGCTTGCATGTTTTTATATGAGTGAATGAGAGGGTGAACAGTTGCATGTTTCCATATGGTGTGCGCATGAGAGGGTGAATAGTTGCATGAATTTATATGGTGAATGAGTGAGTTGATGAATGGTTGCATGTATTTATATGATGATCGAACGAGAGAGTAAATGGTTGCATGTTTCTATATGATGTGCGAATGAGAGGGTGAATAGTTGCATGTATTTATATGATGAGTGAATGAGAGGGTGAATTGTTGCATGTATTCATATGAGTGAATGAGAGGGTGAATAGTTGCATGTGTTTATATGATGAGTGAATGAGAGGGTGAACAGTTGCGTGTGTTTATATGATGAGTGAATGAGTGGATGAATAGTTGCATGTATTTTTATGATGAGTGAATGAGAGGGTGAATAGTTGCATGTATTTTTATGATGAGTGAATGAGAGAGTGAATTGTTGCATGTTTCTATATGATATGAGAATGAGAGGGTGAATAGTTGCATGTATTTTTATGATAAGTGAATGAGTGGATGAATGGTTGCATGTATTTATATGATGAGTGAATGAGAGGGTGAATTGTTGCATGTATTTTTATGATAAGTGAATGAGTGGATGAATGGTTGCATGTGTTTATATGATGAGTGAATGAGAGGGTGAACAGTTGCATGTATTTATATAATGAGTGAATGAGTGGATGAATAGTTGCATGTATTTTTATGATGAGTGAATGAGAGGGTGAACAGTTGCATGTATTTTTATGATGAGTGAATGAGTGGATGAATAGTTGCATGTATTTTTATGAGTGAATGAGAGGGTGAATTGTTGCATGTATTTTTATGATAAGTGAATGAGTGGATGAATGGTTGCATGTGTTTATATGATGAGTGAATGAGAGGGTGAATGGTTGCATGTATTCATATGAGTGAATGAGAGGGTGAATGGTTGCATGTATTTTTATGATAAGTGAATGAGTGGATGAATGGTTGCATGTATTTATATGATGAGTGAATGAGAGGGTGAATTGTTGCATGTATTCATATGAGTGAATGAGAGGGTGAATAGTTGCATGTGTTTATATGATGAGTGAATGAGAGGGTGAACAGTTGCATGTATTTATATAATGAGTGAATGAGTGGATGAATAGTTGCATGTATTTTTATGATGAGTGAATGAGTGGATGAATGGTTGCATGTGTTTATATGATGAGTGAATGAGAGGGTGAACAGTTGCATGTATTTATATAATGAGTGAATGAGAGGGTGAACAGTTGCATGTATTTTTATGATGAGTGAATGAGTGGATGAATAGTTGCATGTATTTTTATGATAAGTGAATGAGTGGATGAATGGTTGCATGTATTTATATGATGAGTGAATGAGAGGGTGAATTGTTGCATGTATTTTTATGATAAGTGAATGAGTGGATGAATGGTTGCATGTGTTTATATGATGAGTGAATGAGAGGGTGAACAGTTGCATGTATTTATATAATGAGTGAATGAGTGGATGAATAGTTGCATGTATTTTTATGATGAGTGAATGAGAGGGTGAACAGTTGCATGTATTTTTATGATGAGTGAATGAGTGGATGAATAGTTGCATGTATTTTTATGAGTGAATGAGAGGGTGAATTGTTGCATGAATTTTTATGATAAGTGAATGAGTGGATGAATGGTTGCATGTGTTTATATGATGAGTGAATGAGTGGATGAATAGTTGCATGTATTTTAATGATGAGCGAATGAGAGGGTGAATTGTTGCATGTATTTTTATGATGAGTGAATGAGAGGGTAAATGGTTGCATGTTTCTATATGATATGAGAATGAGAGGGTGAATAGTTGCATGTATTTTTATGATAAGTGAATGAGTGGATGAATGGTTGCATGTATTTATATGATGAGTGAATGAGAGGGTGAATGGTTGCATGTATTCATATGAGTGAATGAGAGGGTGAATGGTTGCATGTGTTTATATGATGAGTGAATGAGTGGATGAATGGTTGCATGTATTTATATGATGAGTGAATGAGAGGGTGAATTGTTGCATGTATTGATATGAGTGAATGAGAGGGTGAATAGTTGCATGTGTTTATATGATGAGTGAATGAGAGGGTGAATAGTTGCATGTATTTTTATGATGAGTGAATGAGTGGATGAATAGTTGCATGTATTTTAATGATGAGCGAATGAGAGGGTGAATTGTTGCATGTATTTATATGATGAGTGAATGAGAGGGTGAATGGTTGCATGTGTTTATATGATGAGTGAATGAGAGGGTGAACAGTTGCATATTTCTATATGATATGAGAATGAGAGGGTGAATAGTTGCATGTATTTTTATGATAAGTGAATGAGTGGATGAATGGTTGCATGTATTTATATGATGAGTGAATAAGTGGATGAATGTTGCATGTGTTTATATGATGAGCGAATGAGAGGGTGAACAATTGCACGTCTCTCTATGTGGCCCTGCGATCAAGCGTCGCCAGGTCCGGGATGGACTCTGCTGCCGGCCTGATGCCAGCTGGGATGGGCTGGGTCGTGAGGGCGTGGGTACAGATCATGGATGAAGGAGTGATCGATTGTTGAAAAATTCCAGCCTTTCAAACAGTGTCATTAAATGAAAAATGATTTGACTTATATTCCCAGATCAATGGACTGATCTCTCATCGTAAATACTCAACTCGCTGTAAATGCTAAAAAGTAGAAGGGTTACAAAGACCCTTAATGTGCCTTTCGTTTGCTTCAGAGGGATATGATAAAAAAAAAAGTTCCCAGCATGTTTCCACTCCTTCGGTTTATCAAAATGCCCTCAAACAAGCGGAATCGTGGGTTTGGGAAGGTATCTCACTCAACTATTCTGAACTGACATGCCACGGAAAAGCTGCTGCATGTGAACAAAGAGGGGGAGAATCCGGGGATTAAACGAGATTTTTAAATCTGCATTAGATCTTCGGGTGATGAGTGCTTGAGCATCCTGACATATGGCTTGGGATCGCGCACACGACTTACTGGATGACTTGTGTGTGTTTGACGTTTATTACCGAGCAACGCCGGTAAAGGAAGGTTACGGCAAATATGGAGTGAACGCCTCCTTTGTCACGGAACTCCTCAGTCAATCACACACCCACGTTGAGGAAATAGAAGAAGAAGAAGAAGAAGAAGAAGAAGAAGAAAGAAAAGAATCTTCGAAGGAGGACTGGGAATATGCAAATGCCGTGTTATGCGGCGATGCGTCAGCGGCGACCCGCCGGGCGGCTCCGCCGTGCGCCCGGCGGAGGGGCGGCGGGAGGAGGCTGCAACTCCGCACACTTTCTCCTCACTCTCCGCTGAGCTCCTCGGGAGAGCGGCGGGAACGGGGATCGCAAGGGGGAGACGGACACACACACGCAGGCAGGCATGCGCGGGCGCACGCACACACACACACCGACACAGGCTGCGCGCAAAGACGCATTTAAAGCACGCAGCTGCAGAGATTGTGCACTTTACTGATGTTTATTTGGGCAGAGGCGCAGTTTGCTGGAGATCTGAAGCCTGCTATGGAGGACCCCATGAGCCAAAATGAATTTAAGCACTGACAATGTCACGAACTTGTGGAAAAATGGCTCGTCATCCCGGGCGGGCTCCGCGGGGAACCAGACGGACGCCGGCGAGGTGGCCCTCAGCCGGGCCATCCCGCTCGCCCTGGTGCTGGGCGCCTTCATCGTGTTCGCCATCGCCGGCAACATCCTCGTCATCCTGTCGGTGGTGTGCAACAGGCACCTGCGGACTCCGACCAACTACTTCATCATCAACCTGGCGATCGCCGACCTGCTGCTGGGCACCACGGTGCTGCCGGTGTCCGCCACGCAGGAGATCCTGAACTCCTGGGTCTTCGGCAGGATCTTCTGCGACATCTGGGCGGCGGTGGACGTGCTGTGCTGCACCGCGTCCATCATGAGCCTGTGCGTAATCTCCATCGACCGCTACGTCGGGGTGAGCCACCCGCTGCAGTACCCGGGCATCGTGACCGAGAAGCGGGCGCTGCTGGCCATGCTCGGGGTGTGGGTGCTGTCGGTGGTCATCTCCATCGGACCGCTGTTCGGCTGGAAGCAGCCGCCGTCGCCGGACGACACGGAGTGCGCCATCACCGAGGAGCCGTTTTACGCGCTCTTCTCCTCCCTCGGCTCCTTCTACATACCTCTCGTCGTGATCTTGGCCATGTACTGCCGGGTGTACATCGTCGCCAAGAGGACCACAAAGAACCTGGAGGCCGGCGTGATGCGCGAACGGATGAACTCCGGCGAGCTGACGCTGAGGATCCACAAGGGATCGCAGGCGCACGAAGAGTCCGCCGCGTCCGGCGCGGGGAAGGGCCGCGCACACCAAGCCAGGAGTTCCCTCACGGTGAAACTTCTGAAATTCTCCCGGGAGAAGAAAGCGGCCAAAACTTTGGGAGTAGTGGTGGGCATGTTTACGCTTTGTTGGCTGCCCTTCTTTCTGGCCTTGCCCATAGGTAGGTCCGACAGATCGGCGATTTCCGTGACATTCAGACATGTTTCGCTCCCTCCTGTTTAAAGTCGCACAGTTTTCAGTGACCTCATGGCACGGACGCAAAACATGTTAGCGTGTTAAAAGCGGGTGCGGGTCTTGTAAATCACATTTATCGCCCTGCACACAAACGCTTTCTCGGGTGGCGTTAACTCCGCTGAAGTGACGCCGAACTTGTGAGCGTGCTTCGATATGCAATACCGGGCAGATTAGACCGCGGGGACACGGGGCGAGAGAGGCGCAGACGGCCGGGAGAGTCCGTATTTATCGGCTTCCGGGGCTAATTTTGTGATTGAGCTCCGGTTTTAGGACGAGCAATCCCCGTGCCGTCGGTTCTCCTCCTCGCCAAAAACGCCGGCGACGTCCGCTCCTCATGACGGGGTCTTTGGAGTCTCGTTCCCGAGCTCATCCGAACGTCGTTTCTGTTGTCTTTGCGTTCGTCCCCGAGCTTTCGTTAATCTGCCGACGCCACGAATGCAAAGCGGGAGCAGTCTGCTCGAATTAATCCGGAGGCCCGTTGGGGGCTCCCTGATGCCACCGTGCAAAGCGAGCGAACCAGAGCCTTCTGCCACCCTCGCAAACAAAGTAAGCCTTTGGTGGGAAAACGCTCGGGCTGCGTCCCACTCCTGCGGGCGAGGAGTTTTACAAAAATAGCGTTTGAGTTCAGACAAAAAAAATCTCAATTTCGGATGATCAGTTTCCAGATTCCCCGAGGGCGATGATCCCGAGCGGCGGCGGTCGTATATCCAGGGTGTTTATTCACGTTCGCCGCCGTCACTGGAGAACATGTTTGGGCCTCCGGCTTCAAGCGGCCACTCATCACGTCCTCATATGGACTGAGGCAAGGTTGTTATGCAGAATTACACGGCGGGGATTATTTTGCCTGGAGGTATTCCTGCAGACGCGCCTCTTGCCGTTCGCCGAAATTGTTCCTTTTTTTGATGCGAGAGGTTGGAGAGAGATGGGTCAGGAGCGCTGGAAGTTCAGGAGGGGCATGTTTATGTAACACTAATAAACAAACCGCCAAGAAACCCCAGAGGCTACGGTTCAGAGCGGAATGTCTGACGGAGCGTACAAATACATTCGGACGGACCACCAAAAGACTCCTCCGCGACCCGGTTTAACCGCCGCGCGAACAAAACAAGTCTTCGTCGACAAATTTGAATAATATAGCCATGCGGTGGCTCAGAGTTGGCATTTCAGAGTATCGCTAAACCATATTGTCGTTCCTCGGGCCGCGTTTGTTGCGGTTCTCCCTTTGGAGATTCGCGTCCGCACTTTCGGTCGGCGAGGTGGCGGGGTTTTCCTCGCGTTGCTCCTCGAGCGTTCATAACCCTCCGCCCGCAGAGTGGGATTTCCTGTCTCACACTTGTTATTATCCTGCTCCTTCCTCAAAATTCAGTGACTGATATGCGATATATGCAAAAGGATTGAGGATGTCAGCTTGTTCGCGCACGCACACGCTGAAGTACTCGTGAGCGTTCATGGGGGTTTTAAGCAAAGCGGCAGCTGCATTTCTCTTCACCGTCCAGAGAGATCTCTGAAGAATAGATGATATTTAGCTCTGACCTCTGAAGTCTTAACCTCGCCGTGTGGTTTATTCCCGTCGCGGCCGAAGCCACGTTTATCCAAATAAGTTAATTTTTGCATGCCGAAGGCAAAGCGCGTTGCCCCCCGAAACGTTTCAGCCACGGCTTTCTCAGCACGTATTGAGCTCCTCGCCTTTATGCCTTTAACTTGACGCGAAAAAACAACAACGCGAAAGCGGTGCTTCGGGTAATAAGCGTGAAATCATCTTTTTTTTAAGTCGATGTTATGTTGGTCGGCCTATTTGTGTAGAGTGAAACCCACGCACGGTCGTTTTGTGTATTTCAGTGAGCCTGTTGATTGTCAATAAGAGTGATATGATGACAAAACCCATTCTCGCGTCATCAAAATGATATAACTAAATCCTACACGTGCAAAAATGATTCAAAGCAGCGGAGAGAGCGCATTCGGGTGCGCCGAGTTCGGAAAGCTATACAGCGTTTGTTATTTAGGACAGAATGGGATGCGTTTTATCGATCCCGAACGAAATTCAGCGGCACAACATCAAGTGAAACCCGCTAATTTAAAAGAAAATTCAATATGTGATTTGAATACAAAATTAAGCCTTGAAATATTAAATACATCGACACTAACAGGTAACGACTTAAAGCTAAAGGTTTTTTACAAAACCTTTGGCTTCCAAAGCGTCTCAATAACAGGTTTATGCTGACTAAAACGTTTCCCTGTGAAAGTCATGCTAATAATGATCACCTGCTTCTTCCGTCCAATTTCTTCGAGCCTCTTACGATATCATTGGAATACAGGTTAAGGATGTGACCGACACGACCGTTTCTAAAAAAACAACTGAAAAAAAGGGCAAAAAAATGTAGTTTATCCGCCATTTCATCAAAACGGTTGTAAAAAGTTTCTCAAGCGGCAACATTGTTGTTCTTTGCCATTTCTAAAATAAGCTAAATGGAATACCCACATGTATATATCTTTGATAAACAGCAAAAGTAATTTCATTAGATTTAGAATGAAGATTGGTGGAAATCACATGGAAAAGGTCAATCGGTAGTTTGTTGGTTTCGATACGAAGAACTTTATGAGCTCGTAAATTTCTCTTCCCTGGATTCTTTTCTTTTCGCACGGGAAAAATTCAAGCGAGCCAAAGTATATCACTCCAAACCACGCGAGCGTGTTGTATCTGCTTGTCGGTCAGCCGTGCACCGGGTGGGAGTGAGGCGGCAGCAAATCTGCGATTTGAACTCGCGCATTTTCTGACTTCACAGATAGATGGCCGAACGGCTTTACTTCAAAGCATCAAAGTACCTTTCCTTTAACCACATAAAAGATACAAAGTTGCTCGAGAGGATACCGGAAATGTCTGATCACCAAGGCAGGGGTGACAAACTGGGAATGATTGCGTCATTTCATATCCAAATCTTGTCTTGCAAAAGTTGACGATATTTACAATTTGGAACTTGGATATGGGACATCTCAACCCGATTGGTTTTCATTCACAACATTAAGATGGGATACAACACGCCATCCCATGGCGGTGCAGCGCCTGGAGCGCTCCCACTTCCCGTCGCTCGTTCAATTCCAGTCGCCGACCGCGGCCTTTCAGAACAGTTTGCGGACTTTGGCGTTTCTCCTGAAGACATGGCATCGTCTTGCGGCGTGAATGACAAAGCGACAAGTGAATGACAAATCGTATGACACCGCGCCGTCCCGTTAGGCCTCGGCGTTCCCCGCCTCTCGCTCCAAACAGCGAGTAGATGTGGAACTGATCACGAGCGAAGAATAAAACCGACTTCTTGATTATATTTACGGGAACTGACTATTTGAAGGAGTCACGTCATGGAACATTTGTTTCCATCTTGACCCCGTGAGGATGGCATCCAGGAGCTGGACACAGTCTTGAATAGTCTCGGGCAGGACAAAGCAGGCGGTTAAGTCGTCGTCCACACGCTTGGCCGTATCAAAAAAACCAAAAAGAGCCTTTCCCATTTGGCCGAATCCGATCTACAATATTCCAAACAAGCTGCAGCGAGGCTGGAAACGATGCCAGATTGATTCATCGGGGATTAAAAGGCCGGTGTGGAAGTGCCCACACGCAATGCAGGAGGGACTAGTCCGGGGGTGGGCAAACTACGGCCGGCGGGCCACATCCGGCCCGTTGGCCCGTTTAATCCGGCCCCCCAAAGATCGGTACAGAATTCCTATTTATTCGAACGATTGAATGATTGGACCGGTGAATGTTGGAGCTCAAACAGGAGACGATTTCGTTTTTGGAGCCACTTGAGAACACCGGAGTATTTTCCTGAGCCGAACGACTCAGGTTAGCTTTGTGATTTAGCCTTTACCGCGGACGTACCGACGCACATGAACGAGCCGGACGTGAAGCTACAGGGGAAAATCCGCTTCGCGTATGACATGTAAACCAACGTCAGGGCCTTCAAAACCAAGCTGGTTTTATTTACAAAGCGAATGTCGGACGATGCTCGGACAAATGTCAAGAGAGTCTGACGTGTACTGTTATCGAATGCATCTTTTTAACACGTATCATATCTTGCGCTGACCCGGCCCGTCTGTCAAATTTTAAAAGTCAATGCGGCCCCTGAGCCGAAAGGTTTGCCCGACCCTGGACAAGTCCATATTTAGGTCGCTTAGTTGTCTCTGCTAGTTACCTCCGCGTGTTATTTGACCGCACGCCATTTTAACGCTTGTCACAAGCGCCAAAGTCGACGAGGATTCGGGAATCTGTGCGCATCTCGCCTCGACGTGTCCTTTTTTGTCGCGCGTGTGTCTTGAGTGCGTGTCCCAGTCGAGGCGGGCGGCCCCGGGGTGCAATTGAAATGGTTTTCGAAGGGGACAATGAATGACGGTGCTAAGTATCACCAAGAGGAAGAGAAACGGAGGCGGCGAAGCCAAGGTGCAGGAGCCACAGGGCAGCGCAGGTGAAAGGAAGGGTCTCTGAGATGTCAAGCCAATTTTCCCAAAATAGCATCATGCTATGGCTTCATCGAAAGCAATCTGCACAGGCAATAACAACGCTGTCCTTTTAGATGAACACATAATAATATTCAGAAGTGCGTTGCAGAACGACGCCTGCGAGGTTTTGGCAAACAGATTGTGTGTGTGTGTGTGTGTGTGTGTGTGTCTGGAGTAGGCATCACCTCTTCCAATTAGTGTGAATAACAGGATGCTTTGTTTTGTTAAGATGTTCCTGTGTTACAGCGTGAGATGTGTGTTTCGGTCGTCAGGAAGGAGGTACAAACTTTTGTCTTACCAGACAAACGACAATAAACCTCCCCGTGATTATCTACACGCCATTGTGTGGCTGCCAAGCGCTCGCATCCACCTCTGTTTATGCAACGGCCTCTTTAACATAAACCGTCCTCCGGGGGATAAAAATGGAAACCGACCAGATAGAGCAAAGATGCGTGTGCCTCCAATCAACAAAAATATTTAAGCTGGCATAACCACAACCGCAGCACGGTAGGAAAGCGAATGACGTCAACGCTGGATGACAATGGTTCATTTTAAGAGACAGGTCGGGGCGGGAGATGAATCACACAAGCGGCAGCCTTCGGAGCAGGAGAACGGAGTTCAAACGATGCTTCGCCGGACAACCGCTGATAACGACCGTTCGAAATAGCCGAAAAACAAATAAACGGCTGGGTTTCGCCGAATATTCTTACACGATCTTTCTCTGAAGCCGACCGTCGGGTCGCGTGGCTGTTATTTTTCCCCGCCGTTTCCACTTAAGACGCCTTTTTAACAGCCCGAATATATGTAGATAAGCTCCTATCTGAAAAAGTAGCAGATCCTCCCCCGACCGAATCCGTCTGCGCTTCTCGGCACGCTTGTCGAGACGCTTGTTAAAACTTTAAGCTCGCGAGCTAAAGAAAATGAGCGGTAATAACAATGATGAATATGGTCCAGGGCTATCGCTGTGTTACGGCGTGTCGGATTTTGCGCGCGGCTGATATTTGTTTTCATACCGGCCGTACCATTCGTTGTGTTTATCTGCCACGCCCTAAAGGCCAGTCAGGGAAAATACTGTCTCCCGTGAAATCTGTCCGTGCCGGAAAAAAGGTCGAGGGCTGCGAGAGCGCGAGGGCTCGTTGCAAAAACCGACAAACAAATCTTAAACGCGCAAACAGGAAAGCCTGTTGACACCCAGATTTCTCTTTGTTTTTCTCAGACTTTCATCCTCTTGCGCAGAGAGAATGAATAGGATTTGTTGTGACACGTCTGTGTCTCTGCAGGCTTCTCCAAATGTTCAGTCCCCGTGTCTGAAACGGCCACGTGCACCCCAAAAGATTCATTCGATACAGCGCGTGAAGCCGGGACTGTAGGTGCATCTGTTAGATGTTCATTGCTTTTACTTTCCCGCTCCCACAGTGCAACTGGCCCGGGGGGACGAAATTTCCAACTCGCCGGAAAAAAAAATGTTTAAACCCCGAATATCAGCGAACAGGAGAATTATTTTTTCTTACCCGATGTCTTTACGGTTCTGTGTGTTACACATGGAGCTCGCTCGGAGATAGAACACATATATATTTTAAGACTTGACGAAACCTCTCAAAGTACAATTTCTGTTTGTAATTTCCCCAAACTGATCACTAAGACGTAAATTATTCGATTCTCTTCCCTCAAACTCTCTGTCCGCCTCGGTCAGAAGTTACTGTTTTTCTCAGTTCTGTAGTCCAGCAAATGAAATCCGACTTTGAGTGATGGTTGGAAAAAAAAAAAAAAAAAGAGACGGTCTTAAAATTGGTGGAAAATGTCATGTTTATACTGATCCTCCTATTTCAGCCCTTCTTAGCTTTCCACTCCAGAGTATCTTCCTAATCGTTGTTTATTTTCTACATTTGTCTCGTTTGGAAAACAGTAGTTTGCCATGTAAAAGTTCAGCCAAAACTGAACACATATCAACCCGTGTGGAGCTCCGTGTCATTTTTCCATTAGCGCTCAGTGGAAGATGAAGATGCCTCTGCAGCGACCTGGCGCAGCTCTCGCCTCACAGCTGACAACCACAGAATGATCTAAAGGAGCAAGGGGACCGTCTGTTTTTCATTTCCAAGCGGCCGATGTTTGCGCACGGTTGCGTGTCTGATACCGGAGGAACTCACCTTCCATGAGAGGTCAAAAACAAAGTCCACATTAGCGTTATTACCTCCACTCGGGAGATCGTGTTTTGTTACTATTTCGGAGGTTTCGAGCATTTTCCGTTTGGAGTGTTTCTCGGTCGTACCTCCCGAGCAGCGCTTGCGGGCGGACGAAGCTCGTGCAAAGAGCGGAACGACGGCAATAGAACAGAAACGTTTAACGCACCACAAAGAAACACCGGCAAAAGTATCGGACGCTTTAGCCACCGTATGGAAAACACTAGCGTGGCGTCGTAGCTGCGTCGAGCTGCAGCTTTTTCAACAAGCTCGTGCGTCATAAAGAAACTGTGGCAGGAAGGAAAAGGAGTCAATCAAACGCTTTTCACGGCTCAAAACAAAGTGACCGTCACGGCAAACAAGGAGGCCTCGTGCCGTATCACGGTCGGGCTCTGAAAACAGGATGCAGAGAATCGCGTTTAATGTTTTTAATTTGTCAATGAAGAATATTCTGAGTGAACTCTAATATGCACTCTGCAGTGCAGCTCTGCAAACGATCCATGGAGTAATATATGGGGGTTTGCACCCCCATTTTAAGCCCCTTGCACACAGCAGGCTGTGCAGACAGCACCTGGCTGAGTCTCAAGAGTGTGTGTGTGTGTGTGTTTGTGTGTGTGTGTGATCTCGCGCAAGCGATCTTAGATTTTTCGGAATATTTTCAACCCGTCAAATGGATATGTCTCCCTTCGGCCCTTTGGTTGGTGCCGCGTGTCACATGAAGGAATTGTTAAAGCTGATGTTCTGATCGTCGTGAAGAGGCGCCTGGCTCATATCGTTCTCGTGCTAATTTCACACCTCATAGTCTGATATTATAGTGCGCTTTCTGCAGGAACAGGCTATCGATTGGAAAATGTGGTTCCGTGCAGGTACAAGCGGCCACATTTTTACAGCACACACACACACACACACACACTATGTACAGTGTCCCTTCCTCATTGCTCTCCCAGACAATGATAATTAAGTCTGTTTGTATTCTTCTGGCGTCCCCGTCTCCGCTCGTTAGCATATGTGACATTTTCTCAAAACTGTACCGGAGAAACAATACGACGGCGCCGGATTAATGAAACCGAACGCCTTTGAGAATCGAGTCGAATCAGCTATAGAATATTCACCGGTTGTCGCTCCTCCGGCTCAAACGCACACATAGATACGACTCAACGCGCAATGCCGGTTCGACACGATCCTATCAAATGCGATGCCAGCACAGCCTCCCACAGCTCACTTAACCACAATGTATAAGATGCTCTCTCAACTATACGGTTATTTTCCTGTCTGTGTATTTAATGAAGCCGTCTGGGTCGGAGTCATTCCCCCGTTAGTGTATGCCTACACACACACGCACACACACACACTCACACACACTTTCCCTCGGCACATCAGTCTGACTGCGAGATCCTGTTTGCTCATCAATGCCGCCCCCCGATGGGGAAACTGTACTCTGCAGCGTCACGGAGGGAGATCAATTAGTCCGAAAGCGTTATCGTGTCACTTTCCTTTTACCGGGCGCCAGCATTGATGTGATTCGAGACGTGTTTTTACACGCTGTGACGCGTACAGCCGTTTACATTTTCGACTCTTTTCGATGAGCAGACGGAGTTATTTATCAGTTTGTCGTCGCTGGCGTGCAGACAGTCTGTTTTGTTTACAATGAGAAGGCGGCGGTCCATCTCATTACAAGTGGACAAAGAGACGCCTGTCTATTTTCGTTGATCTGTTGTTCTTTATTCCACTGTACGCAAACAGCAAAGTGTTGCGAGACAGAATTGTGTTTTTATCATTGCCAGGCAACAGTACGGATCCACGAAAGGATCCGTGAAAAAGCTGTCAACGCAAAACCGGCAAATGCTCACAGTGCGCTCTGCTAACATTTTCTGTGCATCGAAACATTTTTAATGGTTGGTATATATTCCCACGTTTTGCATGTAAGCGTGTTTCTAATGTTTGGCCAAAGCTGACCGCGCTATTTCGCACTGTTTAGACCAGACTCGGGTGTTTTTAAAACAGGCCCCATTCGGCCCGTTTTTCCGCCAAACTATTTCCTTTGACTGTTTCAACACGTATTTTCAATCAATTTTGAATTTAGAAACTTATTTTTTCCTTTTGTTTAATTTTGTATGGATGATTACATGCAAAATAAAGTCAGTCGGCACATTTACGTGATCATTAATGAATTTGAAATTGAAATAAAACGCCCATAAATTGAAATAATGAAGTTGCGATTTCGATTCGGTTGGCCCGCGCAGAAAAATCAGATAAGAAAATCGCCCACCCCTGGTTTAGACGATGTGTTTTTTTCAAAAAAAAAAAATTTTTTTTTTTTCAAAAAAATTTTGCCACCGGGCACTCAGTGCAATATCTTCTCCACTCTTCTCAGGGTCTTTTAATGTGAACCTGCGCCCTCCCGAAATCCTCTTCAAAGTGATTTTCTGGCTGGGATACTTCAACAGCTGTCTGAACCCCATCATCTACCCGTGTTACAACCGCGAGTTCAAGCTCGCCTTCATTCGCATCCTCCGATGCCAGTTTCACCAACGGAAGCACTCTGGCTGGAAGGCATACAACTACCGCTCCTCCAACTGCAGCTCCTCGGGACACTCGCGCAAAGGCTCTACAGATCACAACTCCAGCTGCCTGAACGGGAGTCAGCGTACCCTACCGTCCTCGGCCAGTCCGAGCCCGAGCTACCTGAGCAAGGGTCTCCCGTCGTGCCCCGAGGGGGAAACATTGTACATCTGGGGCGCCGCCACCCCGACACCTTCCACGCCAAACCTGTTGCCCGGCAGCCCCACAGACCGCCAACCCGGGGGAGTTAGAGGAGCCAAACTAGCCGAGGAGGCGACCGGTAGAATTTTTTCTTTCTCGTTCGGGAAGAACGGCGACTCGAGAGGGATGAGCAAAGACGGCGTTGTGCCTGATAACGGAGTGTGACTGCGCAGACGGCGTATTTACGACATTAATCACCAAGTGGATCGTTCTTTTCATTCGTGCCCGCTGTAAGATGAAGACGAATTTGCTGCTATGTGGTGTCACACTCCTTCCGTGCTATTGTTTCGGTGTTTGACCAAGATAAGATGTTTGTTTCGACGGACGCAAAGATGAGATATTTTCAAGAGGTTTTCAAGTCGACTCGTCCTGGATAAACACGATCGCATGTGGTTTGATTTAAAAAAAAACAAAAAAAAAAAAAAAAAAAAACTATTCCATAGTTCTGCGTAGAACTTTAAAACGCAACAACCTTTCCTTCGTTCCCTCTGACTAGAAATCCATCTGTCCTGTAAAGATTCACCACAACAAAGAGCCTGACTCACATCGAATATGTGCTACAGAATCACCGTTTCTTTCAGTCACTTGATATCTAAATGGTATGTCGTGAAAACAAAGTGTAACCCGGTTTAACTGCTGTGCGCACAGTTCTATATCAGTTGGTTTGTATAATTTAATCTGGGATGAGAAACGTGATCAATTATCATACGAATAAATATATTGGTCAAATGTTTCGATCTCTCTTAAAATCATTTTTCCTCGATGTGAGTAAAAGCGAAGATGGATGGAACGGAAGACGCAACAGCTTCGGTTAGTCCGACCTCTTCCATTGTGTGCAGTGCGGTTGTAAAGCCGACAGTAATAATGGCACCGGCGAATTAAATCCTTTTCTGGAATGATTCTCGGATCCAATTTCAAAATGTTACGGTGAAATAAAAAAAAAGAGAAAAAAGTGTCGGAGCAGCTCTCGCGCGAGAAGCGTGTGAAACACGGGTGGAAACCTTTTTTAAGGGGTTTATCTCTTCCGTTAGGCCTTTTTATCTCTTTTCGTGTTTGTTTTACCCACCGACAAGGATCCATTCATGCATATCGGATACATTTTGACCAGACCGAGTATTTTAAACACAAACTCTGAACGATAAAAAAATGTGATCAGATATTCCTGGGGTTTTATCGAGCCCCGCAGGCTCACGGAAATAAATGCATGGCGACGAAATGATCTGCGTTCATTAGATTTACTACATTTTTGTGTTTTAAACCTAACGACGCTTCTTGGGATCTTTCCTTGATTAACGGACGGCTGTTTTCAGCAACCTGAAAAAAATGGCATTTACGCTCCAGGGGCTTTTCCTGCATCCGTGTATCCGATGACGCCTTTGGCAACAGTGAGCTGTTTGTTTTAGCGTCGGTGTAACTGTTTCATCATAAAGCTTGTTTAAATGTCTTGAAAAATAAAAAATGAAGCAGCTGTATCGCAACTCATCTTATGTTCCGAACAAGTTCCAACGGGCAAACCGAACCCGAGCCACACCTGAAGCACAAGCCAGCGTTCTGTCGGGTTACAGCATTCTCTCGGACTTCGGCGTCCTTGGAAAAACACAACCGGCATTAAGTTACGCGGCGAGGTGTGTGAGCAGGACAAACAGGCAAGGACTCAACAAAAAGCCACTCCTCATTTGTCCGTTCATCTCTTCGACGACCTTCTCGTCCTCACTTATGGCTTTCACCGGGAAATATGAGCTGGAGAGTCAAGAGAACTACGAGGAGTTTCTCGACGTTCTCGGTATCTGACGTTTTTCATATCGATCCTGTCGGAGAAAACACGGATCGATCGTACGGCTTTGACATGTGTCTGTGTTTGGATTACCCGCTCTGCCAGGATTGCAGAACGCCCGGACGGACCGCAAAGTGATAACGGAGGTGGTTCAAGAGGGAAACGACTTCACCTGGTCTCAAACCGTCCCGAACTGGTCCTGGTCCAACAACTTCACCGCTGGCCGGGAATGCGAGCTGCTGACGATGACCGGCTCTAAATTCAAGGTGGGTATGAAATCGCCGTTTGAGGACACCGCAGCTTTTGGCCTCGGTGAGATCCTGTCTTTGCAACTACCAGGCACACGTCAAGCTGGACAACGGGCAGATAGCGATACAATTTCCCCGCTACCGTTTCACGGCCGAGATCATTGAGGACAAGCTGGTCGTGGTAAGAAGCCGTCGCCCGTCTATGTTACCCGGTGCCGATGCTGATAAAATATCCCGCGTGTTTCTCAATTTCTCGTCTCAGATTTGCGTAACTCCGGGGGCGAAAGCTGTGACTTTCAAAAGAATCAGCAAGAGGCTCTGATCCTGCGAGACGCAACATGTTTGGCCCGACAAATGCTCCAGAAGGTTATAAAAACATTCCCTCATGATGGGAGCAACTCGACCAGAGAAGAAAACAAAATGGTCCTTTTTTTTTTCCTGAATATTATTTTTCATTTGAAAGTGATCTAAGTCATGCACTGTATATCACTCGATATTTGACTCCAGTCTAAGTATACCTCACCATTTGCAAACCAATAAAACCAATTCTGCCTCGTGCGTGAACCCGCTCGTGCCCGATGAAGTTTCTCCGACATTCCGGTTGGTTTGCGTCACAGACGAACAAGTGTCACATTTAAATAAGAAAGTGTTCCATCCCGTGTTGATTTAATTTGCGTCTCCTACTGCCAGAACAACATAGCAAGATGATCGGTGCAGTTATTAAGTTAGTTTTGGCTGTTTTTCCCTGAACAGATGGAAAGAAAAGATGAGTCATCTGAATATTGAACTTCTAATGAGCAAAAGTTTCTTTGAAACGTAGAATTGGATGATGCAATGTCTTGCCCGACCGAAACGGAAACAGGTTCATGAACTCGCTATGACAAATGGGAATATGTTGTTCTTGAAGACAGAACAAGGTTTAATAAGCATATATCTCTAATAAAGTTATCAGAGATCCGTCTTGCACGGCCAGTAGGCTGAGGTTTCAGTGGCATCGACGAAACTTTGAGCAAACGAAGCTTGCAAAAGGTGCCGACCTCATTTTTTTGAAAAAGTCAGCGCAAATAATATGACCACTTCATTCCACAAGAGTAATTCAAAAACAAACTGCATGTGGTTTTTTTTTTCAGTTTTAGAGGTGACGATAGTGTCATTCGTGTCAGGTGTGTCATTCACACTTCCGGTCCTTGAGAACTATGTGACTATGCAAACGTCAATAATAACAATGATAATAACAACAACAATAATAACGATAACAACAATAATAATTATTGTTATTATTATTATTATTATTTATGACAATAATATTATTCATATTAATTAATTGATATTATTGTTGTTATTATTATTTCACGTCCTGTTGCTCTCCATCACTTTCATATTTAAATATGACGGTGTATATACAAATTATATACGTATATATAAAACATAGTGAGGCATTTTCGGTATTCCTGAAAAAACCCTGATATGACCTCCACGGGACAAAATGAAGGCAATTTTAATGTACAGGCATTCATTCTTTTCCACACAACTTTAATTTGGAGCAGAAAAAAATATGTTTGCGTGGCAGTTGTGAAAAGAAAAAATGTTTTTCGAGAGTTTCGGCTCCGATAAATTCCGATGTACTTATTTCTATTAACATACATTCAACAATCTTCAAGCACATCGATTTGCTAATACATCAGAAATATATCCTTTTCCGTTACATCTGCAATAGTCTTTCTAGGCATGAGGCCTAGAAAGACTACTGCCGTTGCAGTATTTGCTTTGGGAATGCTAATAGAGAAGTACAGAGAAGGCCAGAGGGAGCTGCATTGTGTTTTTGTAGACCCAGAAAAAGCATAGGACAGCGTGCCAAGAGAGGAGCTCTGGTGTTGTATGAGGAAATCTGGAGTGGCAGAGAAGTATGTTAGACTGGTGCAGGACATGTATGCTAGGGGTGAGACAGTGGCGAGGTGTGCTGCAGGGGTAACGGAGAAGTTCAAGGTAGAGGTGGGACTCCATCAGGGATCAGCTCTGAGACCCTTCTTGTTCACACTGGTGATGGACAGGCTGACAGATGAGGTTAGACAGGAATCTCCATGGACCATGATGTTTGCAGTTGAGAGCAGAGAACAGGTGGAGGAAAATCTGGAGAGGTGGAGGTATGCGCTGGAAACGAGAGGACTGAAAGTTAGTCACCGCAAGACAGAACATATGTGTGCGAACGAGAGGAACTCGGGTGGAACGGTGAGGCTACGGGGAGTGGAGATCAAGAAGTTGGAGGATTTCAGGTACTTGGGGTCAACAGCCCAGAGCAACGGAGAGTGCGGAAAAGAGGTGAAGAGACAGGTCCAAGCAGGTTGGAATGGGTGGAGAAAAGTGTCAGGGGTGCTATGTGATAGAAGACTACCGGCCAGAATAAAAGGAAAGGTGTACAAGACAGTGGTGAGACCAGCGATGATGTTTGGACTAGACACTGTTCCGATGACCAAAAGACAGCAGGCAGAACTAGAGGTCGCAGAGATGAAGATGTTGAGGTTCTCTTTGGGAGTGACCAGGATGGAGAGGATCAGGAATGAATCTATCAGAGGAACATCACATGTTAGATGTTTTGGAGAGAAGGTCAGAGAAGCCAGACTGAGATGGTTGGGTCACGGACAGAGGAGGGAGAGTGAATATATTGGTAGACGGATGCTGGAATTGCAGCTGCCAGGAAGACCAAAGAGAAGATCTATGGATGTGGTGAGAGAGGACATGAAGTTAACTGGTGTGAGAGAGGAGGATCCAGAGAATAGGGTGAGATGGAAAAGGTTGATTCGCTCTGGCGACCCCTGAAGGGAAAAGCTGAAAGAAGAAGAAGAAGAAGGAGAAGATCCTTTACTATTGAGTATGTAGGACACCCTAGTTTACAGTGTTTTCATTATTACAGATTAGATAAGACAAATAAACCAGACGTGTCCATTTGGAGAAGACAGATTTTTGGCATGATCTATTTTTCCCTGATAAACTGCCCATTCTGTGTGTGACTGAAAAGCCTGCTGGCGGTGCTGGAAGCGAGCTGCATTCCCAAGAAGTCGCCACTGGGATGCGCTCTCAGCCCTCCAGGAAGCGGGTCGGCAGTCACTTGAACTCCCACCCCCACCAGAAAAATCATATTCAGAGGAAAAATTCACAAGCCTGAGCTCAGACAGTTACCTTCGGCAATAGGTTGACAAAAGCGGAGAGGAATGACCTCAAAATGATTCGAGAAAATGATCAAGAAATCTCCAATTGCTGACACACATCATTCGGGTAACAACTTACTAATATGTGTCCATACTGCTGTGACAGATTACCGATTTTGGTTTACTTCTTCTCATTAGAAGCATCTTAGATAAGAATTCATCTGACTTTTCCAAACATTGTGAGAGGTAGGCGCATGGTTTTACAACACATGGGCCGTTTCAATATATAGATGTCAAATGAAAACCAAACTTGGTTTGAAAGTGAGAGAAAAGTCCGTGTTTCGGCAGATTTCTCACCTCACTGTTTCCCCCGTTATTATAGATTCAATGTTTTATTTAAAGCTCCCATAAACGCGGTGTTGGCGGCCGAGCCTGCGCCCCCAATCCTTTCCAAATTCTTCACCTCAACACAAAACAGGAAGCCGATACCCGCTTTCTTTAGAGCCACACACAAAAGCTTACAGTAAACCGACAGAATGATCCATTACATAGCTGACGGCCCTGAGCACTGCGCGCACACACACACACACACACACACACACACCAACCCTCAGAGCTCCTCTACCAGCCTTTACAGATGGTCAATTTAAGATTATGGCTCCTCATAGCTCTATAATTCCCCACAGCCTCATTAAACACAATCTCATCATCAGCACACACATTATTTATTTTTTCCTGGATGTTCATTTAAAAATCACAAATCATATAAACAGTGTGCATGAGACAACTGCCAAAATACCGACTCTTTAATAATCTACATGCTACGTTAATGATATTTTCATCGCTTGTACGCTCTATTTTCGAGCCGCTCGATATTTGCGTGGGCGCTAATTAAAGCTACGTGGGCTGCTATGATGAGGCTCGCGCGCATAATTACGCTTCGTAGTTTGAAGCTCAGACGTTTCTGACTCGGGGGGAGGAAAACAAGAAAACAGCCTCTCGGTTTCATAATGAGATAATCTTATGTCTGTGGGAACTGAGCGAGGGCCACTGTCCGGAGTCCGACACTTTGCAAACTTATAAAGGGGTGTAACGCGTTCGGTCCGAGGGACAACGTTTGCTGTAAAATCTGTCACTATCGGGAAAAAAAAAAAAAAGGGGTTCTTGCGGAAGAGGGTGAACAGATCTCGTGTCTCCGGTTCGTAAAACGGGCGGTTTTTGGTGAATTAAATTTCCAGAGATAAAGTTTCCTTCCGAGAGGAGCTGGAATTAGACGGCTGCTTTGGTTTGGCCGCGTTTCACCGTCTGAATGCGTTCACAGCATGTGGTCACTGTGTGTGTGTGTGTGTGTGTGTGTGTGTGAAACCTGCTGGGCTTATCTCGGCCGTTGTTACATTGTCTTCGCTCTTAACCGGAGCAACACAGTGGAGTGGCACAAATAACCCCCACCCTAAAACCCTTAACAGCTCAAGGCACTTTAGACCAAAAAGAAAAAAAAACCAAAACACTACGGTCTCAGAAACTCGGTTTACATGTGTTTATTTTTCCATGGCACGTTATGATAAATCATTTCATCATACAGTGTCACATTAACCAAAACTACAGATTGGTACAAAATATAAAAATATAAATCGGAGGTTTTGCGGTGTGTCTTCTTTTTTTTTTTTTTTTCTTCTTCTTCTTTTTTTTAACTATTTCATTAGAAGTGTTTGGTGTGAGTGGTATCAGCACCTTTCACAGGAGGGAAAATATGCACAGTAAATCTCTAGCTAAACACAAAAGCATTTAGGAATATCTATCACTCAAAGGTGGCGGCTGCAATATGCAACAAATTCGTTGTGTTTGGAGCCCGCTGTCCTCCGGAGGAAATCGAGCAACAGCGAGTCCAATCACAAAAATGTCAAAAATAAGTTACAAAAGGTGAACCAGTGGTGTGCACGAGACAGTGATGGCCGTGGTCAGTTTAAAACGGAAAAACAACATATTGCACCTTGGACACCTCGTCGAGAAGTTGTTCATGAGTTATGAGGAAAGAATGAGTTGATCCCTTACGAAAAAACAAAATAAATCCAGTTCATACGGACAGCATTCATCATAGGAACAACTAAAACACAGCGAAAACAAAGGGAATGTAAAAATATCGCAAAGCTGTACAATAACGTCCTGGAAGCGAAGGCCTAGCATCTCGGTTCACGTCTGCTCTTTTTCAGCAAAGTAAACCGGCTCTGAAGGATTTGGTGATTTAGGATGACGTTACTGGCCGTCGTCTATGTTGTCGTTGTCGTTGTTGTTGTTGTTTCACAAAACCTTAATGTTATTCTGGTGGATATATAAGATTTATGAAATTCAGTTAAATAGGTCAAACTGACGGATCGAAGCGGAGGCGGAACATTCAAACGTGCTGATTTAGATCGAAGTTAGAAATGACATCCTTCATTGTCAGCTATAAATAGTTGTTGTTGTTGTTTTGTTTTTTTTCCCAACCCAAAAATGTGTTTGCAATTCAGTCGGACGCATCCCACGAGTCGGGGTCCGCGGTCATTTAAGATTTAAAGAATCGCCATGGTAACCACCGAACAGCCCCTGTGAGTGAGTCTGGATGTGTTTATTCTTTAACAGGAAGTGGAAGATTGGGAGCTTTACAAATCGGGAAAGCAATTACAGCTGACTGGCTGCAGATGTTTGTGTGTGAAACAAATGACCACGAGGTTGTTCCACTCGGACGAGAACGGAGTTTTCTGTGCTTTCAGTGACCGGGTTGTGAGCGGAGTATGGTCCAGTGATGAAGAAGGGGCGTTTTGAAACCCCCGTGACGCCGCATTAGCATCCACTTAAAGCATAACAGCACAGTAACTGGGAAGGCTACTCGCTCCAGCCTTAAAACCTGAGCCCAAATATACGGTTTCTATAAACATGTACGATGAAAACGAGATATTCAATGGTGTGTTTCTAAGCTGGTATAAAAAAAAAAGCTACGCTATAAAAATCATTAAAAAAGAAAAAAAAAAAAAAAAGCGAACAAGAAAACAACAAGTCATAAATAAAAGCTATGGCATGTTTCAATGGAGTCATATTCAAGTAATCTTGTTCAAGTCCCTGATACTTAGTGGTTCATGTAAACATCATCAACACAGACACTGAACCTACAATTTATAAGAAGGCAGCAGCAATTCGTATGTACAAAAACTCGGCCGACTCCCGGGCCTCTCTTACGACGCCGGTCCAGTCACATCAGTTCATTTTTAAATCTTTGAAAAGGAGCCGGAGACGCTGAAATCGAAACACACTACGATGAAGCCCGCGGCCGCGGGGAAGCCACGCGAGGGCTCTGCCGCGAGGCTCAACTTTGGAGACAGCGGAGAAAAGATGACCGAGGCGGCGAGGAGAAAAGACAGGAATTAGCCGCGGCGGACTTTCCGCGCGGTGCGGAAAACAAAAGCATTTTCCCAGAGGGGCCCCGTCGGCCCTGACGCGGGCTACAGGTGCGAAAAATCAATATCTGCCGACGTTCGGGACATGAACCGCTTTCTTTTGCCCCGATATTCTTGTTTTTCTTTCCCGGCCGGCTCAACTCCTGCCTTTTTGTTTCTGATTCCGTCTCTTAAAACGGGAGACGTCTCCCCTCAAAAGCCTCAATGTCGATGGAACAGTGATTAAAAAATATGTCGAGCAGCATGATATTCTTATCGCAGACGCTTTACGCTCTGCGTACTTCCACACTTGGCTCAGCCATCACAAAACTGAGAGCAGGCACTGAAGGAGGCGGGCGTCGGATCACGCTGCTGCTTCTTCTTCTTCTTCTTCTTCTTCTTATCGCGTTCACAGTGACGACGGAATCTCGGTCGGATCGGTCGAGGTCACGGCGGTTCCGACGACGCAGGCGTTTTTAAAAGTCACGTCAGCGTGATGACTTCCACGGGGTCCGTCTTTCCTTTGGACCTCTGCTTGCGCTTGAGGCGTCTCTTTGAGAGGGCGGGGGCGCTGGAACCGACGGCGGGCGTTGACGTGTCGACGGAGAGAGAGAGGAGGTCTGCGAGCGGACGCGTGGGGGGAGGAAGTTGGGACGGGAGCGTCGTGGGAGGCTCCCGCGGGGGCTCGCGTTCCCTCTCCGTCTCCTGGCGTCACCTGTCAAAGCAGCCGGCGGTGAAAGCGTGTTGGGTCCCCAGGTAACCCCCTCCGTAGGCCACGCTCAAGCAGTGGTGCGGTTCCGAAGCCAGGGCCATCTGCACGGAAATGGGGCCCTGGAGGGGCAGCGCGCGAGTCCCCGGCTGGAGGCCGGAGGTCAGGGTCGGGTAGGAGGGGAACCCGCCTCCGGCGGTTATGCAAGAGGCTCCGGTCAGCAGGCCCATTCTGTGGCCTTGGAGAAACTCCTGAGACACGTTGACCACGGGTGCCAAGGCCTGGGAGTCGGCCAGGGCTTGCAGCTGCGACAGCGAGGGGGAATGCTGAGACAGGTGGGGGAAGCCGTCGGGCTGAAACAGCAGCTGGGGGGCGGAGGAAGTCGACGACGCCGAGGAGAGCGGCCGCGGCACGGCCGACACCGGGGAAAGGTGGGAGGTCTGGGGCTGAGACTGCAGGGACGACGGGCGGTGGGGAGGGGTGGATTTACTTTTGTTGGCCTCCTTGACGTCATTGTCGTGAGCTCTGTGGAAAGCGGGGACGTTAATGACCGACAGTCGCGAGCGTTAGCCAAAGTCGCGCGATAGGGAAAATACAATCTCGTGTCAGAAGACACGCCTAGAAGTACATCCCAATAGATAAGACTCGACTCCGCGGTCAGTCGGCTTATCCCATGTTGAGGACGGCAAAAATACCGGCGGTCGGTGTGAAGAATTTACAAATTCATTTTTGGACTCGCAAGCCTCTCGCCGGTTTGGTAACATGCACTTGTTTTTTTGATATTTGATCTATTTGAGATATTCAAAGTAAGCCGATTTCAATTTCCTTTCCAAACCAAATTTAACAACTCTAAATGTCTGAAAGAAGTGACGAGGCCTCATGTTCCCGGCAGAGAGCTGCGTTCCTCCGATACAAACCTACGAGCGGTACCTTCTGCTCGCTCTAAGCCATCTCAGGCAAAACTGTTCTCAGTTCTGCTACCTCAGCGGTGGAACAAACTTCCGGAAGCAACAAGACGAGCGTCATCTCTCTCGACCTTCAAGAAACAGGTAAAAACTGTTCTCTTTCGGGACTTTTTCCTGCGCTGATGCCCCAGATCAGGTTAGGCTATGCAGTGTGCGTGTGTGTGTGTGTGTGTGTGTGTGTGTGTGAGACTTACAGTAGCATCAGTTCTATGCACTGGGTGAGGTGGTCCCAGGTGTAGCCGGTGAGCAGATGCAGCGCTGTCGTCCAGCTGGGCGAAATCTGCAAACAAATACGAGACGCCGCCACGCACGCGGCTGCCACCTGGGAGGGTCGGAAACTCAAGAAGGCGTGGTCTGCGGACGACAGTTTCGGATTCTCGATCAGTTTATCGTTCCCTCGATCGGCCAAAACGCGATGGGAACGGCGGCGGCGGCGGCTTCGCTCACCTTGCAGCGAGACCTCCAGGAAGTAATGAGTATATTTGTCCATAAACGCCTTGGTCTTGGAGAGGGAGGACAGAGGCCAGCCGTTGTACAGGTCACCCTCCTGCACGGAGGCATGGAGGTAGTAGTCGATAAAGTGGGCAGGCGTGGGCATGCATAGATTCCAGCCGAAGGTCTCCAGCAGCAAAAGCTCCATTTTTATCAGATCCTTCTTGTTGAGAACCAGGTTCAGGCTGCACATGAAGCCCAGCGAGTTCAGCTGCTCCAGTTTGGGAACCCGGTCCTCTTTCTCCTCAAACTTGCCTTTGGAAATGAGAATTGAGAGCGACGTCGGCACATTAGGCCGAGACATTTTCAACATTTTTTCAACCCGCGCATTTCTGTGACATTCCGCCTTGACCATCGCACAACTGGCTTTTCACTCGATGGTGACAAAGACGCCTCGCAGAGTAGTCGAGTATTGTGTTTTCTTGAATATACAGGAACAATAAAAACAACGCTGTCCGCCGTCAACCATAAGCCCCTATTCGTCCTCTCGCTTTTGGCGAAGAGTACGCCTCCGTCTTCTCGCTGTCCGTGGTCTTTGTCTTCCCGCGCTTCTCAGGGGCTCCATCATGAACGGAGACTTCATCGGTAGTTTGAGCCACACCTGGGCCCGATGTGCTCGTCCATCCCGGCCCCCCTTTCCCCGCCCGCCGTCTGCCCGACACGAGCTCCGGGGAACTTTACCCTTTCCGCTTGCTCAAATTCGTTCGTCTTCATCGTAAAATTAAGATATAGCGCGACACCCCGTGGTTTTGATGAGGGTAAAATAACAGGTCATTCCCGATGTTTGGCGAGGAGCGTGGCCGACATCCATTAAGAGCTTTACTCAAGCCGGAACAAAACAAGCGCAGCCTCCGCATAAACGATCATGTGGAACATCTGGCTATAAACTGAGGATTCGTGCCGACGAGTCTGGAAAGCATCGAAATAAGCGTGGGCAACCGTGTGTCATCTACGGAGGATTACATAAGCTTGGCACTCCCCAAGAAACTCAGCTCGGTGCGGGAGATGTCTCACTCTTGACTCCGGCAGATATTACAGCGGGGCCGTTATGGCGAGCCCCCTCCCAATCCCGAGACAGCCCTGCTTTCCATAGCAACCGTCCCGAGGCCTCACGGGTTTGCGTGACCGACGAAGAGGGATGATTCGGTCTTGAATCAAAGCGTCTCGGAGGCGTTCTTTAAATTCGGGCTTTGAATACGAGTCCGAGGAGACGACCGGGACGCGTGATCCGGGAGTCTCGCAAAACCTTCCACGTTCTTTGAAAATTGACCGGGCTCCTTTAAGTAAAGGCAGACAATAAAAAAAGGCTCCTCCACGGAAAGGACCTCCGCTAGAGTTGTCGAAAGAGTCATTGTCGGTCGCAATTTCAGTGCGCGGGCAGACGTGCGCTTCTAATGTGACAGCGCCTTTCGTTATCACTAAACACGTTAAAATACTGCTGATTTTTCAGCTTTTCCCACTTGCAAAGCATGCGGAGGTCTCTCATGTTTATCACAGGTACTCTTCAACCGTGAGCGACAGGATCGAAAACAGAAAATCCCGAAAAACACATTGTATGATTTTCAAGTCCTTAATTTGCTTTTAATTGCACGACATAAGTATTTGATGCATCAGAAAAACTGAACTTATGAGATGAGACGAGAACAACTCTATTAATCCCCGAGGAAATTGTTGCGCCAGAGTTTCGAGTAAAAAACAGAACAGTGATGGATGATAGTAGAAGGGAGGAAGAATAAGAAATAGAATGAAATGTGAATCGTCTTAACGGTTAGCAGTCGCTACAAAGATTGAAGATTCCCCGCGGCTGAGGGAGGAGGAATTAAAAAGTCTGACAGCCTCAACATTAACATTTGGTGAAGATGCCTTCGTTGGCAATCCCAGAGATCAGATGTTTCCCGTAGTTGTCGGGCAGGTTTGCACACACTGCGGCAGGGATTCCGGCCCACTCCTCCGTACAGATCTTCTTCTTCAGATCCCTCCAAAGATTTTCTACCGGGTTCGGGTCTGAGGACCGGCTAGGCCACTCCGGGACCTGGAGACGCTTCTTACCGAGCCGCTCCTCGGTCGCCCCTGGGTCGGTGTCGTGCCGGAAGACCCGTCCACGACCCGTCTTCGAGGCTCTTACTGCGGGAAGGATGCCGTTGGCCGAGATCTTGCGATACACGGCCCCGGCCATCCTCCGGTCGTCCTGCCCCCTTCGCAGAAAAGCATCCCCAAAGAATGACGTTTCCACCTCCGTGCTTCGAGCACGGGACGGCGCTCTTGGGATTGTACTCGTCCTTCTTCTTCGTCCAAACACAGCGAGTGGAGTTTACACTAAAGAACTCTATTTTTGTCTTCTTCCATTCCTCTTCCGGATCATCCAGAGGGTCATCGGCAAACCTGAGACGGGCCTGGACATGCGCCGGCTCGGGCGCCGCAGGATTTTAACCCATGACGACGCACGGCGCCACCGACGGTTTCCTTTAAGACCGCGGTCCCGGCTCTCTTCGGGTCACGGACCAGGTCCAGCCGTGGCGTTCCGGGCTGATCCCTCACCTTCCTCATGGTCACTGATGCCCTGCGAGGTGAGATCTCGCATGGAGCCCCAGACTTGAACTTCTTCCGTTTTCAAATCCTCGTGCCAAAACTTGTTGCCTTCTGGCCAAGCTGCTTGCCTATTGTCCTGTAGCCCATCCCGGCCTGGCGCAGGTCGACAGTTTCATCCCCGTTGTTCATCCCACAGTTCTCTGGTCTTGGAGGTTGGATTTTGTTCGATTGAGTCTGCGGACAGGCGCCTTTTATACAGGTAAGGAGTAAAAACTGGTGCAGTTACTCCAGGAGAACATGAGGGCTTCTTAAAGAAGAACTCGAGGGTCTGCGAGAGCCGCAATTCTGTTTTTCTGATGTATCATATACAAATGTCATGCAATAGAAAGCAAAGGAATGACTTAAAAATCATACCACGTGTTTTTTTTTTTTTATCATTTTTGTTTGAGATCCCGTCACTTCCTATGATAAAAATGAGTTCGCAAGCGGGAAAAGCAGTGTATCAAATACTTGTTCCCCGCTGTAGCTGGAACAAACACGGCACAGAATACAGGTCTTTGTTGGACCACGTCGGCCTCGTCTGCGGGAGCAGAATGCCTTCCTTCCAAGTGCGAGTTTTACCGCTGAGGTCGTGACCTACCATTAGGCGGGGCAGGGAAAAGGGGGTATGGATGGGGGGGGGGGCAGCCCAACTGGTCCGAGGGGTAATTAGCAGGGAGGCAGTAATGGCGTCTCTTCACCAGAACAGGAAGCCCGGCGAAACAGAGCTGTTTACGCCCTCCGACGCTCGTTCCGCCGCTCCGTCCACACACGCCCCATTCTCTCGCCCTCATATCCTCTGAATCCATGACCGTTTTCCGCTACGAGACTCTTACGTCCGCACAGACACCGCCGTAAAGAAAAAAAAGCCATCGGTAGCCCCAATCTCCACTCTTTGATCCTTTAAACGCAGACGGAGTTCAAGACGCTCTCCCCGACGACTACCCGCACGCGGAAAATAAGGATCGTGGAAAAAAAAATCCGGGAAAGCGACGAATGAGCCACTTCGCCGAAACCCCTGGCGGACAAAAACACGCTTCGACTGACGGTGAGAAGAAACTCAGTCCGGCACACATTGCGGCTCGCTAAGAGAAAGGTCTTGTTTCATTGTAACGCGCAGAAGAGCCGTCGGTCACAGGGGAAAAAAGAAAAACGGTAGGGGAGGGAGGACTTGATGTTATTGGTTCTGCTTTTTCTGTCACACAATGCAACGTCATCAATCAACATGGGGGCACTTGTCAGTGAAATTTAAAAGCACTCATTTGGCTTCAAATTGGGATTATCGACAGCGGTGAACGCGTTTTGATGAATTGCTTTTTGTCAAAAGCATTGAAGTCAAATTCTGTGTGTCTCTATAAGGAGGGCATTTACCCGTGATATTGAAATGACTCGTTTTTACCGGCATCAATGACTAAAAACAAACAAACAAAAAAGTGTCCATCGAGATATTTTCGTCGTTGGAAAACGATCGGGTCATTTACCCGCCGATTACGTCTTTACGTCAAATAAATACAATTTACAAAACAGCTGCAAATATGTTTTCTGTAAATCGGGTAATTGGCGGGAAAAAAAAAAAAAAAAAAAAATTGAAATGATCAAGATGTAGACTTTTTCAATTAGTCTCATCCCGTAAAAAAAAAAAAGACACCTTTAAGTATGTGCTATTAAAAATTAGAGATGTGAGTTCCCGCTAAAATGCAGCGCTACACAATCCTCCCTTTCAAAGGAGCAATAAAAGTCACTATCTGATGACTACTCCTTGACCGCGTACCTCCCGAACAGAACGGTTAAATAACCCAATAATTCCATCATCCCTCATCCAGTCTTCAATAGAGACGGCGCATTCCTCTCCTCTTATTGCAGCCTACCTGGAATGCAGGCGGTCAAGTGACGGTGCCATAAAGCCAGCAAGCAGGCCCTCGCCCGGGCTTTCTTGTGGCCGTTCGCAGGTGATGGCGGGGATGAGAAAATGTTGGCTATATAGAGGTTGTGGGCGAGGGAGAAGTAATGCCAGGATGCAGAAACTCCACCCATGTGTGCTGGTAGCGGGGAGGGATCGACAGCGAGGGTAGTTGGAAATTTGAGAGCTGTGGTCTTGAACACGGTGAGTAGGTCCTGTCGGTCATGCGTGTTGTTTTCAGCTACGTTAAGGGAGCCACAAACATTTTGACGGTGAAGTAAGCAAAGTATTTTTAGCACCCTTTTTTTTCCCTCCCTGCCTCTCTCCTACGTTTCCTCTTTGTCTTGACGGCCATAAAGGAATTTCCTCCGCTGTGACTCCTCTTGCTTCCCGATTCATCCTCCACTCGGAACCGGTCCCGACTCAGCGACGTTGCCGCCGCCGCCGGCCCTGGCGGCTCACACAATGTAGGGCCAAAGTGAACCTTGACCCCAGATGCTAATGCCTAAGTGACCTGGGGGAGCTATGAAACCCAGTAGTGTGTGTGAGAGAGAGGCTTGGCGTTAGCCATGGATCAAGACTTGAGACTTTGAGGAGTTTCAGTTCATCAACGACTTTCCTGTGACAAAAGCGTCCGATAATACTGAGAAAAGCATTTCGCGTCGATCCGTTCGTGGCTATTTCGTTCGTCGGAAGACGACGGTCGGCCGTTGAGTCGGAATTGCGACTGAATTCCCAGAGAGGGACGAAGGGGGGAACCGGGCTCCGTAATAATCCGTATTTCAGGGCCCCCCCCGCCGAGAGGTTCGCTTCTTACATGTCCAGTTTTGCGTGCCGCCGCCGCCGCCGCCTCTCGCTGGCTTTCTACTCTGTTTAACATCAGCCTTTGAAGCGGCGCTCGGCTCGTTTCCCAACCCCCAGGTATGCGGCCCGGCTTTTACTGGTTGCCCCGTCCCGAGACCGACTCTCCCACCCTCGCTGTCGTCCTGACAAGGTGAGAGGACGGAGAGGAAACAGAGACGTCGGCAAAAGGTAAGAGGATACCGCCAGAGCCCGGTCTTTAAAATGATGTGGCGGTAATGGAATGCCTTGTAAATAGGAAACTCTTTAAAGACTACAATGTTGCTCCTAATTAGGAGAAAGGGGTGGGGGGGGTAAAAAAAAAAAAAAAAAAAAGAAATCAATAGCTTTATCACAAGGTTGCTACAGCAACCACTGTGTCATTTAGTGATGTTAGCTTAAAGCAAGACTCCGGCACACACACACACACACACACACCAAATACATGCTTGCACACACACACACACACACACGGTCTCTCCTCCCCTCCCCCTCTCTGGGAAGGGTCTGGCTGCCTGGCGGTCCCGCTTGCATTGACAGGCTTTTGTTTGAGGCCTGACTCGGAGAGCATATGGCAGGTGCCCCTCAGCACACAGTTCCTCCCCGCCCCCGGGGCTCCGAGGCCCGCTGCAGTCAATATGACCCAGCATCTTGTGTGTTACACTGAACGCTCTTCTCAAAAGCCAAACGGAGCTCGCCATTAAAACGGCGCTGTTCAAATACGGGATGAAACCCGAGGGGATCTGGAATATCTGATGTTTAAACAGACACGTCCGGGATATCATACATCAAAACAAACAACAACAAAAAAAGAGAATTATTCGAATTCCGATATCAAGGGTCGACATCCGTCGGGGAGACGGACACTGTCGAGCAGCTCAAGAGAAACTTGGGGTTGTAGCCTTCTCAGACGGTATTCTGGGAGGTTTATGAAACGCATATCCAAGCTAAATACGGAATAAAATGAGAAGGGGGCTCAGTTCTTCTTCGAAAAGGCATTTCATAAATGCCTAAAAGTCAATCCAGTCCATTCAAAGTGTTAATCCCTGTGGATTTAAAAACCTGACCATAATGTTTCTCCTGCAAAAGAATTAGTGCTCATCCATTAAAAAACATGCACACAAAGCACCCTTACACACACACACACACACACACACACACGTGTAACTGGATTAAGCAATGACTGCTGAGAGGCACAAAAGAGGTGGCAATTAATTAACCGGGTGTGGAAGCTGGTGCATTTTTAAGAAAGACAATCTATGTGACTGTCAAAGGCATGCAGGGGGACTTGGGAATGCTGTTCAATAACTAGGCCAGATTCCAAAGCACCTCAGGACAGATAAAAACCAAAGACAACTTTGAATCAAACACCCTTTCAAGCCTCCATCAATCATGACTTAGACTCTCTGGAGTCCCAGAGGAGTTGGATAAAGTAGAGCTAAGAGGAAAGTCGGAATAAAAAGAAAAAAACACACACACACACACACACACACATACAATCAAAAGATTAAATAAAAAGCTTATTAATCCATTAGAAAGTAAAGGAATAACCCGTGTCCAGATTGGGTGCCAACATTAATATCATTCTGTGAGCAAACTCTCAAAGCTATTCTTGTATTCTCATGGGATTGCTTTTAAATAAATCCTCTTTCAAGTCTCATTCTAATTTATCCCACCACAGAGACTAATTGCAAAGATGGCTTGAGCATCATTACATGTGGACACACCAACGTACACGGCGCCCTCCCGAGCGGGCGGGCGGGCGGGCCCTGTTCCAGGCTTCCACTCTGACACCATCATTAGTCTAATTACCCATAATGCAAAGGACTCCATTAAGGCGCTGAAAAACCTCACGAGTCTGTTCGTCCCCTAAAAGACACGGTGACATATAGAAGTACAACGACCTGCAGCGGGCACTGGCAGAGCGGGAAGGACGAAGGAATCTCGCTCGCTTCTATCGGTACATCCGAGTGTCCTGAAGAGTCGCCGTCCCAGCAGAACGCAAGAAGATGAGACGTTCAAAACAAACAAACGACGTGAGCATTACTCTAAATGTGCACGGGAGGAGACTGGGGGCGCAAACCCCGGAGTTATCCTCCGGTTTCCGTCGGGAAATCGCTCTCGACAACGCCGCCGATCAAAATACGAGGCTCTCGTTCGGCTCCCGCCCCTGAACCGTGTCCATAGTAACCGGTTTCATGCTCACTAGACCTTGAATTACAAGTCTCGAGTAATTCTGTCTTTTTGAAACAAAAAAGTACTCCAACAGGAGGGATGATTTTCTCCTCCAGGTAAATGGACGACACAACCGGTGACTGACCAGTAGCAGTGACACCATCTTGAAATAATCTGCAATTTATGTGACGGTGACAATAAGGGAATCCCATCTATTAGCATAATAATCAAACATGCAGAAATGTAGGCTGTTGCTAAATAATTCTCTATGTTCCGGCGCTACAAATATTATCATACAGATAAGCTTTGTGGCAAGGTAAGCAAATGAAAGGCCCCGGTAGCCAAATCATTTCCTGGATTTGAACACGGTCGGAAAAATGTGCACATGGGAAAAATAAAAGCGGTCATAGACGATTCGCGTTCGCCTAAGAAGACGACATCCGTCGGCAGGATCATCGGTCGATTTGGGGCGCGCGAGCGGGGATCGCGAGTGAGATTAGTGGACAAGAAAACATGGCGACGTGAGCAGGGGAAATGATAATCCCCGCTTTACAACTCCAATAAAAGCACACGTGAACAGTGGAGCTAAAACAAATGCACGTCGGGACTAAAGAAAGAATCACTACTATGAAGAGAAGAACTAACACCTTTAGAGCTTTGGTAAGAGGAGGACATTTTGACATTTTGTTGTGTGCGGTGCGGGCTCGTCTGCGGATGACTGCACGGGGCCTAAATACCTTCCCAGACATATGATTACAGGCCGGTTCAAAGACAATGCATAAAGTCTCACGGACAGGAATATCACCTCCGAGGCTCGGACCAGTTCTCTCCTAAATACAATGGCTCTTTTTTTGGCCAAAACAACGGGGGCCTTACACCTGACAGAAACTTGTGTTACAAGGTGGCGCATTGCGGAGCCCAAAGGAAAAATACGTCCCTTCGTCGAAATTCAAAAGAGCCCGTGGGGCTCCGTCGGTCGTCTCATCCGCGAGCGTGTTCCCATTGACGTGAATTTATAGGTCTGCTCGTGTTACAGAAGTTGCGGAAACCCGACGGCTCATACGTTAGCGCGTCAAACCCCGTTGAAAGGCGTGCCAGTGACCGCCAGCCTCCGCGCACGTTGCATCTGAGAAGCTAAGGCGGTTGGACTTCAAGATATGTCGAGATTACCTTAATTATTATCAAGTTTGAGTCACCTTCAGGACTTGGGAAGCACCCTCTGCAAAGTGACAAATTAAGACTTTTGTGTCTTGGGATACCCGTCTGTCTGGTCTCAAATACCTCTTTTAGGCAAAATACCCGCAATATTATGATCAGAGATAAGTACTCGTACAGAAGAAGACGGGAGGCTTACTAGCTAGGAGCAAACAGGAGAGGGCGATGACGTAGAGCTGCTTGACGGCCACGTCATAGTGATCCATGAACAAGTCCAACAAGTAGACGGCCAAGTGACGTGCGGTGGGACAAAGCTGGTAGCGGTTACTCAGGATGGCCAACAAGTCCGCAAAGTACCGCCGCATCCCTATCTGTGGAGAATGAGCCCGGTAGACGGGTAACTTCAGCTCCTAGAGGGGGGGGAAGAAAAGGAGGAGAGACCACGTCAGTGATGCCTGGACAGGAAGCACGGTGGGGAGACTTTGCGGAGGATTGCAACTTTTATGCACGAATGACAACGTTACAAATCATTCACAATTCCCACCCCGAAACAATCATGAGAATGACGGTAAACCGTGCGCGTCTCCTGCTGACCGGACACCGGATAGAGCCAGACGCTCTGTAAAAAAAAGCATACGGCGGGTAAACCTCCTTTCACTGGCGACGAATCTCGATCACCCCACAGCCCATCCCAATTTCATTTCCATCTCCTTGGCTGGAGAAAACAGGAGCTAATGTGGGTCACCGAAGGGGTGCCTGGTTGTAGGACTGTGGCTGCCTGTCTGGTTGGGGTGAGTGTGTGTGTGTGTGTGTGTGTGTGTGTGTGCGGGGGGAGGGGGGCCGTGGTTTCTCCAGCGGAGGGTTGAGTAGTAGATAGGATTAGGTTTCGCCCCTAGTACACCTCCTATTCATGTTCTATTAGCTGCATGTGTTTCAAAGTGGAGGAAGATACTCCGGGGCATTAGCACTGAATCGGCCTCGGGTATCTCCCAATCAGCCACATGAAACCGGGGGGGCACGGGGGCTCCAGAGCGTTCCCCCGGTTTGGGCGACACACACATTTTACGCCACGCAAACTATTTAAGCCCCTCACAGCAGAAGCCGTCGTCGTTTTTGACTGGACTTCACTCCCGCTGAATTGAGAGGTAAAACACCAGAATTTGATATGGATTTAATAGGAGACTGAGGATGGGCGGATTCATCTTCTTACGTAAAAATCATGAAAGCTTGGACATGCGGTAAGAAATACACGGAAATCATAGAAGTGTCGTCGTTCGGGCAGGGAAATACTCTGTGACCACCAAACTGCCTTTGCGAGGGAGGGCGAAGATTTTATTATTTCTCAACTAAATTAAAACACACAGCGACACTTCAATGGAATCCAGAAATAAACAGCCCCCTCCCAAATCCTTACTTACCCCAGCCCCCCAACCCCCGAACCCCCGAACCCCCCACTCCCCCTTTGTGCCACAATCAGCCATACCAACTCGGGCTCCCCAAACTCTCCTCCCACAGCTTCAACCCCTGCCTCTGGTCCATCTGTCTGTCTGGGGGTACAAGGGCAGCAGGAGAATCGGGGTTGATGTGGAGGTGGGGGGGTAATACTGGAGTCTGAAGGGCTCTGGGTGGAGAGGTGCCTTTGTGGGGGATCCGCACCGTAATTAAGGATTCCACAGCTGCCTCTGCCTGATTTGCATGTCTGATAATTTGCCACATGCTTCACACCAGCAGTATCTCCCACATCAGGGCATTAACGCTGCAGCAAACGTCATTAAGGCTGGATGAGACTGTGGGGGAGCAGGCATCGTGCAGGAAATCCGATCGCACACCTCTGCTCCGATATCCGCGCTTCTCTGCATTGTAATGATTACACATTTCAAATAGAAACACGGCAATTTGCCCTCCTATTTTATCCTTTATTTTCTCACACCCCACGACAAGCATGTTAATTAAGAGCGAAGCTCCTCGCGGCGAGCAGAGGAAGCGACCCGCCTCGATACTTTGTCAACGACAAAATGCCGAAAAATAGATCCGTTGCAATTTCCCGGAGCCCAAGGTGACTCCGCCGACGGCTCCTTCATCTGCCGAGCCGGCTCAAGATTTAAGAAGTGCCGGGCGATAAAAAGAATAATGATAAATAAATGAAATGAACAGAACAAGCAAAGGTTTTTTTTTGAGTTACATCTAATAATGCCGTCTCATCAAATCAATGACGCCGTCGCTCTCGATCAAAGTAAGACATTCACGCTCTTTCTTCTCACGCTGAGATGACCTATTTTAGGACACTTAAAAGTACATTTTTCAGGAAAACCAATTTGCCTTTTGAATAAAAACGCTCCTAGATGTATTGACAGTGATACTATCTGGTCATTGGTAAGCTATGCGAGGACAGATATGGGTGAACTTACCGTGCCTGTGTTTGCAAGGTGTTTCAGGTTATTCAAATGGTTTATTGTCACAACAGAGTCGGCCTGTACCACGAGTATGTAACGGCCGAATCGGCAAACGCGACTACAGGCAAAAATGTGAGTCTTTAGCTGAGCGTTGAGGCTTTCGGCGCTGAAAAAAAATGCATAGGATCGTTCAACGTGTTGAAATAGTGACACAATTAAAACACAACACGTTTGCCGTGGCAACTACTTTGCTGAGAAATTAGTTTTCGCGATACACCACCTGTAGCGTGCTGTGAACTACCGCGACCGATCAGTTTGTTGGTCGGACTGGTGTTTCTACCAAAAACATAATTCCTCTTTTGTGTTCCGGAAGATTCAGATCACTTTGCTCAGTTCTCGTAGTTAAAACATGCGACAGGCCCTCTCTGTCGTTTGGTCCGCGGCAAATTATACATTTTCAGCCCTGCATTTACACCAAATACCTCACTCTGACGCGTCCATAATAAATAAACCATGTCAAACTTTGTGGAATGGTATGCCTCATTATGAAACTAATCTGACTCCCGCTCGGACACACAGGCAGTCATTTTTTACACTCACACAAACACACACACACACACACCTCTTATACTCTCTGGCACCCAGTATCTGAAACCTGATGTGTATTTTTCTCCCTCAGTGCAAAGCTGGCATGAGCTCCCCAGATCCCGGCTAGGAGATGCCAGTCATGTGACAGATGTCTCCATTAAAATGACACAAGGGAAGAAATATGATCACGCTTAGGTTAATTAAGACATTCTCAATTAATTAGCCTAAATTCCTCCATGTAATCTCATTTAGATCACTTACATAGACAAGTGCACCACGTAATTATATCTTCCTTCCTACGTCTGACCAGAAAACCTAACGTGCAAAAATGCTCGATGTCAAAGTACACATGCCTGCTGGCGCCGGCTTGTTTTTGCATCTGCGAAAAATTACTTCACGGCTTATTCCCACCCATGATTTGCAATGAATCCATAATCTGCTTTTCAGGAAAAAAAAAAAACAAAAAAAACATTAAGAGCAAGAAAAGCTGTTAGGTAGAAGGGGAAAAAAAAAACATGCTCGGCCAAGTGATAATTAGTACGAATAGATTCTGATGTTTTGCATTTACCGCTCCCCGGCCGAGAGCGAACAAATCGATAAAACGTCAAATAATAATTAGACGACGGACGCAGTGTTTCTCGTCTGGAGAAGGACAGAGTCGTGCACCCATGGAAGGCTCACCTTGATGCGGAGGGACTGATGGATGTCTGCAGCTAGCTGTCCTTTCCACCATTGCAACTCTCTCTCCATTTTTTCCCATCCAGAGGAGACTTCCAGAACCTTGCTTTACCTGCTGGGAGGAAGAGAAAGTTCAAAGTTCCCGATGAACTGCAAGCTGTGCGCATAGCTTTGTAACATTATTTTAACCCTTGTGTTGTCCAAAGTGACCCACTACCATGTTTAGCTGTAGAAAAAACCGCCTTAACCTTCAAATTTTATGACCCACTAATTAGAAAAAGTGATATTTCTTTTTTGTTTATGTTTCCATGTGGGCTGTACACCACTGGGGTACAAAGATTGTCTTATGGGTCATTTTTGACCTGTAGGACAAGGGGAGTAAACACAATGTAAAGATCGCACAAGGGTTAAACTTGTCATACTACAAAAAGAATAGTGGGGATGCGGGGGAAGGTGATCTCCTTGGATGTGAGCAATTAAGTTTTGGTTTTTTTTTTTCAAGTTTGCAACTTGAAAAAAAACAAAACAACACAAAAATCCATCCAGCATTTCGGATAAAGTTGTTTTTTTTTTTTGCTACCATTTTTCCCCCCTCCGCTGGATCAATTTAAATGCCACCTCGACCACGCTGCGGGTGAAAATGAATCAAAAGGGCCCTTTCAGCGATGCCGTTTTTTTTTTTTCCGATCCAGTTGTGAATGGATGAGGATGATGAGGAGGATGAGGAAGGAGAGGAAGGGGGATCGAAGCCGCACCGTGAGGCGTTCACGGCCGCTTTGCACCACGAGACGGCTGCGCAACTTCACTGACCACCGACACACTCGGCTAAAAGAAATCAAAATAAAGCACTACAACCACGAGCCCGCGGTAAGGCGGAACAAACTGACGAGGGGATTTGGGATTTCTCTCCCGGGACGAGAAGCCGGGGAACTTTTAGGTGCGGGTGTTCGTTTCCGTGCCACTCACCGCTCCGACGGGAATGCCCCCCAGACCCCTTTGTCTCAGTCCGACATCCTGGAGGAGACAAGTCCTCCGCGCCTCAACTTTGGCCGAGCCTTCCCTCTGTCGGCTGCCAAAAAAACCCGAGTTCCGCTCTTCTGACAAGTTCACGCGGCGGGTACTGACGTCTACTCAAAGCGACCGACGTTCCCCCGTAAGGTTTTCCCCGAAGTGTTGACACTTTTGCGGCCGGTCCTCTTCCGACGGCGTCTCTCCGGTGGCTCCGTTCTAACAAAGTCGCCTCCTCGGCTGCACCAGCTGCTGCTGTTGCGGTGCGAGGCTCGTGCGCTCGACGTGAACGTCTCCTCCCCCAAGCTGGGAGTTGTAGTTTTTTTTCGGATGCTCACGTCACGCCTACAAAGACCACACACGCAACACGCTATCCAATCCAATCTATCATATCATAGCATATACTTGATTTTCAACATTAAAAGCCAATTCATTATATCATATTATATATTTAATAAAGGAATGTCCCCTAAGGAGATCAATAAATCATATCTTATCTTATCCTATCTTAGTTTACTATAATATAATATCATGTCATGTCATATCATATTACATTACATATCATACATTTGAATTTTAAAGTTTAAAGTGTATTCAATTTAACCATGTATTCAATTAACCCTCTAAAATTACTATGGAATTCAAAGGTTTTATATTATATTATATTATATTATATTATATTATATTATATTATATTATATTATATTATATTATATTATATTATATATTTAATAAAGGAATGTCCCCTAAGGGGATCAATAAAGTATATCTTATCTTATCCTATCTTAGTTTACTATAATATGATATCATGTCATGTCATATCATATTATATTACATATCATACATTTGAATTTCAAAGTTTAAAGTGTATCCAATTTAACAATGTAATCAATTAACCTTCTAAAATTACTATGGAATTCAAAGGAATTATATTATATTATATTATATTATATTATATTATATTATATTATATTATAAGATTAACAACTAATTATTTTTTAATAATGATAATCAATCTTATATAATAGAATGCCATTGAATGATATAATTAAATAATATAATTAAATAATAATATTCTTTGATCATAAAGAAAAAAGATTTCCCAGAAGGGGATTAGTCAAGTATATCTTATCTTAATATAATGAAATATAATCTCATATCATATCATATATTGTACATTTGAATTTCAAAGCTTAAAGTGTATTCAATTTAACAATGTATTCAATTTAGCTTTGAAAATTCTTTTTTTTGTAATGTTCAAGAATGAAATTCAGAGGCATTATATTATATTATATTATATTATATTATATTATATTATATGGCAGCCCGGTGGCGCTTTAGCCTCGCAGCATAAAGGAGACCTTTCTGTGTGGAGTTTGCATGTTCTACTCATGTCTGCATGGCTTCCCTCCCACAGTCCAAAAACATGCAGCTGGTTAATTGGAAAAATTTGGGAAAAATTTCCTCAAATGAGTGAGTGAGTGAGTGAATGAATAGTTGTCTTTTTATTGACAGAGATATGCAATTTTAATGTTGTAGATACATTCAATAGTAATCATGCCAGGCACACATAATGGTATTTATCATCAAGTTTTCCATGTATCAATGCAAAGTATTTCATGATTGGTTTGGTAGCGTATTTGAGGGTTCTTATGCGAGACAAACCCCCAGATAAACAAGACTTCTTGGAATGACAGCGGTGAAAAATTATTCCACTTCTGTCTTTGTATTGGATGATATCTAGTTTTCGAACATAAGTGCCGAGGATCAATCCAGATGAATGAGAAAAAAAAGAGATTAGCTTGGAACCTTTCAAAGCACAAATTCCAGATAAATGCATTAACTGCTGTCCTCAGCATTAGCTTTCCTGTCCGCCTCGTTCAGAAAGTCCTGGTCGGCATAAATGAGGAATCCGGTGAAAGTGCTATCTGTCCAGAAGGGGTCGAAGAAGAGCCCGTTCTGCTCCGAGTAGAAAATCTGAAGCCAGACCTGGTCTAGATGCTGCAGGTGAAGAACAGTGGAACCAGAGGCCACATCGTGGTTCCCCGTGTTGGCATCAAACGTCTTGATCTTGTACTGGCCATTGTGCACCAGGCCAATGGCCAAGTGTTTATTGGCCAGCGTGATGTCGTATGTGAAATAATAGACCCCGGGGAAGGCGCAGACAAATTTTCCACTGCTGGCGTTGTAGTGATTTCCCTCGTTTAGTAAGATCCGGCTGAATCGTATGGGCATCCTCTCTTTTGGGTAGCTCTTGGTCACAGCCACGGAGAAAGCCGAGCGGGCCGCGCCGCCACAGTTGCAGCCTCCCGCTTCTCCTCGCTGGCCCGAGTCGCCCGCGTCTCCCTTCTGTCCCCTTTTCCCCGCCGCCCCCGGAGCACCACGGGGTCCCTTAAGTCCACGAGGTCCAAACCTGCCGATAACACCCTCGCGACCTTTCGAGCCCGGTTTCCCTTGGTTCCCTAGTTTGCCCGGATCACCTGACGAAATGGGAGTGAAAGCTGCGTGACGAGATAGAACCTACATTTGACATCTTTGTACAACATGACAACGAACCGCGACACAAACAGTGGAAAGAGATGAAAATAGCCCGAGGGATCGCGGGTGATTTTCTCGGAATAAATCTGACCTTCCATAAAAGGAAATTAGGTTATATTAATGTACTTGAGCTTCTGTGTTTTCGAGGTATTTCTACCACCCCCAAAGTGACGGCACAGACCACATAAGGTTGTTATTACTGATAATATTGATAGTTATTGGTAGCAAGCTATCTAAGTTAGGTCCACGGGTCTCACGGTAAACTTTGAACTGCTGTATTGACACAAAGCCGATGAGGCTTGTTGCTCTCTTCTTTGTCTGTGCCAGATTAAATGTATTCATATCAAAATCCCACTCTTGTGAACTTTTAGACGAGCCATTACACGGGACATTCCAAACCAAGAGTCATGCTGAGTACCTCCGTCTCCTTTTTGTCCCTTCTCCCCGTCCTTCCCGTCCGGGCCATCTCTCCCGGGGGCCCCCATCGGACCCGTGGCCCCCGGTGAACCAGGCGCCCCCGGGTTCCCGGCCGGCCCAGCCGGACCAGGCGCGCTGCAGACCAGCTGAGAGGAGTGAATAGTGATATTGTGACCTTTCTTGAGTGAGGAATATGTGGACTGGGAGAGGACAAACGAGAGCAAACCCAAGACCCCACACATGACGAGCACGATGGTCACTGCGTGGGCAAAAACAGATTAGTCTGAGTATTAGTTGTGAAAACATATGCTGAGGTCTGTGCCACAATACGATGCCGCGGACATATCGAGAAACTTCAAATTCAGATGATGAATAATTGACCGCAACATTCAAACTTGCACCGCAGTCAGAAGAAGGCGCATGAAAATACATCCAAAAGTTGCTGATGTTTCCGTCGAGAGTCACGTTGTCTTGAAATGCAGAGGGATTACTCACCCGCGGAGAAATTGTGACCCATGGCCACTCTGTCTGATACACAAGACTCCCTTATTGTTCAACGCAAATATTTTCCGGCGATTCTTCCGACATTCACTTGAGATTGCATTCTAGCAAAGCGCCGCAAAGCAATGTGAAGCCCAGCGAAACGCGGTCCACAACATCCGCCCTGTTTGAGCACGTTCTCTGCCATAAAATAGTTTCTCAATGATGTCATTGACTCAAATCAGTGCAACAGGGCTGCACAACCGAACCGGTCACGGACCTATAATCACAAACACACTGTGTGAAAATTGGTGAAGTCATTTTTCACAAGCATCAAGTGCAGCATATCATCAGAGCATATGTGTTTGTCCTTGATCAGTTCCAAATAGCTCCAAAAGGGTTTTTTTTTTTTTTTTTTTTTTTTTTTTTTGTACACTTGTGCAAAATCAACAAAACAAACATCTGCGGCATCGTATTAACACCCATTACCATGTTATAAAATGTGTTTCTGCTAATTACTTTGAAGCGGAGCCAGAAAATCACCAATGAAAATGTTCCAGCTGTTGGGTGACGCCTTGTTAACTTGAATCATGTGAATAAACTCACGTCACAACTAGTCACTTTGAGATGGTATCGACATGGAAATAATACATCTAAAATGTTGTGAAAAATCATTTCATCACAGTTTGACAAAAAATGCATTTGCTTCATTTTGCAAAGCATTTATATGAATGTTCAAATGGTCCGGAAGCTAAAATTTGAAGTAAATAATCACAGAAACACTGTCACATTCTGCACGAAGGTGTGACAAAATAAATTGAGGTGTTAAATGCTTTCAGTGCAATTCGGCCCGTACGAAAAAGCTTCTTAAATTCTTCAAGATTAAAAAAAAAAAAAAAAAAAAATTCCAAAAATCAACTATTTTTCACTAAGCCGATAAGTATTTTCATTCTTTGCCTCGTCACTATCAGAAATGAGTGCGTTAGCCAGAAGGTTCCTGGTTAAACCCGTGTAGCCGACGAAGCCTTTCTCTTCGGTTTGCACGTTCTCCCTTCGACTCCGTGGATTGTCTCCAGGTTCTTCTCCACTGCCACAGTGCAAAAACATCCGATAGATTAGCCCATAGACGGTTGGCCAGCAAGCATGCTTCTAGGTAATTAACACGTACAGTGTCTGTCGCCAAATGTCATGTTAATTTGCAAAACAATTCCTTCATCTCATCGCTCTTCAGAATGCAATCGCCCCAAAGGACGCGATGAGATCCAATTGAAGTGACTTAATTCTGAATGGTTTATGGTGTGTTATTCTGCAGGTGGTTATCATGCTACTTTAACATCCTTCCCATTTTCTCCATTCTGCAGTCAATGTTTTGTGAATCACTTCATTTATGCTATCTGATTGACGATTCATATTTCATTGTATTTATTCTTCCTCCTTTCTACTATTATCTATTACGGTTATGTTTTTCACTTGAAACTCTGGCACGACAATTTCCTTCGGGATAAATAAAGTTGTTCTCATCTCTCATCTGATATGCGCCAAATAAAGGGGGAAAAGCGTAACTACTTTTACTGCTCAGCCATGCACAATATCAGAACGAGAAACATTAACTGCGCAAAAATATAACATTTTATTAAAAAAAAACACACATGTCCGGGTACATTTTTGGAAACGATCGCATTTTATAAAAAAATCCAATCGGACGTAACTTCTTTTCTAAAACATGATGGTTCATGTCACATCCGACCAGTGAACAGCAGGAAAACTTGGAGGGGATGCAATGTCTCTGTCAAATAAAATCTTAAAAAAAGAAGCAAACACGCTGAACGACAGATGAAACGATTGAAACAAAACACAGAGTCGAGCAGATTCAAACGGAAAGTACGTTGATTCTATCCAGCGCTCAAAGGACGTCTTCTTTCTTTTTCTTTGACCGGATGATATCAAAATTAGCCAAATAAAGACCAAAGTGTTTGTCCACAAATAAACGCGCATTAAACAACAAACTGCTGTACATATCTCAGCTTCTTCTGTAGCTCCATGACAATGAAACGCAGTTTTTTTTTCCGGTCGACTAATCACGCGGAGTCCGAAGCCGAAGGTCGGAAGAGTCGAGACAGCGAGCCGTCACTGCCCAAGGAAGGAAGCCATGGGATCATCTGGTCGGCTGCGTTTCATGCGGAAGGCCTCCATCTCCTCCTCGGTGGGAGCCTTCACTTCCTGCAGGCTGTGGTACGGCCTCTTTCTCTCGTCCATCTGCATCATGGCATCCACTTGCTTCGCCCATTTCTCCTCTGCCTCTAAAGCCTGGAAAGAGGGAGAGAGACAGGTCAGACAGAAAACAGTGCGAAACAGACATAATGACAAATTCAATTTTTGTTTTCCCTGTAAGAAAAAAAAAAAAAAAAAAGACAGTCACTTTTTTCAACTTCTCTTTCTTCTTCTCCTCATCTTCCTCTGAATCGCTGCTGTCGGAGCTGTTCCTCCTGTTCTTTTTACTCTTCTTTTTCTTCTTCTTGTCCTTCATCTTATCCTGATGCATCTGTTTGCAGAAAGACAACGGCGTTAGTCGCCGACAATGAAAGCACAGTTTTATGATCGTACGATCTCGTCTGCTTCTCTCGCCTCCAGCAGAGACTTGGGCTCTTCGTCCTCCTGCGGCTCGTTCGCTCCCTCCTCGAATGGAACGCACTCCGTCGAGTTCTTTGGGGTCATCCAAGAAATACAAGGTAGACGAGTTACGTGTCAGGAAGTTCGAAGCTGGCCACCACGTCTGTGAATATACGTACGACTCCAATTCCGACTTCTCCTGTGCAGTAGCTCTGCTTGACCATGGAATGGCAACACTTGTAGCCCCAGAAGCCGTCCTTCCAATAGGAGCCCCAAATGCACTGAAGGCAGGAGCGTTTTACGGTTAAATAATGCATACGATGTGACGAAAATCAAGCAGACCCCCCCCCCACTGCAGCGTCGTGTCATCCTTACAGTGTGGTTGTTGATTAATACGTCCTCCTCGTACTTGGAACGAGCGACAGCCTTCTCTTGACCCTTGAGTACGGCGCCGTGACGCGAGTACTCCACGTAGTCCTCCGTCTGGGCCAACAGCAGCTCCCGTGGGGGCGCATCCAAGTGCTCTTGACCGCCATACTGATTTCAAAAGCACAGGAATCATTAGTGAGCATATCCGCTGAGGTGTGTGTGTGTGTGTGTGTGGGGGGGGGGGATTGAAACATTTTCACACATCACCTAGCGGGAGAGACAACAGAACATGTGTCAGCGCAAGGGAGCAGAGGTTCAGGAGGAGACTAACAATCCTCCTGGGCTAGATTTCTGAAAATGAAAGACATTTGGATTTGGCTAATATAACACTCGGCGGGTCGGTCTTTTACACATCTTTAGGAACATTTAGGATCACATCAGATGCGAGACGGTTTGGACGTGCGCATGAAGCAACCGTTTGGTCTTTGGCCGAGACACTAGCCGTGTACCTTCTCCAGGATGCTCTCCCTCTGTTCCTCTTTAAAGTCCTCCTTCTTGACCTTGAAGGAGCGGTGGAGCAGCTCCAGCTTGGTGGGGTCAGCTTGCAGATGCACCTCAGAGCCTCTCTCATAGGCCTCCCAGGTGAACACTAGCAAGGAAACACATAAACAGTCATTTCCCCAGACAGAGCCGCACCTTTTCGGCGCGGCACAGGCACTCTGATCGGCTATAATAATCTCCAAGATATCTCTGAAGACTTTGATTCAGAGCAGAGGGTCATAACTGTGAGGTCACAAACATCTCACATGACCTCGTTTAGTTAACTATTGTTGTTCCCAAAAAAGGGACGCAAAGGATAAGTTATCGGGGATTTGCTCTAAATGTCCAGTCAGATGCGAACAGATGGACGATATGAACAGCCCTTCCGCGGGAAAGGAGATCAAAGTCCTCGCTTTAAAATAGTTCTCTGGTCTTTATGATCCGAATTTCATTCCTCACTTTGCCCTTAGAATGCGATGACAAAGCCATCGAACTCAATAAGCCGATTTGGTGTGCGATGAACAATGAGAAAGCATGATCATTGAGAGTGTGAAACAATACATAAATTATCATATATGACTTGTCAAAATCAAATAAAAGAAAAGCACCGACGTAATTCCATGTCACTACTTGATACTCACACCTAACGAACCTTTATCATTTGATTATCCTTGACCAAGTCATATTTTAATTTCGTTCGACGTGATCAATTTTGGGAAACGGACAATTATCGTCATCTACTCAGTCAAATTAAGGAGGTTTCATGGAAGGAATCGTAAAGTTTGCAAATGTTGTACCGATGTACAAATAAGTGAGATAAGAAAGTATCTTCATAAAACTGTTTTTTGTCAATGTGACAAGTTGTACAAAAAATAAAAAATAAAATAAAGGACACAATATTAAGAGAAGACGACAAACGGAGCAGCCTGAGAAAGCGCATTAAATTTTCAACACTCCGTGTATTTGACTGTTGCTGAGCTTGACTGAATTGCAGTACAGCGGATCGTTTCGCTATTGACTCTGTCGTCCTTCACGCCAGTTGGTTCGGACGGTCATGCAGGAAGCCGCAGGAAGGGACGGCACACGAACACTCTGCGAAGGACTTACACTGCGTTTGAGCCATGGCAATGGTGTCTCCAGTATAGCGAGCAAAGTTGTCTCCTGCATAGCCCACTCTGTCCAACACAGACCGACATTATGATCATCTAAATGATTCCCGATTTGCGGGAGACGGGGAAATAGACCGGTAACAACTTACTCATCTGGGTTCATGCCTGTGCTGGCGTAAGGATTCTCCCTCATAGCTCGGGTCTTCGGATCGTAGTAAGCGGAATTTGGATCCAGGTTCCTCAAGTACTGTGAGAAGCAGAGTTTCATATCTTATCGGCGACTGTGTGACAGCGAAAGACCCCTTACCGAGCAGCTTCAGGAAAAGACATTTTGGCGACATCATGGCTCGTCGATGAAAAAACGAGAGCGGAGAAAACGTGGAGTCACGTGCCACTCACTTTAGCTGTGTCTTCTCTGATACGCAGATTCCTGACGGTGATTCGCCTCTTGGAGTCAAAGTTCTGACCGGGCATGTCGATGTCATCTGCATATTTATCTTCGTCCTCATCTTCGCTGTCATGTTCCCGCTCCTGGAGAGAAAATATGACATGAGTGATATCGGAGCTGTGCATCCGGAGAACGAGGGTTCTGGTGTTCAGAGTTTGTTTGAGAGTGAATTCTTACCGAAGTGTCAAGTTTTCCTGATGCCAGCTCATCCTGAAGCTTGTGTGCCTTCAGCGTCCTTTTTGCCTAAATGAATAACAAATATGAAAGCAGGCTTTTGGAGGTTGATTATATAACATGTATTAATCTTTAAACATATATGATAAAAGTACAGTAACTCTGATCCAGCGGCCGGTGTGTACATCCTGCACTCTTTTCACTTCTTCTCGCCGTACAATCAATGTGAACATTCAAAGCTGAACAGCGCAGAGGCTACCTTGCTTTATCACTTTAGCAGTGTAAAACAGAATGAATCCACCGGCAGACTGCTTACCAGATCTACTTTGGCATACTCCTCCACAATGCGCTGATGTTCCTCGGGATCGTATCCGTTCCATCGATCTCGCTTGCCGTCGTAGTCCAGTTCAAGCTGGACCTGACTGTGCTCGTCCGGGGCGATGTCCGTGCCCGTGAACTTTGCCCCGACTTTTCTGGGTCGCTAAACATAAAAAATGTACATACCTGATCAAACATTTCTTAGGACGACACAGTCGAACTTTTGACAACGGGGTCTTCAATCTGTCATTCCGTTTTACCTCCAAGCAGTCTTTTTTCTTGTGTGTCATGGCACCACAGTTTTCACAGGCACCCTTACGGAACTTAGTGGCAACAGAGCCCTGGTTAAAAAAGGGGGGGAAATAAAGGAGTCAACTTCGAAATACATTTACAGTCACTAGACAGTAAAATCCCTCATTAAAAAGGATTCTTACCTCTTGCACTCCCCTCTTATACCACTCTCCGATGGCAGAGAATTGTGTATGGTTTTCAGACTGTGGTCTCTGATGTTTAAGCGTGGGCCTCTTGGATGGGTCAATGTACCACGGTACCGATGAAATATACTGAGGGATGTGGGGGTTTATGTCCCTGCACAGCAGAACCACAGAGAGAGATGAGGCGGCCTTCAATATCGTTAAGCAGTAGCTTCAGTGTCGATATTATGCAAGAAGATCAGTGGACTTATTGAACTGGAAATAGCGGTTTCATGCCGCTGAGGCACCGTATCGAGGCAGGCAACATGCTGGCAACATCGCACAGATCGGTCATATTTTTTTTTCCCCAAGATCAATCAGTGCTAGAATTTGATGTCAACAGAAAATAATACCATGTTTACCACATGGAAGCTTTCACATCACAAGACCGCTTAAGATGGCTGCATCTGGGGCTGAGTGACGGATCAATACAAATATTGAATATCATCTCTCGGGCTACCGATATGGCAAATTATTTATTACGGCTCATAATTTTGACTGTCTGCGGCCACGCATCGATTGTTGTCTGGTAGGGGGAAAAAAAACCAACTGCTTTTATGGGTTAGGTGTAATTCTGGGCCTATAGTGTTCCTCTTTGTAACTAACTCTTTCCCAAAAACACTGAAACATTTAACACAAATCTGAAAATAACAACCAAGCCTTCTGAATATAATGATATTATTATGATATATGTGTTTTTTCTGTCAAATTGTCTGAATCTCACTGTGTCATTTCTGAACTTGCAGAGAAGATGACACCATGCTCTGATAATATTCTAAAAATGGATTTCAATGGTAATTTAGCTATTTTTGGACCAAGACTATATTTACTCACCTTAATCAGTGGTTAATAGGAACGGCAATTTCATAATAAAAGCAGAGTCAACATGGTGCGCCCGTTCACAACAGAGGCATTCTTGATCAACGGAGCTTGTGTCGATTTCAATCGATGTCCACCAAAATTGGTTTTGAAACAAAGTCAGACTGTATTTTTACAAGTTCAGAAAAGACAAGGTCTAAAGGGTAGAGTTCAGGCAACAGTGCAGCAAAGAGCCTTCGGTGCTGGCTCCCTCCAGGGCAGAAGAATGTGGTCATTTTGTCTCAACCCAATCACGTGACCCAAAAAGCCTTATTCAGTGTTGCTTAAGAAATGTACTTGTTTCTTTGTCTATCTTGCTGGGTTATTCTTGTTTTGTTTTTTTTCTGTTGGGTTTTTGTGCACACTAATGCCAGATCAACACAATAACATTTGCTAACTACCTAACAAACATTTAATCTACTCACAACAACAGGCTTCTATACACTTGGAAGGAAGCATATCCCTTCCGGATGGGTTCGTTGAAGAAGAAATTCTTCTGTCGTTAAACTTGCAGTACTCATCCTATGAGCGGCAGCCATGAGTCAAGTTTGTCCTTGTATGCCAACCGTGCAATAGTGTGGTTATTCAGTAACTATGATATAAAAATAATTTTCTTCCCGCTTATCAGATACTCGTAACTGCAGCACACCTTTCAGCCACACAGGGGAGCTTGAAATCCTATACGCACACATTTTGTACTTCGATGTATACTTTTACAGGTGCATTTATTTACCCTTACTTTAATTCCATCTTGCTCCTTTAGCATTAGAAACTCAAACATATCCATCTATCGATAGAATATAGAATTTCAAGTCGTCATACTTGTGTCTGATTCCGCTGTTAGTCATGATTAAGTCTGCATCTCTGGAAGGAAGCCCCAGCTAAGCTACTGCTCTTCTTTACAAATCATTTCTCTTTTGCCTTTCTGTGAAAACTTACTACCAAACAGATGTCAGAGTAAACGATGAGTAAAAAAAAATTGCTATGTTTGTCTGTCTTCTTTTCTACAGTAGCTGTTCAAAGTAGATTCAAATGTAAAATGTAGTGTTGGCCTAAATATGAACATTATTTAATATAGATACGAGATATAAAATAGTATCCTGGGTTTAAGAAATGCGAACGATACAAGATAGTTTTGTCTTTTTGTGATCTCCTTAAGTAAAATAGTCCCAAGTTGAATTTTACATTTGCAAGAATTCGCAAGAATTCATTTAATGAGAATGTTGACGTTCCATCGGCTATTTACATTTAGGAATCCACTCATTCACCCAAATTGGAGAAATTACATTATTGTGTTGTTAGTTAGGGGGAAATAACATGGTTTATTTTCGAAAGTAGCAGTAGATCTCCTGATTGTAGAGCAAACGAGAGAGATTCCCCTGTTACTTTGACAGGGATTTTGCATCACAACAAATTCCTCAAGTATTTGCCAGCTGTTAGACGTAACCTGGGTGAACAAAGCGAGTTTAGGCAGATGCTTTTCCGAGAGAAAAACTCACTTTCCCTCCTCGTCCACCTCAGCCGGAGCATTTCCGAGCTTCCTCTGCTCCTCCAGCTCCTTCTTCTTCCTCCAGTCCTCCCGGGTCATCTTCTTGGGCTCATCCAGGCCCACGATTCCCTCGGGGGTGCCGTTAGGCTGCTCCGTCACGGCTTCGGCCGACATCTGGAAAAGCACAATGGCATCGAAATAAAGAACACCGAACGCTTTCGACGACTCTCTATTCAGGCATCTTCAAAGAATTTATTTTCTATTATCCTTCTCCATTCAGTTTAGCCGTGACACACATACGCAAAGGCTACCATCAACGGATGCTAACTGTAACATCACACAAATGTCCTATTCTTTTTTTTTTAATTATCCAACAAAGGTGCTTACCTTGGCTAGGTCGCAAAAAAAAAAAAGAGTGTTGACAATTCCTTCGTAGAATAATTCCTTCGTCTTTCTATTTATTAAATCGCCAGACGTGTTTTGATTTTAGCTACACGACCGTCGCCATTTTAGGTGAGCTACACCTACGTCACTTCCTGTCTTCCTGTTTTCGCTCAGCCTGAGTGTCGTTTTTTGGAGGGACGAAAGTGCGATATCTAGTGGACGCTTACCTTCTGCCGCGGATGATGCTCGGCTGTTTGTTTGCCTTGAGGCAGGTTTTCATTCATGAGTTCTTCTGCCGTTCCATCTTCATCAGCGGGTTGAGGCTGACGTTTCCTGTTGTACATTTCTAAACGTGTAGAATATCCATACAATGAGGTGCAGTGGAAGCTAGGCTAAGGAAAGCAGTGAACATCTGAACATGGAGGAAAAAAAGTTACAGAAAAAAAATAACCGTAATAATTTATTTTGCGTTTAAATGTGTAACAAAGTTGAGTTCTTAAATTAGCCGTGGAAAAAGCCAGAATCCTTTTTTTTTTTTTTTTTTAATTTAATCCTTCCTTTTCTTGGTGTTCAGCGAAACCCGAAAGTTCGAAACGTGCTTCTTTGTTGTTACGCTAAACACTTTCTTCATGGAACTGAAGGGCTTACCGGCTGCACCGATTGAAAAGATAGATGAAATACAAAATCAATAACGTCAGCTTAACTCATGATTGGGTTAAAAGGGTACTAACGTGACATGAAAAACATCCTTTAAAAACTTCAGGCCCCCAACACTGCTTTTGATTTAGCAACTGTTAACATGCAGTAGTAAACTCAAACACAGCTTCTGGAGAGAAAAAAAACAAAACCAGATGATTTCTGCAGGATATTATTGGATTAGAGGGAATTAAGTACTGGATGCCAAGTAAATTACTTTGTTTTTATTCTAAATTGGGGAGATGAAAATACATGGATGTGATTTCAATGATAGCTCTGGACCTGAACTGTTGAAGGAACAGAAAGGACTGGTGTCATAAATGGAATCTGAAAGAGTGCAGGCTGCTTTCGCCACAAAGACGTATCACCTTCAGCTCTGATGCGTGATCCTCGGGAGCACTGAATAGCTACGGTTGTGTCTAACTGTAACATGGCCCAGTGAAAACACTAAAATGTTTGATACAGTAACAACACGAGATGCCCTTGAGATGACGGTTTGGTCAAGATACGTCTTTGTATCTTTTCCTCATATATATATATATATATGTATATATATATATATATATATACCAAATGGCCAAATGTTTAAAAAATAAGATGCAAAATGTAAACAGTGTCGAGAGAAAGAAAACAAAGAGCCGAACAGCACCAGACACAAATAAAGATATTAATATAAGCGTAAGAGTCCTTGAGCCTCAGCACCAGAGTGAATCCCCTCTGTGAGTCCAGCAGTGCGGGGATGAGAAGGCAAAGTTGTACCAAAGTGAAGGCAGTTTCGCATTCAAGTAGGTACCAAAATAGATAACTATCGCAGCATTTCACTGACGCTGTGTGTCCTCTGAGTGTTTTAGCTGAAAGGGTGTGTGAGGGGGGGGGGGGCAGGCGGTCACTTGTCTTTGTCCTCCACTCTCATCCACTCCTCCAAGTCCACCGCCTCCATGTCTCCGTCGTCGTCGTCTTCGTTCTCAAAATCCCCCCACGTGTCGTACACGTCCCCCTTCGCCAGGTCCCCGTCCACCGAGTCGTCTCCGTACAGCGGCTCGTCATCCTCATCTTCAACTATCTCGATCTCCTCCGATTCATTCTCCGCTTCCTCTTCTTCGTCGTCGTCGTCGTCGTCATCTTCGTCTTCATCATCGTTGTCGTCGTCGTCGTCGTCCTCCTCCTCGTCATCGTCCTCGTCGTCTTCCAGCTCCACCTCTATCCCGCACACTTCCCCGTCCTCTATCTCGCCGTCCTCCTTTTCACCTCTGGAGGCTTCGTCGGCGGATAGCTCGCTCCTTTCGCTCTTGTCATTATGACAGGACACGCTGGTGGGTATGAAGCTGGAGGTAGCCGTCTTTGTGTTGATGTAGAGACGAGGAGGAGGATCTTGCCTGGCTCGAGAGCCCTGGCTGGCCGGCGAGGCGGCGGCGGTGGAAGCGGCTCTCCCGGAGTCTGGTTCCAGACCGGGGGCGGAGGGCGCAACCGCGGCGCCGGGCCTCACGGGGGTCATGTTGGGCACATACTCCCGAATCTCCCCCGGCTCCAGTGGGTCAGGCCCACAGGGGTCGTGCTCGCTGCAGGACAGCTTGCCATCCAGCTTGGAGATGAAGAGCATGCCGTCACGATGTAGCTTACAGTAAGAGCTGGGACACATCTCGCAGAACGAGGCCGCCTCTTTCCCGCAGACGTCGCACTGGTGCCACGGACACTCCCATCGCCCTGAAAGGGAGCTCGGTGTCATTTATAACTGAAAACACCTACGCTTGTTCGGAACCACCGAACGGTATTACTCATAACAATTGCACGAGAGGGTTTGTTTTTCATTTGTTATACCTTCCGGTACTTTGTACGCCACAGTTTTGATCCGGTAGTATTTACATGCTCATCGCTGCACTGAGAATTGAAATTGTCTCACGGGACGATTAAAGATGCATTCTATTCTACTCAACAACAAATTGTCTTCCGTCATATCAGTATCATACTTTTTGATAACGTGAGCACAAAATTAAAATGTCGGTTTGATCCTTCCCTGTGGGATTTCATGAGTATTGCCAGTTTTAAATCAACACATTGCTTTCCCCTTGCAGAGTGTAAGTCACAATAAATCTTATTCGTAGTACCCGCTTTCATTCATTCATTCACTGTCTGTGCTGCTTCTCATTGGGGGTTGCAGGGGGACTAAAATACATCTCTGAAAATATGCAGATGTTTGATCACACAGAGATGGCCGGTGTCATCTTCTACGCTGCAGTGTGCTGGGGCGGTAGGCTGAAGGAAGCTGACGCTAACAGGCTTAATAAGCTCATCGGGAAGGCTGGCTTCGTCCTGGGAGTTGAACTGGACTCGTTAGCGGAGGTGTTTGAGAGGAAGATGCTGAAGAAGCTGCTCAGAATCAAGGACGACGCCTCTCACCCCTTGCACGCTTAGCCGAGGAGCACCACAGAACGCCACAGAAGGTCTTTCTTACTTGTGGCCATCAAACTGTATAACACCTCCCATTTCTGCACGGGGGAAGCCTGACAGCGATGAAATCAAGAGCACGTTTGGAGTCGGAGCCTTCCGGCAAAATAATTTCCTTCGAGATCAATACAGTTCTATTCTATTCTATCCCCGCTCTCATTGGGCGAGGCGGGACACACTCTGGACCGGCCGCCAGTCGATCACTAGGCAAACCTACAGACTAGCACGGGCTATCTGCCCCTAGGAGATAAAACTTTGAGTCTTCGGAGCTTCATTGAAGCCACCAAACAGCTCCTGCTAAGAAAACAAATATGCCAACACTAAGCCAGAGCCGTCTCCGTCTCGAGCCAAACTGTCTAGCGACCTGCCCCGCCAGCCTCCTTGATGCTTCCGCCTTGCTTTTGCATATAATAAAAAAAAAAAAAGAATGATATGAACCTCTTATCAGGCCCTAACCACAAGCAAGCGGTTTTAACTGGTTTTAACATGTTTTAACCTGTCTTCAACCTGTTTTAGCTACTTCTAATTGTTTTTATTCCCCACTGGAGTACATTTACTCCACCCACGGACAGCCGGGTGCAATATAGCAACTCTGCTAAGCCTGTCTGGTACATCCATCTTCTCATATCGCATTTTATGCTGAAATGTTTAATGGCACTGTACTGTCTGTCCTTAAATAAAATTCATTCATTCATTCATCTGGTGTCTCCAGGGAACCTGCTGCATGAGAGGCAGGACCCACTTGCTGTGAGGCGAGGGCGCTTACCGCCGCGACCCCAGACTCATCGTACGCATGACGTAATGATGTGCTTGACATGTCATCTAAGCGGCATTCAATTTTGAATCACAACAGTAATATGCGGTAATGAAAACAAATGTATTTCCCATGCGGCCATGCACCACGTATTCTACGCACATGTACTAACACGGTGGGAAAAATAGCAATACATCTGCTTTACACTGAAACGAGTTTGCACATCTGACTGTGCAGAAAATGCAAATGAAGCCTTTTCAAGGTGAAATATGAGCCTCCTCTCTACTTGCCTGCAGGCCTCTTTGCCAGGTTGAGACAGTCGGCATGATAGACCTTGGGGCAACCTGGTTTCTTACAGGAAACCACCTGGCCCCCGTCACCGCAGCTGAAACACTCGTCCTCTCTCTCTTTTCTCACTTCTTGCTTGGTCTTCTTCTTCATGCCGACCCTCCTCTTCCCTTCCTTCGGTTTCTCGGCGGGCGGCTGGTTCTGCACGTGGACAAAAACAAGCAGCTGACGGTCACCAAAACCGTGAATGACCGTGAATCGCTGAATCCGCGCGGAGGCTAACCTTCGGTCGAACGCCCAGGAAACCACTGCAGTTGGGGGCTCCGCACTTGCAAACCGTCTTCCCGTTGCCCAGACACTCCAGGTTATAGTTGAAAGTCAGCTCCACACCTAAAGCACACACGTCGTCAGGCCGATCCCGTGCAACTTAAACGCGTGGGATTTGGCGGCGGGTTATCCGGGTCACTCCGACCTTTCGGGATGTCTTGCAGCGCGAACAGTCCCACCCTGGTGTCCCCGTTCACGGTCCACTTCTGAGTCTCGCAGTTCGGCTGGCAACTGTGGTTCATAAAACGCGCCTGATTCCCTTTGGGCCCGGCGTCGATGATCCGGTCCTGAGGTTTCACAAACGCAAAGGTTTACAAGCGACCACCGAAACGGGCATCCTCATTCAAACCAGCGGTCTCTCACCTTGTCCAGTGTAAGCATGTAATAGTTACAAATGTCATTCTCCTGAGCATGTTTGATCCTGGCGCGACATTCTTCCTCGTCTATCACTTCTCCCACGTACTCGCTCACAAAAGCTCCCTAGATGGGGGGAAAAAAAAAACAAAAAACAAAATACATCTTGAGATTCCGGCAGGCGCTGTTAATAAATGCCCGTGCCCGATTTGTTGAAAAGTGAGTTCGGAGGCATCAACACTGACAGGCCCGACATTCAAATCTCATTCTTTCATAAGTTTGGATGTTTGTTGTACTAGTGCAAATTGAACTTTTAGGTCTTTGTCTGGCAACTGAAAATCAAAATAGTGAAAAATACGACATGATCTCACTGTTCTTCACATTTATGGAAAATCATCGTCCTTTCGCTCTTTTCCCAGGACAATTTTCTCTGCCCCCCCGCGGGGGATCAGATCTCGGCGTCAACCCCAATCAAACTCATGTTTTCTACAACATTCCAAGCCCGCTTGACTGCTGAGTCCTTTTATAAACACTTGGCAATATTGCCATAATAGAGGGGACGGCCGCGCAGCTTCCACGGCCGGCCTCCGTTCCTCGTTGTGTCTACCATCGTCCAAAGCAAACAGAACAAATAACTCTGTTCCCTTGTCTTTTGCTCCAAGAGGATGTCTTAAAATTCCCTATTATTCCAATGATTTCAATTATTTTGTCCACCGTGATCCATCATTTTCTTGACTCTTTTAGTTGATTTTCAAGCACATTTTTCTGCAATTTGTCATGTTTTTGCCCGAGTAATTACTTTCCCCTCATTACCGTCACAAACCATTTTCTAGCTCCCTCTACCAAGATAACATATTCAAATTCTATTTTTTTAATCATACACACACACACACACACACACACGTATGTATGTATGTATACGCTAATTGCTCAAGCAAACACAAGAAACGCACATAGTTGTTTAAGACGTTAATCATGGAAATCCCACCTTTTTAATATCCGACACGGCACGTAAACCCCAGCCACAACCCAGCGTCCTGTAAATCTCCACGGACGTGTACTGGCGCTTGGTGAAGGCCTGGTTCTGGCAGCGCTCCCCGGCTGCGCACACCTGAGGGTGGCACTCGTACATCAGCATGCGGTTGATGCACTCCGAGTCGCCGCTGCACGGGCTGTCGTCCGACGCCTTGCAGTTGCAGCGCGGGACCTCGGATAAATCGGCCGTGACGATCTGCACCTTGCCGACCGGCCTGTTCACCTGAGGGGCGGAAACGGGGCACGGTGTATTCTCTCTGCGCGACGTCGTCGGCTAAATGAGCTAAACACGACGACAAAAAAGCTACCCTGATGTGCCTGTAGGGGGGAGGTTTCTTGTCGTTCTTCCTGTCCTCCTGGAGCTGCCTCATTTCTCTCTCGGTCTGGAGCTCCTTGAATCGTTCTGCCGCTTCAGTCAGGGCTGTAAGAAAAAAAAACACCACCGCACAGACGAGGTCAGAACTCCACGTACGTTGGCGCCCGCCGCGAAAAAGGTTGTCTTCGGACTAAAAACGTCGTACCTTTTTTGTACACGGCGTCCGCGCCTTTGCCCATTTTCTCGATATTGTGGGTGTCGCCCTCCATGTACGGGAAGACTCGCGCCTGGTACGTCCACACGAAATCTTTGGAGCCAAAGAACTGCACCGGGAATTCTCCCACCTCGTGTTTCATCCTCAGGATGTTCGTCGGGACGTCTTTGTTTATGCACACCTCCGCCGGCCACCACCTGCACAGGGTTCACAGGTTCGGAAGCGCGACAGAGCGACCGGCTTCGCGCTTGACGTTTGTCGAGCCCTTTACCTGTAACGTCCCCATTTGACCCACAGGATGTCCTTGATGCGAGGCTTCTTTCCGGCCTTGCAGTCGTTGCAGAACCAACTGCCCTGAGGCATCTCCATATTCAAACACTCCCGATGGAAAGCGGCCGGACAGGCTTCGCAGCAGAGCAGACTGCCACCTACCGACAGGGATTCACTATCAAGAATCACCGGATGGGATAAGTAAAACCGGTTGCGACACGCCGACGACGAACGAGAAAAAGCGCTAAAATATCGGCAACGGCTGTTGCTCGGAGCCCGAGGGTTGGCGGCTCGATTCCTGGCTCGCTTAGCGTGGGCGCGTGAATCGGCGAACGCCACTCCCGAACCCCCTCCTCGACCGCCGGAGTGCCGTTGAGCAAAACGCCGAACCCCCAACCGCTGCCCGTGGTTCTTCCACCGTGGGTTAAACGCAGGAGGTCCAGATGCGGCGGATGTTGCGCTGTACGTGAAACGTAAATGTGCCAAAGTAAAGCGTTCTTTTCTTGCTCTTCTAAATAAAACCTCCGATCACAAAGTCGAGACTTGATCGACGTGTAACATTATACACCCGATCCGAGGAGCAAGTGGTCGATGGACTTCTAAAAAAGCGCATCCAGCTTTATTGGCTAAATGATGTCATACCGGAAAATCCCAAAGTGTCTTATATTTTTTTCGAACGGACCTCTGTCGTAAAATTGGTATTAAAACTGCTGTCGACGGAGAGCCTCCGATCCTCAATAAATGTCATCGTGAGCAAAACAATAAGGAAACGATTGAGACGAATCACCATTAACCGCGATATCGCTGCTGAGATTGGACGCGAATGACGACAAACGGAGTACGTCGGGGGCGATATTTCGACTCGACAGCGAGCCTCCCTGCTTATCCTACAGCCGTGTTTCTGGCACGGCTACTCGGGATCATCAGATCCGGTGATCGGGACTGGATCGGCGAACCCACCTTCGGAGCACACGAAGCACCAGCTGACGTTGATGTGTTCGTGGTTCTTGCAGCCCTTGCGCGGCGTGAAGTGGTTGGGACATAGGAAGCTGTTGTTCGCCAGCACCACGCTGCCCGCGGCCATGCAGTTGTCGTTGGCGTGATAAGCCACGGGGCAGCGGACGCAGCGGGCCAGGCGACCTGCCGGGGCGAGCGCATCGGCAATAAAAAACACCGCTCGACACACATCCAAGCTGTTGAGTCGTGTAAAAGTCACACTGCAACATTTACTCAGCGCTCGGTTTCCTCTTGCGCGCCTTATTTCCACGATCGAGCCGAAACAAATTCATATGTTTAAATCATGGCGTGTATTTGGAGTGCCGAGCGGGCTGAGGAGATGAAGTTTGACTTTGTGAACGATTTGTTCCTGACCGACGTCGGATCGTTTTCGTGCGGATTTCCGGGTCGTTTCTCGATGGTTCTCGAGAGGTTCGTGCGAAAAAGGTCAGGCCATTTCCAGGAGGAAGTGGGTCACTGGTGTCATTCTGTATTTCTGGAAGTTTCTCTCCCGCTTTAGAGAAATTTCCTCTCTGAAACCAATCGGATTCGGAGGACTGAAGCGGTTTATCGGTTATAGGCTGATAACTAGCGTTTCAATTCACTTTTTGTCAGGGGCCTACATTTAAGCACTTGGCATTTCAGTGGAAAAGGTGGCTTTTCAATTACATATGGACCATTAAGTGAGACTTTACAAACACATGACAGTAACTTTATATGGTCCTGATTAGAAAATAAAATAGTCATTTGAATATAAACTAGAGACTGCTTAGCCTGTGTTTGGTCAAGCATCGCTTGAGGACAAAGTAAAAATAAATAAAAAAGCAATGCATAAATGAATGGAAAAATCCAAATCAGCCGGATAAAACCCTACAAAAAAGATCAAACGAACCCAAAAGAATTCCGTAACGGCGAAAAATAAAAGTCGTCCCCTTTCCCACGGAATACGTCCGTGATCGCGACCTCGATAGCCTCCTAAAGTCGCCGCTTCTGGAAAGATCCGGTCCTTGAAATGGGACTGAAGCCGTAGGAAGACACGCAACCGTTCACACATCTGGTGATATTTCTTGCGTACCTTTGGAGCTGCAGACGTTGAGCGGATTGGTGATGTGGCAGGTCAGACAGACGTGCAGGGCGCAGCGGAAGCCCTTGTTGTGTGGCTGCGTGGCCGAGAAGGCCAGGATACAGTCCGTGTGGTAGAACTTCCCACACAAGGGGATTATGCAGCGCTTCACCCCGTTTCCCGCCCTCTTACACACGAAACATGTGTGAACACCTGAAATTCCCAAAATGTCAGCATCGGTGACTAAAATACGTGACACGGAGACTCTCGTTCACTCATCTTACGGAGCGTCAACCATTCAGCCTGTCGCTCACGTCGAGTAAACGGGCAGCCATTCACCTTCTCATTCACGCATCGCGTAGACCAGTGTTTCCCAACCTGTTTCGAGCCACGGCGCATATTTTACATTCGAAAAATCACCCAATAAATATGTCAAAAACACTTTTTGACGAATTAGAATGAAACCGTAGTCTCGATTTACTTCGTGTGAAATATAATATATCTAATATCTGTAGATTCGTCAAGTCGCCATGCAAATTTCCCAATTTTTTCAATATCTCAAGACATGTCATCGATATGTCTGAAAACGGTATTATTTGAGAGAACTCTGGCTATTTCTTTATCGACGCCAGAGCCGAGCGTTTCTTCTACAACGATTTTGCCGGCAGGTCGTATTAATGTTTTGCTCCGGTGTGTGTGGGGCTGTTTGGATTCAGAGACGAGTTCAGCAACTTTATAGCAGCCGTCACCGCTTTCTCACTGGTCTCGGTCGTTTTCGACAACGCCGCCTGTTTGTTTACGCAGATACGAGTACTTTTTATTTTAAAAATGTATCACGCCAAGCGTCACTGACACACAGATGCGCAGGTTCATTCACGACCCGTCGCCATGGAATGGACACGCTGCCCACATAGACACAGGAAGACACATTATTTGCGTTGGATAAATCATTTTCGGACCGATCGGGTGAAAGTGGGCATTTTTCCACGGCGCACCCGATGATCTCTCGCGGCGCAGCGGTCGGGAAACACCGATATAGACATACGACTATCCATCCGCTCGTTCACGTGTCAAATAAACAGGCAGCCGTCCACCCTCTCAATCACGTGCCATACAGACATACAGCCGTAGACGTCGTATAGATATAAAACCATTCACACGCCATACGGACATTCAAACATTTACATCATACAGCCATAAAATGATTCGCTCACTCATTCACACGTCATCTAAAAGTAAAACCATTCACCCTCTCTTTGACGAATCATAGCCACACAACCGTTCACACTTAATATAGAGACGTGCAAGCTTTCGCTCGTGCAAATCCGACGATGTAAATGATTTATTCGTGACAGGAGCGGTTCTCACCAGTAGTGCACTGTCGACAGAGGAATTTCCCCTTGGGTGCAGCAGACAAGCCAATGCACCGCGGGTGGAAAGCGCCGTAGCAGTGGCCGTCACATAGCAACAGGTCCCCTGCCCTCTCGCACACCTGGACAAACACACAAATGCGCGTTCGGCGAACGCGTTTCAGTCGAGGGCGAGGCAACCGAAAGTGAAAATACAGTATTGTTTTGACGTCGTCGCACCTGGCAGACGTTCTCCTTCAAGCACGCCGCTCCGATTTTCCCTTTTCCATCCGCCTGGAGAGAAAGGCTGTCATTCAAACCCACGGGCGGCATCTACGGGGGGCGGACACATGTGTCAGGGATATTCACGCACGCTGCTGTCTGGTCTTTCTGTCGTGAATGTTTACGACACAGATCGAAGAAAAAGAGGCCCGCTCTCGACCGTGCGCACCTCGGGTTTCGGCGTCAGCGTCCCGGCGTGTACGCCGTGTCCCTCCTCGGTGCGGAAGCCATCGGCGTCCGGCCCCGGCTCGGGGCTCTCGGCTCGGTGGGCGCTCGGGGATCCGCTCGGAGTGACGGCCGCGGTTTCCTTCTCTGTGTCTGCAGCCGGGGCCGGCGATGCGCCGGGCGCGGGCTTTTCTGTCTTTACCGCTACCGCCTGTCCAAAACAACATCATAAGTACTTATTTAAAAAGGACATATTTTGAGGCTTGCCACGTTCCCTGTTGCAAGATGAGAGACTTAGTGTACACGGTGAGGAGCTAGGAAAGCGCTCCATACTAAGGAACTGCATGACGAACGGCCTGTTGTGTTTGCGGCCGCGTCTGTCTCCAGGCCTTCAAACACACATCTGAACATGCCTAAAAGCACGGGAAGCTCAGATACGGTCGACCGGCTTTCGTTTTGCGGACAGATATGGTGTCAGGACTGCATATTTTGCAAGAATCAGCAACGAATTTGAGCCATCGAGGATTAGAAAACTCAGGAGAGGCACATTTCGGTTAAAATGCGATTATTATTTAACCTGAAATATACAGGTGAAGGCTGAATGAGACAAAAAAAAGGTAATCGTATTCTAAAAATCAGACCTTGTCATGGGACATTTGTCATCCAGGCGTCATAAACCCACGTGTTGAATTAATATTATTAGAAATGGTTCTCGGTCTATATTTACTTTGCAAATTAGATGTGGAAATTCACTCATCGTAGGGAAACGTAGCCACTCATTCACACATCCGCCCTCTCGTTCACATATCTGGGCAATTTAGGGTCTCTAAAGAACCTCCTGCGTGTTTTTGGATCGTGGACGGAAACCGGAGAACCTGGAGGAAGCCCGCGCAGACACGGTCGGACTCGAACCGGCGACCAGAAGCAGCGCTAACCTTGCCGCCTGCCAAAACATACAGTTAGGCCCAGGAATATTTGGACGGTGACACGGGTTTTCTTGTTTCAGCGGTTTACGGAAGCATATTCGAGATACGACGAGACGGTCGATACGGGCTTAAAATGCAGCCTCTCGGCTGTGATTCAAGAGGATTGGCATCCAAATTGGAGCTAGGGTTTAGGAATTACAGCTCTTTCATATGCGGCCACCTCTTTTTGGCACGGGGTCACTTGGGTTTATTGACGATTTGACAAAAGACAGAAGAAGCTGAATGAATTATGAAGTGTCTAAGTATGTACTTTCTGCTCAGATTCAGCCAATGCGGCAAAGTTGATTGTACAGATGGACAACGATCCAGACCATACTGAAAAAGCGACCTGGGAGTTTTTTTAAAGCATAAAAGTGGAATATTCTGCCATCACCAACATAGCACGCCTTTCCCACGCTCAAGACAAAACTGAAGGAAGAAAGACCGACAAACAGCCGCAGTAAAAGCCCGGCAAAGCAACACGAAGGACGAAAGCCGGCGTTTCGGTGACGTCCACGGGTTCCAGACTTCAGGCCGTCACTGCCTGCAAAGGATTCTCAACAAAACATCCAAGTAACATTTCGCTACGGGTCACGCGAACCAGTATTTGTCCGATTACTATTTCTGGGCCTAACTGTATATTCAGTGTTTTTTTGACACGGGTCGGACACGGCACGTTGGAGGGCCTCGGTCTCCTCATCTCACTAAAAGGGAAGATGACAAAACCCAAAGGTCTCCGAAGAGGGCGCACAAAGATACTGACTGAGTTTTCTTTGAGCTTGTCCTTTTGAGGTATCAGAGCGTTCCTGACTGACACCTTCGCCTCCGAGGAAACCGCACCGTGACGCTTTGGCTCCTGGAGGAAAGAGCGATACACGATGAAAGTACGGCAACCTTTCGAACGGGGAAAAAAAAAACAAACCCGACCCGGATCGTCTTTGCGGCCATTTCACCCGGCTTCGGCGCAACGGCCCCTACCTTCTTCTTTGTGGGAATGAAGATTTCCTCAATGGTGCATTCCAAGACCTTGTGCGACAGTTTCCTCGGCCTCTTTCGTTCCGTGGTTATTAAGCCTGCGCCGGAGAGCGAAAACACTTAACCTCTGCAACTCTGCACAGGATGCGTGGACATACCGTAATGCCCGCGAATACCGGATTCAGGAGGTAGATCGGTGGCTTCTGCAGTGTCTGAGCGAAGCGGGGGTCGCGCCGAAGCCGGGGACGCCGAAGGGGTTCCGGAGCAATCTTCCTGAGACGGACCGTGATCCGGCGAGGCCGGCGTTTCGGCCGGCCCTCTGTCACACGAGGTTGAGGTAACGGTCTCCGCTGCGGCGGCGAGGTCTCCGAGAGGAGACGTCCCTGATGGCTCTTCCGCTTCACCGTAAACGGCTGCACTAGCAACCTGGAAAGCAAAGACATTTTGCGGCGGGGATCTGATCCAAAGTGTTTCCAGTTGTTTTGTGGCCGGAATACATAAAAACAAAACTATAGTCCTGGGAGTGTTTTTACTCCCTCTTGGAAGAGCTAATGCCACTTTTGTTTGGCATTCGAAGAAGCGTTGCGCTTCTGTTATGATCAGCGCAGGCTCCAGATGTTCGCTGACGCTCCTAAACGTCAGCAGTGTTGCTCACATGACTTTTCTGGTCTTTTGTGTCACCGTGTAACTCGACTTCTTTGGCCCCTTTTCCAATGAAAACCTGCCCCGAGCGATCAGACCACAACGGGAAAGCACTAAATACAGATGTAAACGCAGGTAACGATTATTTACTCAAACTGAAAACAGTTGATCCGCAGCCACCGCATTTACCAGGGGCCATAAACAAATATATACAATAACGCTTGCATTTCTACAAAGAAGCACGATCATGACAAAACCCATCGGTTTAAACTCTTAAAACTGTGTTACCTTACAGAACTGTATGTTTGAAACGAAAAAAATAAATTCCCTGAGAGTGCAATCGAACAGTGTCCGAGGTTTACGTTCACCAAAGTAATATGTTCTAAATAATGCGCTTGACAGATTGTTGATACATTTCAACTTAATCGCTGCAGCGATCCACCGCTGATTTGCAGAGAACGCCAGATTATTTGCTGCACGCACAACCCGGTTTACGAATTGATCTGATGTCTTGATCTGAAATCCGATAAGATGTGGGATTTAACAATCTCATAATACTGATAAATCCTCATAAAACTCTCTCTTACCATTCTGGAAGACTCCAACGCATGTTTCTTTGATTTCTTTTTTGGGGCAAATATTTGTTCATACTCGACGGTCGACTCCAGGAGCCTTTTCGTCGGTTTCCGGAGCCGCTTGTTCTCTGGGTGCCCTGTTTTTAAAAGCACACGTGAAGTCCGTGGTATATTCATAGAAAGAAGGGTTGTGGCCTTTTGACCAAGGCGTGTCACAATAAAAGACTTTCACCATTTATCAGACAATAAACGGAAAAGACCTTTACATTTTTTTCTCTCCTTTCCAGCCTCAAAACATCCCGTTTCGGTCAAACGACAAATAAAAACCCCGGTGCCTGGACAGCTCCTTGAGGTACGTGAAACAGGGAAGTGTCATGCGTATTGAATATTAGTCCGCAGAGCGGCAACAGGCCCTTTTCTGCCCTCATTTGCCTAAAATTCATTGCGCTATACAAATGCCGGTTCAGGCGGTATTGAGTAGCCTGCAGGTATGAAGCAAGCGAAGAACTAGCAAAAGACTATTGATGGTTCACGGCCAGTTTCAAGGAGGCGCTAATATGTCCATAATAACATTTAGCGCGATTAATTCCAAGTTCTAATTGGGTCTGGCGAACTTTTGAGTCCCCCCCCCCCCCCCCTCCACAGCGACAATATTGGCAAAAATCAACAGCGGAGGCTCGCATCTTACCGGCGGCGCCGCCTGCGTCCGAGAAAGGCGAGTCGTTCCCGGTTCGCTTTTCGACTTCCCGCTTGAAATCAGAAGACACTCGTTTGCCGCGAGGCCCGCTCGCCTCGGCGTACGCGTCGCTCGGGTCTCCGGCGAGGTGGTCGTCCGCCATCTGCCAGCGCTTCTTCAAAGCTACGGTCGATTCGGAGCTCTTGTCCGAGCGGCCGCTTGTCGCCGGGCGGTCGGCGGCGGCGAAGTCGGCGTGGCCGCTCACAAACTCCCTGCCGTAGGCGAAGTCGGCCAGCTCCGGGCAAAGGCCGGCGATGCCCGACTTCAACTTGGCCGGCAGCCTCTGCTTTCTCCGCGGCTTGTCAGAATTCTGAAGGTAAACGGGGAAATCTTTGCAGTGGTAGGTGTCGGCCGTCATGATGGGCTTAGTCCTGCTTTTCGATTTCGGCGCCGACCTGACCGACTGCCCACTCTCCGTTTTGATCCTTCGACCGAAACCGTCGCCGCTCTTGAGGAGATCCTTTCTCGCGGAGGTGGGGACGACCAGCGGTTCCTCTTTGATCGGCGCCGGCGCCGGCGGCAGAACCAAGGGCCGGCCCTCTTTCTCCCTGGTGTCGTGCATGTCTTTCAGGAGCATGAGGAAGGTGCTGAACCTGTAGTTGGTATCGGGCCGAAAGGCGGCGTCCTCCGAGGCGCCGCTCTCCTCCTTCACCAGAGACCGAAACGTGACCTCTTTGACGTCGCGGAACGTGTCGACGGGAGACGGCGACGGGGAAGAAGACAGAAAGCTCTGGACATCGTTTTCCATCTTTATCTCCACGGGCCACGCGGAGGGGTCATCGGGAACTTTGGGGTTTATCAACGAGCCGTTGCGAATTTGTTTCTTCTCCGGCTTTCTCGCTCGCCTCTTGGGTGAGCCGCGACCGGCGTCCAGGGATTCATCTCTCATTAGAGCGGCGATACCGGCCGTATTGTGCCGACCGCCACCGCAGTGGGCGTCTGTTAGGAGGAGGCCTGCGGCGAGCGCCTCTTCCGCATCCCTTTCCTCCTCCGCCTCCAGGGCCTTCGTCATGAGCCGACTGCTGGCGGAGAGGCTGAGGGAGTGCGCGTCCGCCGGACGGCGCGACAGCCGGAGACAGTCGCCCGGACTCTGTTCGGCATCGGCGAAACGAGACATCGCGTCGAAAGTCAAGCTCGCGGGGGAAGCGCGCAAGTGGGCCGGACGTTTCACATTTTCGGTCGAGTCGATCCTCGTCGACGTCCTTTTCGGGCGGTGCAGAATCGGCACGGTATCCAGGTCGGCGTAAGGCGAGTCCTCCCTCTCGTCTTTCAGTGCACGCGTCGGTGCGTAAAGGGGGTCCAGTGTGTCCGCCGGGGCGGGCGACGACTCTTTCGATCCGATCGTAATGTGGCCGAATATGTCCGACAGATATTTCTTTTTCTTGCACGCTTTTCTCTTGTCGGATTGAGCCGCCGCGGCACTTCTGGCGGGACGTCGCTGGCTCCGGTGGGGGGCCGCGCCGGCCGACGGCGGCGGCGGCCCCGCGTCCGAGCGGCGAGGGGGCTTCTCGGCCGAGACCGGGCAGGGAACGCGCTCCTCCCCGTTGACGGATGCGGCCGGCACGCTCCCGGCACCTTGCCGTCTGCCGGGGAGCATGTATTCAGCCTCCGCCACGCTGACTTTCCACGCCGTCAGCAAAGTCTTGGGTATCTGCCAAACAAACAAAAATAACAACGGCGATCGTGTCGACGACACCAGAACGGCACGTTCACGTATTCGATTCGCGACCTTACCGAGTACTTGTAGTCCTTCTCTTTCTGCTTGCCCCGCCGCCGCAAGACGGGCAGGTCTTGGAACTGATGGCCTCCTTCGAACGCGAGAACGGCGTTTCCCGGGACCCAGGCGCACTCCATGATCGCCCCGATCGTCTCCAGGAAGTACATCCGACAGGGACGGGGACTGGGCGCTGGAACGGGACCGGATCCGTTAACCGGTTGCGACAACACGCTCGCTTTACAGTCGGCAAACGTGACGCGCTCTCCGAAGCCTCACCTTTCATCTTGGTGTGGATCCCCTGATCTGGGTCGCAGATGACCTGGCAGGGCCACCAGGGTCGCCTGTTGAATTTGGCCCACACCAGGTCCCCCTCCACGTATTGAACCGTGGGAAACGGCTTTTTCTTTGGGCTGCTTGACTGAACGGGACAGTGAACAAAACGGGTTACGCAGATGGAAACGGGCATACGCATTCTGCGCAGCGTAACTGTAAAGCCCTCTACGGTCGATGCGTTCGTCTACGATCCTGTGCTCGGGGTCGCAAGGGGGGGGGGGGGGGGGGGGGGCTGCCGCCTGTTTCAGCAGTCATTTTACACGAGGCGGGAATCACCGTGTGTGGATCACAAGGCCACGTCGACGTGCAACCGTTCACATCCACTCCGATGAACCTCGGCAGGAAACCGGAGAACCTGCGCGGACACGGTGAGAACGCGCAAAGACCCTCCTGTCGGAATCAAACCGAGGACCTACGACGCGTCAGCCGCTGCGCAACCGTCCGGCGGTTCATCTCGTTCTAGAAATGACAGGAATGAATTTTGCACTGAGTCGGCGGCCCGCTGATTGTGCCCTCTTCTGTGAACACTGGAGACACACCAACCCTTGCAGGCGTGGACGGCGGCCTCTGAGAAGCCGGTAGTCGAATATCATAACTCGTTTCTTATTCCGAGCAGGTAACGTGCACGCCCCCCCCCCCCCCCCCCCCCCATCGGTTTAACGGTGGACCCTCGATGGACAGAAACCTTGGCTGCCGCGCACGAATCGAACTCACATTTGAGTCGGTGCCCGCTGGTGAAACGAGCGCGGGTTCGAGGGGGGAAAATTCACCGTCGCTCTCAGACTCCTCCCCCAAGCTCCAGCCGTCCCTCATGGTGATGTCGGGCAGCGCGCTGGGGCTCAGCGTGGGGTCCAGCTCCGATATGGTTTTGGACATCAGGTTGAAGAGGGTGGGTTTGTACGTCCTTTTGTCGAACCCCGAGCCGCACGCGGTCTTGGAGGCCGCGAGCGTCCGGTCCCGACCCGGCCTGTGGGGCTGGTGAAACGGCGCCAGCTCCATGCCGCTGTTGTGCGCGCTCTCCTCCGACTCCTCCTTCGCGTCGTCGCCGCCGCCGCCGTCGAAAAGCGTCGACTCGAAATGCAGGTAGCCGTTGGGGATGGGGGAACAGCGCTCCAGGCTGTCGGGGCTGCGGGGGGAGAAGCCGTTCCTATCCACGTCGGTCAGAGTCTCGAACGGCTCCGTGTCGCCGTCGCCCGGGGACGGAGGCGGCGGCCGGACGGACGGCGCCCGGAACGCGTCGTCGTCGTCGTCGTCGCAGTTCAAGCGGCTCCGGTTGTGCAGCTCCCTCTCCAGATCGGCCTTCTTCACCGCCGCGCTCAAGTCCTGCAGCCGCCGCAGCGGACTGTAGCAGAGAGGGGGCTCGGGCTGGCAGTACCCGAGGCCGCCGGGCTGCGCGGGCGAAGCCTGCTCCGAGGGCCCGCGCCTCATGGCGCCGCGCTGCTTTCCACAGGAAGTGCTCACAACCAGGCCGTTGCGGGGTCTCGGCTCCGGCTGGCCCGAGCCGAACAGCGGGCCGGCCCTGACGGCCGCTCTGTACGTATGACTCATGTTGTCATGGCTCTGCCCTGTCGGGGAGGGGGGGGGAAAAAAAACAAAATTATTCGATTTGATTTCTTTTGAAAAAGGACATGCAAACTAGATCGGTGACTAAAACAATAACTCCGGGGGAGCAGAGAAGACATTGGAAATTGGAAAAACCCAAACGAGTCAGACAGAGAGTGATGTAAAAGGAGCGCGCACACTCACAACACACACAGTTAAGACGAAAAAGCGGAATATCCGGTAAAAAAAAAAAGCATCTCTCATTCACAGGGTATCCGAGCATAGCGCCGCTTTGTCCGTGGGTCGCGGGGTGTGCGGGGTGTGCGGGGGTCCGGGGGCCACAGCGGCCGCTGGGGGACTCCAGTCAATGGAGGAGAGCTGCGGAGGTGCTGACACTGAGCCGTCACACACACACACACACACACACACACACACAAGCTACAGCCTCACAGCAATACAGGAAGCTACTATCAACTCACCGGGAGGGCCGAAACGAAACACACTCTCTCACACACATACAAGTTCACAACACTATCAACACGTGTGGGGAGTGGGGGGCGGAAAACTTACCATCAGAAGTCGGTCACCGTGAAACCGACTGCGGCCGGTGTGCAACGTGACACAAAGCGAGTGTGTGTTTTTTTTTCTGTGTGTGTGTGTGTGTGTGTGCGGATCTGCACAATCCCAGCTGAGGCTGCGCTCGGAGTAGGCCCCGGCGCGCCGCGCTTCATCGCCCGGTTCGGCGGCGGCGGCGGCGGACCCCCGCCTCCCCCCCCTCCACCTCCGGACACTGTCACCGTCAGCAGCGCCGCACACAAAAGAAGAAGAAGAAGAAGAAGGAGAAGGAGAAGGAGAAGAAGAAGAAGAAGTAGACCTCCATCGGCGTCCACGCACGGCCGGGGTGTCACGCGAAGCCTCCGGCCAGGTCCCACACGGCGGCCTTACTTATTCACTACATGTCTCGGTTGTTTTTTCTTTTTTCTTTTTTTTTTTTTGCCCGCCGCCGGTCGCGGTGCCCCCCCGGTTGTGTTAAAACAAGCCCGGACCGAGTGTGTTGGTGAGCGGCAGCCAATCGGCAGGGCCTCCCCCCCCCCCTCCGCTTCCTCCTCCTCCTCCTCCTCCTCCCCCCGTCTGCAGAGGGCCGTGACACTCACCCTCCACGCGCTTGCGCGTACACGCACACCTCACCCCGCAGCCAAAGTGTGTGTTTTTGCAAAGTCAATGAATGGGGAGAGGCGGCTGCGCGTTCGCGAGGTTTGGTGCGCGTGCGCGTGATCGAGGCGCGCACGGCCTCCCCGGTCAAACCCGAGGAAAAAAAAAAAAAAAAAAACCCAGCGCCATGTTGGTTCTTCCTCCTCCCTCAGTCGGTTTTACCCCCTACATGAGGAGAGAAGGCCCGCCAGGTTACACACACACACACACGCACGGCTTCCGCTCGTACAAATCAATAAATAAATGAAAATAAGACAAAAGCCGTGGCGTGCACGCTCGGGAGGCCCCCCCCCCCCGGGTTGTCACCATTACGCACCTGGCGCCAAAATGGATCCCGGTGCGGGGCGCGGAAGGCGGCCCGGACAAAAGGACCGAAGCGGCGGCGCGGCCACTTACCTCCGCACCGACTGCACCGCGGGGTCGGGGGTTCGGGGGGGAAGGGCTGCTCGCCGCGGCCTCGGTGGTTTGTCCCCCTCCCTTTCCCCCAAATAACGACTGGGAAGGAAATCCCAGAAAGTCAGAAGATAGAAGAGATGTGAGAGGTGACTTATTCGCCCCCCCGCCGGCCCGCGGTGCTATTATGCTGTTTATCAACCGCTTTCCCTTTTGTTGGACATTGTTTTGTTTTGGTTTTTCATCCGGACGGCTGGTCGTGTCGTGTAAAAAGGTGGATTGTTAGGTAAAAAGGTGACGCCGTTGCTTTTTAACTTAAACCGTAGATTATAAGCAGTTTGCGCTACAAAAAAAAAAAAAATACACGCACACACACACACACACGCACACGCACACACCCACAAAAAAAAAAAATCGAAAGCCCTCTTGTGGCCAGATGGGGAATTACACGGTTTTAGATTTTATAATAAATAATAACATTTTATTCATAAGCGCCTTTCTCAAAAAACCCAAGGACACTTTATAGACGCAAATGTGCAAATCCTGTTTTTTTTTATTTATTTTGACTTTTACACACAACATACACACCGTTTAATGAACAGCACAACAGCAAACACGTGGTTCTGACAATGTGGGTCAAGCAAGCTCGGGACACAAAGAGGCTAACGATACATCTAGGAAATGCATATTCACAAAGGCAATAGAAAATATATCATGTTCAGTATATTACGCAAGGGTTTTTGTTTTTTTTTAAGCAGGCTACAAGTGCGGCAACGTCCTTTCGGGACGACCGCGGGGTGGTAGTTGAAAAAAAGAAAACGCACATCGAACCGGAAAACACAGACAGGAGAGGCACACATCCGACTCGATTATGCTCAAGAAGAGGCCGACTTCGTCGGCCGTGAATAGTAAAATGCAGTGTTATAAATGTATAAAACGTCACAAGATCCTGGCCGGAGAAGAAACGCAGAAGCGGCGATATCGTGTCGCGGGTGAGAAAGAAATACTACGTGGGAGAGAAAAAAACCGAAAAAAAAAATCCACTCTTCGGTGGGGTTGGAGCCCGACAAATAAGAGGATAAACATATATTTCGCCTTTATTGATTGTTGTGATTAATTCATAGGCATGCTGCTCTGCGAGGATTAACATACTTCTTAATAGGAGTGATTCGATCGTATAACGAGTGAGAGACGGTGTCGAACGCTGTACAGTAAAACCGGGGTTATGCGTGAACGTCAGGATCTTATCACGAGCCGAGTGTTTCACTGGACATCCTCTTGTTCTCGCACCCCGGCGTTCAAGCGCTTCGGGGTGTGCGCGGCGGGGAGGCCGCCCGCGTCATTCGCGGGTCTCGTCCACTTTCCCGCTGGGCTCGCAGAGGTCCCGCTTCTCCATCATGGTGTAGGGGAACGCTGAAACGTCACAGTTAGCGAAGTCAAGTTTCTTGGTACCGGCGCAGCCACCGTAGCCGAGTTTCTTAGCGCCGTCGCAGCCAAACTCCAGCTTCTTGAGCCGAGCCAGACTCTTGATGCTGCCGGGAGGCCTGCCGGGGCTGACTTTGTACCCCGCCGCTTTGGTGGTTCCCAGGGGCCTCCCGGGGCTGGTCTTGAAACCGGCCGCTCTCGTGGTCCCGAGCGGGCGTCCCGTGCTGGTGCGATAACCGGCCGACTTGGTGGTCCCCGACGGTCTGCCTCTCCTCCCGGACTTCCCGCTCCCCTTCTTCTTCTTCGAGCCGTCGGGTCCCGCCGCCGCCTCCCCGCTTCCGATTCGCACCGTCTGGACCTGGAAGTCGCCCTGCGCTTCTTGCATTTGACAGGCCACCGCCTTGTGCATGCTCTGCGGTATGGAGGTGAGGCCGGCGAGGGACAGCTGCAGACCAGAGTTTGTCGGCGTGGGGAAGAATTTGTTGGACGGTGTGCTACATAAATCAAAATGGCTGGCAGGATGACAGTCCTCGGCCAGTCCACTCATGCAGTAGTCACTACTGCTGCTGGTCACTTGATGCATCATTTTCTGCAGGGAGGAGATACATAAGACATCCGTACATTATTCAACAAGCACATTGCACACCTCCGCGCGAGCAGGAGAAGATTTTGAAGCATTTTGGGGCGGGGGTAACGTGCCGTTTGGGACGTCGCAGCCGTTAAAACACACGTTAACGCGAAACGTGACTCAGTGCGAGGGAAGTTCCACCGTGACGAGAAACGCAACCGTACCTCATATGTTGCTGGATGAGGGGCTGCAGAGGCTCAATTTGGTGTCGCATCCACTTCTCTCTTCTGACAGCCACATCTTTGAGACTCGGCTTCGAAAAATTACGATAACGTGTCCTACGGCGCGGAACCGAAGCGAGGCCGTTGAGTCTGCGGGGGGGGCGGGGGGCGGGGGGGCTATTTGGTGAAGATTTAATCCTCTAGACAGAGGTTATGAGGCAGCCATTTTCGCTTGGAAAAATTAATAAAATAGGATGCGCTCGATGCGCATGCGCCGTTTCGCGGAGGGGGGCTTACCGCGCATGCGCGTCACCACTTCCGCGATCGAGCGGACCAATCAGGGCTCAGGTGGAGTGGCGCTAACGATAACACGACGGCCGCTGTGAAACAAAGGAGTATCCTCATGACAATGCGCTCACCTCCAGGCCTCCTTTACGCTCCTTTCACCGAACAATGACAACGTCTACGGCGCTCATTCGCCCAAAGAGGCGAAATTCAACAAACACATGCGTTGCCGTTCGAGCGATCCACGGCGGAATTGCCAAAAAGGGAAGAAAAAAAACGGGGGCGTTGTTTTTCCGTAGACTTTTTATTAACATCCATATGAACTTAAGTACAGACACTGGTTTATTTCTTAATTTTTTTTTGGAGAAACTGGATTTGCTTGGACAGGTAGCAAGATTTATTTGTCAGGTTCTCGCTCGGTGGTCACCCCCTGACAAATCGAGTCCACAGGACCTAAGTATCCCTGATGAGCTTGGTCAGCTTCTGAACCTTGGTTTTCGTGGACATGTCCACGTACTTGTCCCCGATACTGACGATCATGCCGCCCAGGATCGACGGATCGGACTGTTGAGAGAGAATAAACACTTCATTGCATACGGCTTCACTGAAAGACTCTATTAAATGGATCTGAACATTAGTTTAATTTAAAAGATTTTTTTCCCCGTGTTCCTTCGGTCAGCCAAACTGACCACGACCGGTGTCCGTTTACCCGGCGCTCGTTTATACCGCAGAGCGTTGCAGACGGTTATCGGCATCGCGCGACGTCAAAGATTTTTACGAGCGGATCGGTGTGGAACCATGACCGGACGCTTGAAAAACGGTCAAAAGTCAAAGCGACCACCATTGGTTTTCCCAATAACGCTTATAAGCGGGAGCTCAATTTTAATGAAACTCAATGTACATGATTTCTGTGACCTGCAAACACGCACGCACGCACGCACGCACGCACACACGCACACACACACACACACCGTAACGAGAAGGGTTTTTGTTGTAACCAGTACAACATCGGGAGGAGAGAGAAAGTGAAGATTCTAAGTGCACCTTTGTTTCCAGCTTGATGGTTTCGCCTTTCTGAAGGAAGCCATTGAGGGCAACTTGAAGCTCAGCAAGATTGGCTGCATCTAAAGGCTGAAATTGACAAAAATAAAGACAATGAATATTGGGGAAATTCGACATTTCTAGAAATGAGTGTTGAGCGGATGTGCAGAGACACGGGAGTATCAACACCATACCTGAGCGGTAGTGACAGAGCAAATGACCTCTCCACGGTGGGCACTCATCATCTTACCGAAAGCGTTGATAACATCCCCGGTTATACTCAGGCGCCCGTTGTCGGACAACACGTCTGCCCAACAGAAGACATTTTCGAGCGTCAATCACAACACTTGATACTCTCATGGCGTTTACTTTTGGTGTATGAAAGACTTGACAAAAAAGTCTTTGACGCAGATGGAGTCGCACCTCACCTCGGTTTAAAAGTCAGACAAAAGGCATGACTTGGAAATTTTTCACACTATGATAGTAACAGAGACTAGCACTGGCATGCATTCACAGCAGCATTGACAGCTCGACCTTTTTAAACAGAGTGATCTAGCTGTTAAAGGGTTGATTTTGGAGAGAAAATAAAATCACGATTCCTGACTCAAATAAAATAATCTTCGTGTCGGATATCACTAATCTTTACGCTATAGTCCTATAATTCAACTGCCGCCTCCAAACAATTCCATTTATTAGAGGATCTCTTGTATGTCTTCGATTAGCTGGAAAAATGATACAAAAACATCAAATCCAGTCAACTGCATTAGATGAAAATTGCTGTGCCACCGCAAATATTGTACTTCATTGTGTCACAATCGCTGCGTCTTGTGTAAGCTATATGCAGCACTGATTCGCATGCAAGCTACCATTAAAATTGCAGAAGGGGAGAATGTAGAACCTCCTAAGATTTGGGTGCAACTTTCCAACCCGACAAAGTAGTCGTAGTAGTTGGTAGTAGTTGTTGTTGTTTCTTCCCAGGTGCATCCAAGGAATTTTTCAGTCTCATCATTGATCCACATGTCCAATGCTATAAGCTACTGTCACTTTATCTTTGTCATACCTCATATCTTTAGCGGAGGAGATAGACAGATATATAGAAATAGAAATATATATACTTTTGTACACATTTAATAGACTATAATTGATGTCTGTCTATAATTAAGTTGAATAGTAAAATGTTTGCACCTCCCCGAACATTACTGATTGCATGCAGGTAATAAGAGTATAGCTTGACAAGATACTTGATAAAGAGTGTGATGAGTATTTTGTAAACTGTCAAGACGGTCACCCATCTGGAGGAGAGTATGCGATATGTTTTTTAAAGTTGTTTTTTTTAGCAACAAAACAATTACGAGTAGAAGTTTCGTCGATGCCTAATGAGTCTGTCGACCCTAATGTGGCGGTCTAAGATTGAAATGAGCAAAAGGCTCCACAACAATTTGCTGCTGTGAAACAATCTAGGCTCAACGAGAATGCTTCACGTTTACATCGCGAACACGAATACTTCAGCACGCTGGTTAAAAGCTGGTCATTCCTTCAGCTGTAGGACTTAGTTTTCCATGCTGCCAGCATGAACAAAATGAAGACTTCTGATGCATCTGAAATATGGTCTTTGCTGTCATTCATCCGCAGCTTAATAAGAGAACTGTTTAGGGATGTACTGGAACTCCACCTGGCTACACCGAAGAATAATGGCTAAAAAAATATCCAGGTCCATCAGTGAGCAACGCGATGTGACGGCATTTCACAACATTGACCTTCATGCTACAACAGAACATTCACACTACAGTCCTGTGGAAATGGCAACTCACTGATGAGGTTGACTGTGATTGGGGAGACTTTAGCCTTTGCCAGTGCATCGTGGAAAGTCTTTTGCTTGATGCTGCGCTTCACATGAGGATTCATAACGATACTGGAAAGCACAGGATCTTTAATGAGGGCCTAGGAAGAAAACAAAGGGGCAAAAAAGCCTTAATTCAACAAGGCACTGAAGCACGACGGGGTACTCTTACCTGTTTTGTTGCACACTACGAATTACTCGCATGAATGAAAGTCTGCACAGCTGTTTTACAGAATTGACATTACTTACAGAAACTTTAGCCAGCTCCTGTTCCACTTGGTCCAGTTTTTTCTGCTTGCTGGCAGCCGAGAACAGAGCGGTGGCATAGCGGCCCTCCACGCCATAAACCTGAATAGGAGGCTACGGGAAAAACATTGCACACTGAAGCCACTCGTCCTCTATTTACCACTTTTCAAAGAGCGGCCTCGCTCCCTGCGCCTTGCTACGTACCTTAACCAGTTTTGCTGCAGGTCTGATCACGGACGTGCTGAACCGGCGGGCCTGCAATCGCAAAGTTTGAATGTCAGAAACAAGGGCAGCTAAACTTCTAATGTGCCTTGCAAGCACTGACGTTAAAGTCAGCTAGCGTATGGGCTAACACATTAGCAGTCACTCAAGTGCAATGCCTCGCGTAATTTTCTTCGATACTTGGCGATGCCGCGTTCACTCCGGGGCTTATAAAGTCGATCGGTCGTGCTTTTGAGACACAAACGATCACAGCAAAACAACGATCAAATCACTTCGGGTCAACAGTACGATTGACCGTCTTACCTGCTGTCCTAGCATGAGTGCTGCCATTTTCTCCTCCAGCTGTCTGGGGTAGAACGAGCTAATGCGCATGTGCAAGTGAGCGAACGCCCGGGCCTCTGGGTAGTGTAGTTCTTCGTCTGGGTAATGTAGTCTTCTCACGCGGACGTCCTCTTGTGAGTTTCGGGGGGGTAATTTAAACAAACATTGATTTTATAATAATAAGGATTGAAAAAGAGGAACACACATGGGGCGATGTGCACCATGCCAAGTGTTGAAAACCACGCCAGCGTCTGAGTTTGAGGTCGGTGAAGACGGCATATTACGAGATTTTGTATACATATTTATACGTGACATTTAACCACGCCGGATACATGGCCAACTTGCAAACATAATCGTTACATTGTCTCTCTTGTCACTTGACCCGGCTATTACTCGTTTTGTCCAAACGGTGGCAGGCGAGCCGACAACAGCTCCACCAAAATAGACCATCATCCGGAAACGCATCGATAGAAGCGAATTGTTACGTTGTAACAACAACGTTATAACGACGTAATAACAACAGGAGGGTGTGTGTTTGTGTGTGTGTGTGTGTGTGAGAGAGAGAGAGGGGGGTCGGGGAGGGGGTGTATTAACGCATCACACGCACGACCCGAGAGGGGCGCCTGTCCGTTGACGCATTGGTTCTCACAAGCCACACGCGCACGGATACACGCACACGCTGCCGCGAATGACCGGAGAGTCCAGCGGGAGGACGCAGCTGCAGCGGGGACGCCACGAACACCGGATCTCCTGCGGAACCTCCGGAGCTGCTCGGCTCACGGGCTGACGGCGCGCTAGGGATGGATGAGAAGTCCTTCACCAAGGAGCTGGACGGCTGGATCGAGCAACTCAACGAGTGCAGACAGCTGACAGAGAACCAGGTCAAAGTCCTGTGTGAGAAGGTAGGGCGCCCCCCCCCCCCCCCCCCCCGCAACCCCCCGCAGCTCCGCTCCGTCGCGTTGCGTGATCGGTGCGGTTTCTTCGGGCCACCATAACGTCACGTCGCTTCTGCACACCATTTGGCTGCATTGGGATGGAGAAGATGGAGGAGGATGGATGGACGGGGAGGCTGCTAACATGTTTGGCCGTCAGCTACGCCCCCTCACTCCGGATGCAACATCCATAACATCTGAAGGCCGAGCGGGTCCTCCATCATCCATCATCTCGCAGCGGCTTTGGGGCCTGGAGAGGGTTGTTTACATCACGGGCTCCGTGCCGTGCACTCCCACACTGCACCAGTCTGCGCTGCACCAGTCTGAGCTACATTTTAATGGTCATAAAAAAAGAAAAACAGGACCCTGTGTTTTCCTGCCCCCCCCCCCCCCCTTCCTTCTCTCCTCCACTGCTCTCCTTTCTTGAAGGCCAAGGAGATCCTGACAAAAGAGTCCAACGTGCAGGAGGTGAGATGTCCGGTGACCGTCTGCGGAGATGTTCACGGTCAGTTTCACGACCTCATGGAGCTGTTCAAGATCGGGGGCAAGTCTCCAGACACCAACTACCTCTTCATGGGAGACTACGTTGACCGGGGCTACTATTCTGTGGAGACAGTGACCCTCCTGGTTTCTCTGAAGGTACATCCAAAAACACCTGACTGAACAATCCCCAAGTGTCATTAAGGCGTGTGTGTGTGTGTGTGTTTTCCTCACAGGTAAGGTTTCGCGAGCGAATCACTATTCTCAGAGGAAACCACGAGAGCAGACAGATCACGCAGGTCTACGGCTTCTACGACGAGTGCTTGAGGAAATATGGGAACGCAAACGTTTGGAAGTACTTCACAGATCTCTTTGACTACCTGCCGCTCACTGCGCTGGTGGATAATCAGGTGCACAAACATACGTCATTTATTGTCGATTTTGTTTTTAAATATCTCTATTGTGAGTAATACTTTGTTCATAGTGGATGCATAAAAATGACCTTAAAATCTTGTTCAAAAAAGGGAAAGAAATGGCCCGCACATTCACCCGGATGCCCTCCTCTGTGCAAAACCGACCGTCTCAGTTCCTCGGTGTTTGGCTTCTTGCGTTTTATTTCGATAAGGGCTTCCCCCTCGCATCCGGCCCTAACGCTGATATTTATTGGATTCCTTTAAGATTTTCTGCCTGCATGGAGGCTTGTCCCCGTCAATAGACACACTGGAACACATCAGAGCGCTGGATCGCCTGCAGGAAGTTCCTCACGAGGTACACTTTCCTGTTCAAACATGCATATTGGACAAAAATATGCGGAGGACCGCTTTATTTTTGCAGAGGGTAAAAAAAAAAACAAACAGGTGATGGATGCAGGATGTTGGCATCCTGGATGCAGCTTTCACATTTTAACTCGCGTTGCTCTACTTTGTCTCACGCGGATAGATTTTTCAGCTCCGGCGGCCGATTCACCGAGCGCCGCTCTGGTTTCTCCTCCAATCCAGGGTCCGATGTGCGACTTGTTATGGTCGGACCCGGACGACCGGGGAGGCTGGGGCATCTCGCCCCGCGGTGCCGGTTACACCTTCGGCCAGGACATTTCCGAGACCTTCAACCACGCAAACGGCTTAACGTTGGTGTCAAGAGCCCACCAGCTGGTGATGGAGGTACTCGCCCAACGCCAGAGCCACATTGACACCAGATATTATGAAACGCGGAAAAAAAACAGCCCGTCCGTTCGGTCGTGTTCTTAAAACCAGCCGTGCGTGAATTGGCTGTAAATAAGCAGCGGACGTCGTGCCGCTAACCCAACACAACTCTTAAGTGCTCCGTGGATCCTCGTGTGCACGGATTGAAATGTAATCTGAGCTCACAAACATGTAATCCTCATTAATAATTGGCATTTAGCGCTCCCGTGGAGAGGCGTTCCGGGGTTCTGTGTTAATATTGTCGACGGCGCTGCTACAATTCAGCTGACCAAAGTAGGTCACCCAAATAAGAAAGGGATCAGACTGCAGACGGGGGCAAATAACTGCCTTGGCGCCGCGGCCGAAACACGGATGACATCGACAACACAGGCGACGTGCCAATAAAACGAATGTGAGAAAATTGAAATTTGTATCTTGTTTAAAAATAGCCATAATGCCACCGGGTGCAGAGCTCAATTTTTATCCACATTATTTTTTTATTTTTTTTTTAAATAAAAGGAACCTAAATAACACTAGATTTTTTTTTCTTTGTTCATCACTGGATCTATTCAGTGTTTTTATACACGTAGAGCTGGATATTCTGATATTGGCCCAGGATTTATTATTCATACATTTTAGACAGGCCATTAGAGACTTCATTTGTAACCTAAAAACAAAAAGAAAGATTTACTTCGCTCTATCTAAACGTCATTTCTAGAGATATTACATGAAATGAAAATATCATTGTAATGATAAAGGCATCGGATCAGGTTTGGAGAGAGTCATTTGTTAGCCAGTGAGCTAATTGGAAGACACGAATGCAGATCGAATGAAAAAAATATCGACGTTAATTGATTTATTGATCAAGTTCCAGCTCTGTCTCTTACGTCATCGCTGTTTGTCCAAGCGCTCATCTGACTGCGGACATGAGGGCTGGAAACTAGACTTAGAGCGCCCCCTAGTGGACAACTTGCAAAACAGCAGCGTTTCCTCACCCTTTTTCTAAATGTCGTCCCAAAAAATTAAAATAAAATAGACCTTTTAACCTCTGCGAACATCTAGATGCAAGAGGTGTTCATCTTTAATGTGCGCAGTCCTGAAACATGTTTCCATGTTGAATTGAATTGTTATTTCGCCGTCCACAGCGCTGCCAGACAGGTACTGTTGTAACCGGATGTCAATAGTGCGGGGAAATGCAAACGCCTCAGGGAGACGTAAAGCGTACATAGATATTTTATTGTTCAAGTTTAAGTAGTGCCGTTTTTGAATGTGCAAACTTAAAAAAGTGCAGGTTTAGGTTGTATGCAGACAATTTAAATCAACACGACCAGGTGAGAACAGTGCATCTATGTTGACACGGTCAATACAAAAGGGTAAACGTAAGGCCCCTCAAATGAGCTAAGTGACGGTTAGGCCGCACTACAAGCTGCTCGACGGTATGCTTTTTTGCTTAAAAACAAATCAAATCGGTAAACGCTGATATTTGTGTCACTCAGGGCTATAACTGGTGCCATGACAGAAACGTAGTTACCATCTTCAGCGCACCAAACTACTGCTATCGTTGTGGGAACCAGGCAGCGATCATGGAGCTTGATGACACATTGAAATACTCCTTGTAAGTCACGAACAAATATCGTAATTTTGTTGATTTTTTTGTCAAAATCTCACCCACACATTTCTTGGAAAAGGATTAAAAAGTTGTCTCACAGGAATGTGACACTTAATGACTTCTGCCTAATGCTGATGTGGAATGCTCAAGAATAAGTTCCGTTCTGTTATGCGCGTGCGTGTGTGTGTGTGTGTGTGTGTGTGTGTGTGTGTGTCAGCCTACAGTTTGACCCTGCACCTCGCAGAGGGGAACCCCACGTGACGAGACGCACCCCTGACTATTTCCTGTGAAGGTACCGCATTTGCCTGTGCAGACGGGATGGTCGCGTACCGCGCAGAAATTCAAGAAAATGAACATTCATTACCCCATGGACCAAAAAGCATAAAAACTAAAAAATAAAAACCGTGTGCCATAATCACAAGTTAATGGAAACGATATTAATATAGCTACGACCCCTTCAACTGCAACTTTTCCTCTCTGTGCATGAGTGTTTTTTATGGCTTGAAAGGACCGCTACGATAAACGACGCCGTCATAAATATCTGCCGGTTTGTCAGAAAAGCAAACAAACTAATGCTGAGAATAACAATTCAATGTGAGTCATCTTTGTTTTGTCGCCATTGACGCTAAACAAGCTCCATCCTTCACTTGGCATGGCCTCAAATCAAAGGTTGAATATAATGTGAACTTGTTTTCCCTTCTTTTTGTTAACTCAAAAGCAACGAGGGTTTTATTTTGCAAAGTCAGGTGTTCGGATTAGACGGCCGGGAAATGAATTGGTCCCCTTTGCACTTTTTTGTATTTGATTTCTACCACATGGCACTTCCAGATTGTGTTGTTTTTCTACCCTGCTGCAGTGTACGTGGCTCTCTCCAAGCTCCCCGCCGTCTCCACATGCACTTTGTGTGTTTAACTTTGAGCCGACGACATCCGTTGTAAAAGTAACTCAATGTTTTGCAGCCACTAGACAATACAGAATAACAATGATAATAAAAAAAAAAAAAACAGAAGCTGTTTTGTCACTCATTTTCTGTTGCCTTGCTTTGAAACTTATCCTCCAACACTACGTCTGACCGCTTTGCATTTCACTATTAATTCATTCAAATAATCCTGAACATTATTATTATTGTAAATGATAATAATTATTATCATTTATAATAATAATTAAAGTGTGCGGGGAAGAAACCTGTCTGAATGGAGCGCCTTTTACCCCTTTATCAGGCCGCTTCTTTCCCTGAGTTTTCATTTTTCCGATTTTCTCTGAAGGTCATTGAACTACGCATTGGAATCAGTGATACGGAGCTGTTGCGCAGAATGTGTGTGTGTGTGTGTGTGTGTGTGCGTGTATGCCCGTGTACATGTTTGCGAAGTGTGCGTGGGAGTGTGAACTTTTAAGTTTTGAATCAGATAGCTCCAGCGGATGTGACGTTTGGGCGCGTTTTTAAAAATAAAAGTCTTATCAAAACGGGACACCCCCACTCATTCACACACACACACACACACACACACACACACACACACACACACACACACTTCCAGCTCAAGTTCTGATATGAAGTGATCGCTCACATGGATGCATGTTCTCCGGATCGACACACACACACACACACATTGAAAGAGGACCTTCACTGTGCCGGGGGGGGGGGGGCTTTCCGTCCTCCCGGGGGTGTGTAGCTCTTGTCGGGGGTGGGGTTGGAGGGTTGGAGGGGGTGGGGTTGGAGGGTTGGAGGGTTGGGGGGGGGGATGTGGCCGCGCTGACGCCGCCGCCTGTCTCGTTCGTCTGGCCGCAGCCGTTTCAGGGACACATCGCGGACCGCCGGAGCCCACGGTGCAGTGAGTACCCCTGATCCATACGTGTGTGTGTGTGTGTGTGTGTGTGTTTCATACGATCCACTCGTGTAAAGGTTGCCTGGTAGTAGTGCGTGTATGTGAGTGTGAGTGTTTGTGTGTGTGTGTGCGTGCAGGAGCCCCGCTGGATGTGAGGATGTGGCGGCCGCATCTTCTCCGCACACACCGGATACTCCGGATGTCAAGTTAATTATTTAGAAATCGACATCAATGGGATTATTTGTCGTTTTTTTTCATTTTGTGACGAGGTGTGTGTGTGTGTGTGTGTGCGCGCGCGCTTCGTTCGATCATGCAGAAGCTCCTCCGGTTCGGTCCGGTTCTCTCCCGCCGCCCCCCTCCCCCCGATCACGACTCACACCGGGATTTGGGTTTAATTAATCGGGGTTTGATTGGTGTGTGTGTGCGTGTGTGTGTGTGTGTGTTGGGGGGGTGTCATTGCGGCGAGTTGTTGTGAATGTCAGGTTAATGTGTAGCCACGCAGGCCGACGCTGATTGGCTGAGACCGAGGGCAGAGGCTGGGGTGGGGGGGGTGGGGAGGTCAGAAGATCGGCGAACGTGTGAGTGTGTGTGTGTGTGTGTGTGTGTGGGTGGGGGTCCAAAGTTCGGGCACACACACACACACACACACACACACACACGTCAAAGCTCACATGAGTACCGTGCTCTGCAGCCGCGACAGGAAGGGGGGAGGAAGAAGAAGAGGAAGAGAAGGGGGGGTGCAGGTTTCTCTCCATCTCGTGAGAAACCCGTGGAGTTGAATTGAATCCAAACCGGTGACACGCCTCGGTCATCAGAAGAAGGAGAAGAAGAAGTAGAAGGAGGAGGAGGAGAAAGCACGTGGATCCCGTGCAGTTGTCAATCTAGCAGCCATCTTTGGTGCAATTCCAGGTGGGAGTTTCATCATCATGTTGCCGCCGCCGCCGCTGCTGCTCTCACACCCGAAACATGGATCTGGCCTGGAGTTCCTGAAGAGAAACGAATGGCTGACCCCCCCCTCCGCCCTCCCCCCCGCCCCCACCGGGTCAGCCCACGTGCACGGGGAACGGGCGCGCTCGTCCTCGCGGTCTGCGTGCGATGATACCGGCTATCGCGCCGCACTTTGTCACGGACGGGTCTCGTCGTAAACGCATAAATGGTCCGTCCCGCACCGGAACCCGCTTCGTCCTCCCCCCCGAAACACACTCCGGGTCTGTTCCGTGCACGCCCCGTAAAAAGGCCCTTTGCGCTTTTTTTTTCAGCTCTTAAAAACCTTTGTGTCGGATCGGCCATCGCCATGGCGACGTTGTAGCGAATTAGCCGGGCGGCGGTGCCACAAAGGGGCATTTTCTCCACCAGATCCGCTCCCTTGACTCGCGTCTGGAACAGAACTAGAAAGCGGGGACGCGTTCCAGGATCTGGAACCCCGACGGGATCGCTCTGACGCTCCTTTCTTTTTTTCCCGAGCAGATAAATATGGCTGCGGAGCTGTCCACCTCCATCAACATCAAGGAGCCCCGGTGGGACCAGAGCACATTCCTCGGCAGAGCCAAGCATTTCTTCACCGTCACCGACCCCAGGAACATCCTCCTCACCGACGAGCAGCTCCAACGCGCGCACAAAATCATCAGCGACTACAGGTGAGGGCCGCGGGTGGCCGCTCGCCGCCGCCGCCGCCGCCGCCACCCATCTTTTCCGTTTGAATATTTTGTTTGTTCCCCTGCAGGGAAGGCGTGGTTTCCCCGGGCCTGACGGAGGATGAGCTCTGGAAAGCAAAGTACATTTTCGACTCGGCTTTTCACCCCGACACCGGGGAGAAGATGATCCTGATCGGCCGCATGTCGGCACAGGTTCCCATGAACATGACCATCACCGGGTGCATGATGACCTTTTACAAGTAAGGACGCGACTAATGTTTTGCTACTTTCCTCCCCCAAAACACCGTCCTTTATCACCGAATTACCAACGTTCGTAATCTAATGAGAAAGACGCGTACAAGGTCTTACTTCGATGTTGAAAAAAATAACGGTCTGGAGAACATCGGGGTCCAAGTGACCCAAAAATAAAACCTTATGATTAACAATCATGTGAAGACGATATCCCAGAGGAGGGATAATAAGAAGATACGATAAAAAAACCCAAATGAATATATGATATCGTTATTTATTGCCAGTTTCTTTGATATGAACGCGTGTCCGCGATATGCGTTCATTCATTCGTCGTGTGAAATTCAATTTTTTGTCTTCGGCAGTGAAGCCTAATAGGAGGTGATAAAAAAAAAAAAATCAAATAAATAAGATAATAAACATGCTGTTGTAACCAGATGTAAACTGTGCAGGGAAATGTAAACAGTATTAGAAATGTAAACAGTATTAGCAAGATGTGCAAATTAAAGTTGAGTGCAGATTTGAATGTGCAAACTCACAAAACAAAAGCGCAGGTTGTATGCGGACGGTCGAGTGCAAAAAGCAGGATTGTCCCGAGGTATTGACTCCCGTCAGTTGTTTCGGCGGTTGGGAAGAACCGGTTCTTCGGTCAGAATCGGATCAAACTTTACGTATTTTGCGGGGGAAGCGTCAAAATAAAGCGTCATAAATTTCCGTAGAGAATTGTGCAAATTGTACCGTTCCAAAGAGACTGACGGAAGCTGCGCTCTGCATTTCTAGAATAAAAATATCATGAGTGGTGACGAGGGGTTCGCAGGGTCCGAGGGGTCTGTGCGCCCCAGGCCGTTCCTGCCGTGCTTGGTGACAGAGTGGAACCAACGCGTGAAGGAGAAGGTCATTATGTTCTCTACGAAGGCGTAATAGAACGTGGTTAGGATTGTGCCGCTAAGCTTAAATGACGTTTCCCCACGATCTCCTCGGTGTCAGAGGAGAACCTCAGGAACCCCAGGTGTCTGTACTCCTTCACCGTTTCTACCGGCTTCCCCTGTATGGCGGTGGCGATGGCCTCTGGAGAACGTGGTGACCATGTCCTTAGTCTTGCTCACATTCAGTTTCAAGCAGGAGGCTTCGCACCAGATCCCAAAGTCCCGAAGGGCTGAGCCGGGGCGGAGCGAGGGACCGGACAGTAGGGACGGGAGGACAGTATCCTCACCGGGTGGCGGTCCTTGTGGGTGGATCCGCGGGAGACGAAGAGCGGGGAAGACATACGTGTCCTGCGCCTCCGGCCTGAGGGTCGGAGTGCGAACAGTCCAGGCAGCGGGTGAAAGAACATCACCGCCGCCAAACCACGAGACCTATCCGAGTCCAAGTACATGTAAACACACGGCTAGAATGAGGCGATATAGCGCTCTCTCTCTCTGTTCCAGAGAGCACGCGTTGAAGCTACGATTCTTAAAAATAAGGTACAATTCTAACCAGCACCTGTTCTCGACCCGCAGGACGACCCCGGCCGTGCTGTTCTGGCAGTGGATCAATCAGTCCTTCAATGCAATAGTGAACTACACCAACCGGAGCGGGGACGCCCCGATCACCGTCAGGTGAGAGGGCCGTGCACGCCGGCCCCCCCGCCCTCGGCAGCGGCGCCGGCTCGCGTCAAACCCCTTCATTCGACAATTCCTGTGTGACCTCCTGTGACTCTTCTATTTGCAGTCAGCTCGGCACAGCTTATGCGTCCGCCACCACAGGGGCGGTCGCCACCGCTCTCGGACTAAACGCACTAACAAAGGTATCAGTTCATGTAACCCCATCCCCCCCCCCCCGCATCTCACTTTTTAATGCGTGGCGCTCCCGGCGCCGTGCACGGACGCTCACCGTCCCGTCCTTTAAACGCCCGATCATTTCCGGCGCCGCTCTGTGCGCCCGGCATCCCTCCGGCCGTGCGTTGGACTCTACCATTTATCCCAGAGGTCTTTATGCGCGTCCCCTTGTCTCGCCCGCAGCACATCTCGCCTCTGATTGGACGCTTCGTCCCGTTCGCCGCCGTAGCCGCCGCCAATTGCATCAACATACCGCTGATGAGGCAAAGGTGAGTCCGATGCGCGATTCGTCGGGGGAAACGGTCGGCGGCCGTTTCGTAAACGCGCGACATGACGATTTGGCCGACGCGTGTCAATGAGGGACGGTTTTCGTGATGTTTTGAATTATTTTACTACCTTTTAGAGACAAATAAATGATCTCTCAGGTTTTTCACTTTGCTTTGTACCGTACAAATTGAACTTTTCCCGTCGCGGGCCGATTAACGGAGCATTCTATTTTATTCCGTCGGCTGAAAAGCGGCAACAAAAAAGAGCATTCACATGAATTGTACTGGATTTGGAGGAGAGATCGGTCAAACTAAGTGATGACCGCAGTGGTTTCCTCCCTGAACGCCGCCCGCCCGCCCGCCCGCCTTCGGTCAATGGCGAGCGCTTTGGCCCAAATGTTTGCTCTGTTCGAACCCCGTCAGCAGCTTTTCCGGCTGACGGGGCCTGTTAAATCCAGAGAATCCCCACGTTTGACCGCGAGAGTTGGCGCCCACACGGGGAGGTCGGGGCGGAAGCGAACGGACGCGGCACCCCCGCGGGAGTTCAATCGAATAGCGTCGACACCAGGATTCCGCCTAATGACAAACAACAACGTGGTGAGGGTTCGTTTCTGCAAACTGCCGCCGCCCCCCCGTGGGCCCTTCGGAAAATACGCCCCGATTTCCGCACCAGGCTCCCGCCAGATACACAACACGGCGTCATAAATGCGCAAAAACACAACCCCCGTCGACTGTGAAAGTCGATACCCGTCTCCTTTCCCGCAGGGAACTCAAACACGGCATTCCCGTCACGGATGAGAACGACAACAGGTTAGGAGAGTCGACGAAAGCCGCGCAGCAGGCCATCTCTCAGGTCGTGGTCTCCAGGATCCTCATGGCCTCCCCGGGGATGGGTACGAGGAGCTCCCGTCGGACACCCGTTCCTTTTTTTTATTTTCAGCGTTGATAAACTCCCTCTCTCTCTCGTTTCAGCCATCCCGCCGTTTTTAATGAACCACCTGGAAAAGAAAGCCTTTCTGAAGGTAGGCGCGTTCCTGCGAGGTTCAATCACGGCGTCCTCTTTAAAAGCTGCGAGGACGCGAGCGCACCCTCGTACGCGAACCCGCCACGCTTTTTTGTGTGAGTCATTTGTTTATTTTCTTTTCAGAAGCTCCCATGGATGAGCGCACCCATTCAAGTCAGCCTGGTGGGATTCTGGTGAGTCGTCAATAACGGCCCACCCGATTGGCCGCCGCCGCCGCCGCCGCCGCCGCGCGACTCCTTTGCAAAGGCCGATCTCATTTTTTAATTTGAGCTCAGGAAATGGTCGTCCGTCGCTGACAGAGCTGCAAGTGCCCGAGGACATTTTGGCAGACGGGGACTGAACCGCCAACCTTCCGATCGGAGAGACGCCCGAAGTAATAATACTAGATCGTCATAGCGACACATGTGGCAGTGAGTCAGTTGGTCGATCGGAAGGTTGGCGGTTTGATTCCCGTCTCCTCTGGTCAGCACGATGACGCCGCTTAGCACTTAGCATGGTAGCTCGGCCGCTAAAAAGCTAACTTGTACCCGCGTGACGTCGCTTTCGGAGCCAAGATGAGCAGCTTCTTGCAAAAGAGCCGGCCTTTGTCTCGGTGGCTGCAGACGCACTTCGTGACCTTCATCCGACGGGCGTCTCCCAGGTTGCGGTAGCGATGGTCGGATGGGGGGATTTGCACGTGTATCAATAAGTAAATCAAAGAGTGAATGGCTAATTTCGTTTTTGTTTCGTCATTTCTGCAAACGCAGCTTTTACAAGTAACCGCATCCAATGCTAAACGTCGCGCAGGAAACGGCATGGACAAAGACAGGGAAGGACTTAGAAAAATACAATCTCATATCAGTTTAGCAAACGGGATGCTTAGCAGTAGCGCCGATTTGAATTTTGATGATTTAATTACCGCGACGCGACGTCGCCCGGCCGATCCGAAGGAACCCCCGAACCGGTTCGTATCCGAATAAGCGCGGATCGCGAACCCGGACTCGTACGCTTTATAGATCTGCGCTTTTTTTTTTCCTCTTTCCCTTCCTCTTTCAGTTTGGTGTTCGCCACTCCGCTGTGCTGCGCGTTGTTCCCGCAGAGGAGGTGAGTGAGACGTCCGAGGCCCGTCGAGTTACCCCGTTCGTTCTTCCGCCGCCGCCGTCGTGTAAAATCTTCGCATCCCATCTCCACATCCAGCTCCATATCGGTCAGCCGCTTGGAGCCGGAGCTGCGGGAGAAAATCAGGGCCGATCACCCGGGAGTGGAGAGGGTGTACTTCAACAAAGGGCTATGAGGGCGCGGCCCCCCCCCAAAGCCAAACCCCCCCGACCCTCATCCAAACACTGCCATAACACAACCGCGGGCCGGGGCCTCGCCGCTCTGCCAGCACCTCCTCATTCAGTGTGCCAAAGTTAAGTTTGTGTCTTCTTCTCCACCATGCGGATGGGACGTCTTTCTCTCTTTCTCTCTCAGCAGGTCCTCTCGGCGTCGACATAATTGCTTTCGTGAATGTTGTCGCGTTCATTATTTGAGGTGATTTTTCTCCCGAGCGGGTTGAGCCGAAGTGTTTTTTGTCGCGGCCGGCGAAGGCTAACGTCGGATTGGCGTGCGAGGGCATTTTTTTTTCGTGCGGTATTTTCTTTTTAAAGTTGGTGATTCCTTGATACGTGGCTGCCGAACCATCTCCCCGCCGACCATCGCTACCTAAGGACGGCCGGCGGTTCCCGCGTATTCGCTTTCTCACGCAGCCAGTTGAGGACCTTAAGCGTTTGCCAAATCCGACGTCGGATTTGTCCTCTAAATGTTACGACCTCCTTCTTCTGTTAGTCTCGTCTTCACTGTGCCAAATTGGAAAAAAAAAAAAAAAGAAAAAAAAACCGACAAAACATTCAAGGAGTGCCGAGGCCTCGACATCGAAAACACGAACCCCGAAACATCTTTCCGGGGAGCCTCCCTGTCAAATGTGACGCTAATGGTGGCAACCATTGATCAGCGAATACGGTGCTATTTGATAATATTAATAATCATTGTTTAACATCATATTTATTCTGTTGAGAAACAAGCATGAACAAACCACTCCACATTATGGGATTCATACCGTCATACCTCTACTTTAAAAAAAGCATTCGATACGCCGCGGGTACATTCAGGGGAGCTGAACGGTAGCGACGGCTGCAAAAATTATCTTAGAAAAGCACAACGCCTCTTACTTGAATCCCCCCCTCCCCGATAGTCAGTTCAGGAAGTAATTACGGTATTTGAAATACTTCCGTTCAGCCATCTTACACGAGGCTAACTGGCTTCCGATCAGTCGTCGCTGCTCGTTTTGGGTCGAGCCGCATCTTTTTAGACTTTAACGCGCTCGCCGACCCCCGTTTTCCCAGGAAAGCGCGGCGTTAAGGCATCCGAGGGCTTCGTGGCCTTCTTTCTTTTTTTTTTTTTTCCTCACGTTTCAAACATATCACGGGGATACCGTTCGGAAGAAACCGAAGACGCGGATCACGGCGCGTCGTTGAGAAAAGCTGGGATCAGCCAGCGTCGGCCTGCTTCCTTGTCAAAAACCGTATTTGTGGCACGCGTTCGCTTCTTATCTTCCCCCCGGGAGCTGATCGATGAAATCTAAAAAGTCTTATTTTAGCACCTGGTGTTTTCACGATCACGAGGTCCACTGGAACCTTTCCATTTTCATACGGTACATGAAGTGCTTGTGAATTGATTTTATGTCGCATTTTTGGCTGAACCCATCGTGTGTGATTCCTGTAAGATGTTCAATGGTTAAAATACTGTAAATCTGCTCATATATATTGTTGTATAAATAACTTGATTTTAGATGATCGGTGTTTTCAAAGAGACGTGGATACGATCGGCCGGAGCTATTTCTCTAGCGGGCTGGAAACGATGCGGGGTCATTCTCCCGTTCAAGGTAACCGAATGTAGCGTTTTTTCCCCGATGGCAGTCGGCGTGTACGCGCACGCACAATATCGTCAGACATGTCAAATGCTGCACATTTTTGAAATCACGTCCCAGACCGCTAAAGTAGCACAAATAGGATATTTACTGAGCGGTTTCCCCGCCACGTCTCCTAACCTTTGTCGAATACGCACAGGAAGAACTGACCCATCATCCGATTCTAAAGATCATGTCCTTATCGACGCGCTCGCAAGCTTCAACCTACCAAATCGAACGTCGGCACAGCCAAAGTGATACAAATCCACTCAAAAAAGGAATAAGTCATTTTCAAGTTTGCAATGATTCAAATGAATATTTTTAGAAGTATAAAGAAGAAGAAAATATATATATATCACAAATGGTATTTGTTTTGCAGTACACTGGATTGATGTAACGTCGAGACTAGTTGATTAAATAAAAAGTCAATATCGGACCTGGTGACGGCTGGTTGGTTCATCGGAAGTTACGACTCCTGCGCGCCTCCGTCAGGCCTGCGCCGCACACAGCAGAGCCACACGACAAAAGAACAGCAATTTTTTATTCCAAGGCACAGATGAGACAAGCGTCGCGAACTCGCGAAACCGGACTTCGCGGATTCTTTCGACGGCCGTTCAAAAGCGACACACGAACGTAAAACGGCAGAGCCGCGAACCGAGCGTTCGTCTAGATGGGCCGAGCGAATGCCTTCGCAGAACGATTCGGTCGATGAGCACGGACAGACAAAAAAAAAAGCGCGTCCTCAAACGTCCACCTGATCGAGATGCATTTGGCAGGATAACTCAGTAACGTGATTGGTAGAACGCGTCGGGACGCGAGCGCTCGCCGTCCGCTGCACTTCATGCTTGTCTTTGACGGTCATTTGATCAAGTAATACGGAAAGACGCAGGGGAATACGCCTGCCACGGAAAAACGGTAGAAAAAGGGTTAAAAAGAAAAAGAAAAATCGTCTTCCTCGTTGCGACGGGGTCGACACATCGCGTCGTGAAACATGTCCGCGACGAGCAAATTAAAGTGATCGGCGTGGACCGAGTGCTTCATGTAACAACTTTGTTTTCTGAATTGGTCGATGATTAATGTTCACAGTTATGAATTCTCACAAAACCAGCATTTAAGCACAGAATTGAGTGTCCGTCCGCTTCGGGCAGGACGTGTGTCTAGCGTCGCTATGCGGTCGACGAGTTTTCAGGTTCCAGCTTTGAATCCCCGACCTCCTGCTTCGGCCGGGTTCCCCTCTCGCCGTTGCGGTCTTTGGAATGTGTTTGACTTTCGCCAAAAGAGGCATTTCATTTGGGGCACTTGGGTAACAACTCCACGACCCGCTCGGTTAGCGCGCCGCCAAAAAAACAAAAAAAAAAAACAAAAAAAAAACCCAGCGGCGGCGCATTTTCAAGGCCTTGGACTGATTCAAGTTGCTTTGTTTGGGAACGACATGTTTTTTTTTCCCCGAGTTTGAAACGCAAAACCGGAATCTGAAACACGGCCGTGTAGGTTATGATGAAAATAAGATAAATAAGGGTGATATAAATACTCTTGATATAGAATTACACAGTATTATAATTTTCCACCGTGGGAAAAAGAGCTAAAACGTGACTTTACTGTGCTGTCCCATCGCACGTGTGGCACTGCAGTAAAGTATCTTTGGATGGATCTCAATGATTGTAGCGGTAAGTGGCCACGGTGCCAGAGCAGATCGCCACTCCGCTTCCCGCATGAAAACATCTGATTCAAGACCCGGCGAAAGCCTTTGCGCGCGGTGCATCAGCGGAAGGGACAAAGGAGGCGCCGGGGGCAGCGACCTAAACAACAGTTTGTCAAATACCGGAGGAGTCGAGGTCACGTGCTCCCGAGAGCGTGCGATAATCCGTCCCGGCTAAAAGGAAACAGAGGAGGTGGAGCCGGCGGCGGCGGCGGCGCAGCTGCGGGGCGCCCGCAGATGCCGGATCGTCCATTATCCATTGAAACCGCGCCGGCTGCTCCGGGAAAAATAAAATCGCAGTGAAAAGTTTACTTCTACTCGGAGAGCCTCTCCTGGCCCACGTGCGCTTCGCCGCCGCCGACGGCCTCAGCAAATCTCCTCCTCGCACTGCACCTCCCCCACCAGCAGCGAGTGCTTGTCGGGGTCGCCGAGCACCAGGCCGTTGAGCGAATGCTTGTCCGAACGCAGGGAATTGATCGACGCCCGGCTGTAGTTGAAAAAGCGGTCGAGCAAGCTGAGCTTGGGGGACGGCCGCCGCGCCTCGCCGATGCCGATGTGAACGCTGACTTCTGACAGGCTGCCCTGCCGCTGGCCGTTTCCCAGGCGGGCCTCGAGCTTCTCCGCGCTGGGTTTTGTGTAACTGATCCGAGAAGGGGGAGGACAAAAAAAACAAAACAAAAACATCAGCACACGGACGTTTCGGGAGAAGAAATGTACACGCGGTCGTGCGTTACCATTTGAGGAGAAGGGAAGACAGGACCACAGAGACAGAAGACAAAGCCATTGCCGCAGAGCCCATCCACGGCTGCAGCACCAGCCCTAAAGGGAGGAAGACTCCTGAGCACAAAAACGGCGCAGTTAAATATCATCCTAACTTGGATTTTATGCATTCATCGCAGCGATATCACAGGAAATTGGCCGCCGGGGCAAACGAACTCCGACGCCTTCCGGAATTCCGACCGCGCCGACCCACCTGCGGCGATAGGGATGCCGAGCAGGTTGTAGATGACGGCGAAGATGAAGTTTATCCTGATCCTCTTGACCGTCTTTTTGGAGAGGTCGATGCTGCCCACCACGTCCAGCAAGTCGTTCTGCCGACAAGACCGACGAACAAAACAAAAAAACAAAACGAGGATGATGCGATGAGCGCCGCTGAAGATGGAGATTCTTGTGGCAAAGAGTCCTCGACAACACAGGGCTCTGACACAATTCCAAAAAAAGAACTTCAAATTCTCACCCTGATCAATACCACATCTGCCGCCTCGATGGCCACGTCGGTCCCGGTTCCTATGGCGATGCCCACGTCGGCCATAGCCAGAGCGGGGGAATCGTTGACGCCGTCGCCGACCATGGCGACTCTCTTTCCCGCCTGCTGCAGCTGTTCCACCTTGGCCACCTTGTGGGACGGCAGCACCTCGGCAAACACCTTCCTGATTCCGACCTGACGGGAGAGGCCGGCGGACTCGGAACGTCACGCGATTTTCAAGTCAGAAGGTATCGATGTTGTGGTGAACGTGATACTTTGAAATCCGGCAGGCAACCGTCCTCCCCCCACCTGAGCAGCGATCGCCCGCGCCGTCTTGCTGTTGTCTCCCGTCATCAACACCACTTCCAGGCCCATGTCAGTCAGAGTGTGGACCGCCAGCTCGGCCTCCGGTTTGACCGTGTCCGCTATGGCGATCATCCCGCAAAGCATGTCTTGGCGAGCGAAAAAAAAGGATTCGGCAAAAACGCGGGGGAAAAAAAAAGAACATCTAAGCAGCTGGTGTGGAAATAATGACAAAAAGATAAACATCTTTGATTTGAAGGACTCACTTCCGATGGCAACCAGGACGGCGGTGCGTCCTCTGCGTTCGTGTTCCATCATGGCGTCATCGGTTTCCTTTGTTACCTGCAGACAATTCCTCCTCATCCACTCTCTATTGCCAATCAGGACAACGTATGTCGCGGTCTGGAATATGTCTAACCGCGCACACACACACACATACGCACACACACACACGCACACACACACACGCGCACACACACACACACACAGATTTATACTCAAAACAGCGAGAGGATTTAGCAAAGAGATGTGCGACAACTACATTTTCGGCCTTACTGGACTGTTGAGGGTCCATGATGAGGGGATGGGAGATGGTGGACATCCGGGTGTCACTGATCTGGACGAGGACTCTGTTGCGTTGGTTGTTGTCTTCGCTGTCGCTGTCCACCTGCTTCAACAGCGCCTCCGTGTTGCTGACCTGACACCGAATGCCGCAGCCCGGCACGGCTTGGAAGTCGGTGCACGTCCCCAGGGAGTCCGTGCCGAGCTCCTGCGCGGGATTACGTCAAGAGCTGTTCAAGAAACTAAAACTGGGGCGGCTCTGAGACCGGGACCTGCTGGAGGGCTTTCGGGTAGAAACTAACCTGCTTGCAGAATCTGGTGATGGCCGCTCCCAGAGGGTGTTCGCTGTTGTTCTCCGCCGTGCCCACGATGGCAAGTAGCCGGGAGCGGGGCATCTTGTTGCCCTCCACGAGTATCTTCATCTGGATTACCTTCGGGGCGCCGTACGTGATGGTTCCCGTCTTATCGAACACCACCGACTGTATCTGGGCGGACAAGGCGTCGGAGACACACTTCAGCTGCTCTGTAGCCTCGGAATCCGTTTCGCAATGATTACTCGCGACACGACCGGCAGATTACACCGCTGAGTCGTAACCACCGCACCTTATGTGCCATCTCCAAGGGCTCCCCCCCCTTGATCAAGATGCCGTTTTGAGCTCCGACTCCGGTGCCCACCATGACAGCTGTCGGGGTGGCCAAGCCAAGGGAACAGGGGCAGGCGATACATAACACAGTTATGGAGGCCTGGAAAGCGAAGCGTATGACCGCCTCGGCCCTGGAAATGCTCTTGTTGTAGCCCTGAAGGGAGTAAAGCGCACTGTGAGCCATGTTATTCGACAAAACAACCTGATTTTGATTTTTGTGCCGTCGGAAAACGTCGGCGTAAATTGCAACGATCGATCGCGTTCCTTGATTTGGACCTTCTTACAAAGTTCCCTTCAAAATTTCACGACGAAAAAAAGGCCACTTACAGGAAAGTACTTCTCCACCAAGGGGAAATTATGAAACCCAATTATAATCCAGGCGACCAGAGTCAGGACGGATATGGCAACAATGAAGGGCACGAAGTAGCCACTGATCTTATCTGCGTACTGCTGGATGGGAGCCTGAAAGAAAAACCCATCCGAAATGAATACACCCGGACTGTTTATAACCAGAGACGAGCGGCATCGACGTGAAAGCCAACGATGCACCTTCGAGGTCTGGGCCTCTTCCACCAGTTTGACAATCTGAGACAGAGTCGTGTCTGTGCCGACGTGTGTGGCGCTGACCAGCAGAGAGCCGTTCTGGTTAATGGAGCCCGCGATGACAGTACTCCCGGGCTTCTTAGTCACCGGCATGGCCTCGCCTGAGGGCGCAGAGCAACAGCCGGTCAGGAATCGAAACAGGACACGGCCGCTTTCATGGAGTGTTTTTCAGGACCGCGACTGCGGCTGCTTGAACACAGTCGTTTATCATATTTGGCAGCGGCTTGAGTAAATAAACGGCAGAGAGTGTGTCTCATGATGAGCAGGGGCGTTGTGCCTTCAAAGGGGTCGCTCTGTTTGCGAGCGCTCGTGAACAGCACCTGTGATAAGAGACTCGTCGGCCATGGAATGCCCCTCGATCACTTTGCCGTCGACCGGAAACTTCCCTCCGGGGACGACTTTCACGACGTCCCCTCTCTGCACCAGCTCCACATCCAACTGCTCCTCGCTGTAACACACGGTGGTTGGACTCATTAAAGACGTGTATCATTTGTCTGCTATTTGGTTTGATTTCCACTCATGACGTATTTGCAGATGAAATTAGTCCCGCTTCAAACAATCAAAGACCGTATTCAACTAGCATTATTCTACTAGACTGTCCGACAAACACACACACACGGACACACACACACACACACACACGCACACGCACGCCATACGCCACCACCCTTGGCAGCTACCGATCATATATATTGATGTACAATTTAACATTCATTTCAGCGTTATTTTGGTACAGCATAACTAATCACCTGTCCATTTCTACTTGCAAATGATGTCCATAGTCCCTGTCTATGATAGTGTACAACTTTTAATGTACATATCTGCATGGAATATGTGTGTGTGTGAATGAGAGGAACCCGGGTGGAACGGTGAGGCGACAGGGAGTGGAGATCAAGAGGTTGGAGGATTTCAAGTACTGCAGGTTAACATTCCAGAGCGTAGGAGAGTGTGGAAAAAACATAAAGAAAGGGTTCAAGCAGGTTTGAATGGGTGGAGAAAAGTGTCAGGGGTACTATGAGATAGAAGACTATCAGCCAGAATGAAGGGAAAGGTGGCGGGCACAGCAGCGAGGCCAGCCTACAAACACTGACAATGATCGGAAGACAGGAAGCAGAGCTGGAGGTCGCAGAGATGAAGATGTGGAGGTTCTCTTTGGGAGTGACCAGGACGGATAGGATCAGGAGTGAGTCCATCACATAGACGGCACATGGTAGATGTTCTGGACATAGACTGAGATGGTTGGGTCACAGACAGACGAGGGATAGGGAATATATTGGTAGAAGGATGCTGGAATTGGAGGTCCAGAGGCACCCCCAGAGAAGATGTATGGATGTGGTGAGAGAGGATATGAAGTTAGTTGGTGTGGAAGAGGAGGATCCAGAGAATAGGGTTAGCTGGAGAAGGTCGATTCGATGTGGCGACCCCTGAAAGGAAAGGCCCAAAGGAAAAGAAGAAAAGACGATCCATCCGTATAATATGTTCATAGTACCCGCTCTTTAAATCCCCTGTAAATTATTGACGTAATATACCATGTATGTACTGTTGATTTATTTATTAGATCTGCACATGCTGCTTCTCTGCATTCCTGGGTAGATGCTTAACTGCATTCATTTGCCTTTACTTGTGCATGCGTAAGGACAATTAAGTTGAATCTAAAGTAATCTCATCTTTTTTTTTTTTTTGCACGGTGGTTTCATTCAAGGGGCAATTCCTCTGAGAATATTAAAAAAGTATTCATTTTTTCCAGTATATAGTGCTATATGCTATTTGCTATAAGGAGTTCACAATGTTGTGGATGAGCTCAGTGAATGACAGTGAGCAGAGCAGGATTCATAACATCAGCCGAACACTGCAAAAAAAGGTAGGACGGTATTAGATAAGATATACGCTTTGCTATCTAAAAGGATTACATAAGCCCGGAAGGCACAAGAAATCTTTCAATGTCAATTTTGTCTAAGAAAATAGCTGAAAAAAGATTTGAATGAAATTAGCTGGTCAAAAATCCTGATCTCAACTGTCTTTGATCAAAGTGTTAATTTTGCACTGACAGAGATATTTGTCGGCGGTTTTTATGAGGCGTTGTTTTCAGTCTTCAGGTCTTTAAGAAAGTGGACTGATTTTTTCGGCTTGTCTTCCCTAACCTGCTCTTGATTTCGGAGAAAAATATACATTTCGGTCAAATCCACAGACGGCACTTTGAGCCTGATGGGAGAACCACCAGCCGGTGTTGGATGATTCCCAGCACCAAAGTCAGAAATGTTATTTTAGCTGAGAGAGACACCGGAAGAGAGACGGCTAACGGAACAGTAATAGCGCTCCTTTATAAACTAATCACAACAGCTGCCGTTGATCTGGCACTATCGGGAAAACAAAGTTTCCATGACCTTTTTATTCCAGTGTATTATGGAAATCACTCACAGCTTGTTTATGCACAAACCGGCCTTGTTTGCATATCAACTGCAAATATTGGAAAATGCCTAAGTAAGAAGTAAGTATGCCTACGTAATCTTATAAAGAACCGAAGATATGTCAAGTGGATGGAACGTGTGAAGGACAAAAAGGACCTTAGAATGGATTTGTCACTGTTGAGAGTGACCACCGTGGCTTCGGTCGCCTGCAAGGACATCAGCTTCGACAAAGCCTCCGACGTTTTACTCTGAAAAGCCAAACAGCCGAACAGAGTCATGTTAGAGTTACTTATGCACAGTAAGGCTCTTTATTCTGGCGCGGCGCGATGAACGCGGCGATAATAAACCTTGGCGATCTGTTCCAACCAGCGTCCCAAGGAGATGAAGACAAAGAGCATGGGTGGCGTGTCGAAGAAGGTGATGGGATTGACCGTCGCTTTCTCCACCAGGGCTACGATTAAGATGACCACAGAGTAGGTGAAGGCTATGGTGGTGGCCAGCACTATTAGCACGTCCATGTTGGCAGATCGGTGTTTTACTGCTTTGTAGGCTTGAATGTAGAAGTAGCGGCCTCCGCTAACCTAAAGTCAGGAGACAGGAAACAGAATTGCGATTCAGAACGAACCTCACACCACCATGGGTGGGTGAGGAGGGTAATCTGGCCCTATTTACCTGGACAGGTATACAAAACACAAAAGACAGCAGGTTCATGATGGAGAGGCCTGGAAGCAACTGTTTCTCCAGGAACATGGTGGAGTGGAACTGGTTTCGTTCCTCTGCTGTGGCATTCTGATCATGTTCAACATTCATCATGTGGTCCATGATGATCATGTAAATCATCATGCCCATCACCGGTATGCAAAAAGTCAAGCTGATCAGGAAAGACTTTCTCCACCTTAAGAGAGCAAAGAGGTTTCAAAGTTATTTTCAATAGAATCACCACATTGCGGGCACAATACCGCAAGCGAGTGGTCGGTAAGAGATTAAAACAACCAAACGCTCCCCATCGTGGTCGCTTTATTGCTATTTAGGAAAAAAGACTTTAGAAAGACACTACTTACAGCATCGTAGTTATTTTGTGTTACATTTATGCAAATTGGGCAAATGAAGACCAATCTCGATTCTTCAAACTGGCGAACCAAGCGGCACCAAGAGAATAGGAATCAAAATTCTGCTTGTTTGCAACATGAGCACAATTAAGAGCAAATTTTACATCTTACCCAATTTTGACCAGTTTGTGAGATGATAATTAACTTACCCTTTACGATTTTTGACTAATAACCAAACGATTCATACTTATGTTAGGAATGCATTTGTTCATGTATTCATTTAAAGTGATATCAAATCTAGACTATCTATGTCTTATAAAATGTGAAGAGATCAAATTGTTGCTTTATTGTTAAAACTCCCAGACAAAATGATGCAGTTTGAATTATGCCGGGCACTGATTTCTTCTTTGCTACGGTTGTTTTTATTGTACTCGGTATACGCAAAGATAAGCTCTCCCCCTTCTATGTTTTATCACCATCTTCAACCACACTTCCCTTTCTCACTCCTTTTAATTCTTTCTCCCTGTTTGTGCAGGTGCAAACATTTTCTTTCTTTCTTCTTTGAAGATGGTTCTCTCTCACTTGCAAGTCTTCAGGTCTGAGATTATGATATCTTTCCTTGTATAAATGCTTTATTCTCAATTTAGGAAGATGTCCTCATTTCTGTCTCCGCCTTAATAAACCCGGTGTATTTGCCGTGATGATGTAACACGGAAATATCGTATTTTGAAAATCCAGCTACACTTAACTACTTGTAAAACAGCAGCTACAATACAGTACAGTAGCGACAGGGTACTGAACGACACCGTAAGTACATAATGGCCACTTGACTTGTGAAAGCGCGAGTATAAACCCTGAGTCCATCCCATTTACATGGAGAACGGCCGGCTGCTCGACAGCACTATTTCGTAACATTAGACGGAGCCATTTCCTCAGCTGTAAAATCATTTATAGCCATAGGAGAGAAAGAATTTAACCCACAAGAGTCGATAAAAATGTGATTACTGTCATGAAAAAAAACTGGGCTTTGAGCTGATAGAACACTTGTCGCATGACGTGCAGAGGTGTTTTCCCGTTGGCAGCCACTGTTAGGTCAGTCTGGGTTACCCGGCCCGAGTCAGAACTGATCCCCAAAAAGCAAAAGCGTCTTACTGACGAATCTCTTTGCTGTGGTCCAGGTGAGTGGCACTGCGGTCCTTCTTCACCAAAGTTGACTCGAAACCCAGATTCTACAACAAAACCAAACCCAAGCTCATACTACTTACCTAAAAGACACTTTGTAAGAAAAGTATTAGCGATGACAGTCGACATCAGTATTACTATCAATCACCGAAAGGAGAGATAAGGAAACCGAGAGAAGCATTCATACCTGAATCAGCTTGATGATGTCTCGTGGTCCTATGATTTCAGAATCGTACTTAACGGTTGCTTTGTTCGTCGCTAAGGCAACAGAGGCGTATATAATCCCCCTTTCTTTTGTAAGGCTGGATTCGATTTTGTGAACACAAGAGGCTGACGTCATTCCCCTGACCTGAAAGATAGCAGGAAGGAGGAATCGAGGGAAGAACGGGGCAAAAATCCAGAAAGAAGAAATGAATGATTCACTGAATCTACTTTGAAAGCAGGTCGAATTTATGAAGACATTCTCTCAGGCACCAAAGGATCCGTTTATTTATAGGTTTCATGCATTTTAATTGAAGGTATTAAGTGAAAGAAAATCATCATCTCAGTGTGGCTTACCATTAGTTCCAGGATTCCATTGGAGCCGTCATGATTCTCCATCACAGAGGCAGTAAAGCCCAGTTCTTTCACGCACTCGCTTATCTTCAAGGGATCGATGAGGTGCGGGTTGTAACGCACCTCTGCCTTGCTGGCCATTAATGCCACGAGAACCGAGAAGATACCTGCACCGGTGATACCGCCCGTTTAGAGCCTAAATCAGACCAAGTTTTTTTGTTTGAGAGAAAACTTTGAAAACAACATTGTTCCACAGACCGGGTTCATTTTTCAGGTTCCGCTCGATGTTTGCCACACAGGATGCGCAGGTCATTCCTCCGATCTGGATGTAACATTTCGAGTGAGCGTCTCGGTCGCACGCCTGGCTGCTCTCGATGTCTATTTCAATTTCTGGCTCCTTGTCTGTCACGGGAGCTTTACTGGAAGATTTTATTAGACTGCTGTTCGGCATAGGTAGCAGAGAATTGGTTTCTGTGGAAAATACAGACATTGAAAAGGTATCCGGCATTGGAGTTCGACAAATATCTCAGCGTAAACGCTCAACTACCAATAGGCAAGCGGAGGTGTATTAGCCCACTGTGGGAACCAAAAGACGGCGGGGATTTTCATCTTCTCACCAGGGAGGAAGGCATCGAAGCCCATGTCTTCAACGGCCGCCCTCAGCTCGCCCGGAGTTGTCAGGAGGGGATCATACTCAAAGACACCCTGATGTTCCGCCAGAGAAACCTGGGCCGACGTCACGCCCTTCCTTTGCGAGATCACGCCTTCGATGGACTGGACGCAGGAGTTACATACCATGCCCTCAATGTGAATAGTGACTACAGAAGACAGCGGCTGGACAAAAGAAGGCTGTGAAGCAGCAGGTTTGACCGGGTTTTCACCAGACAACTGAGGCGATAAGGATGCAGACTGCAGCGTCAGCGCAGGGCTGCAAACACCCGAGGTGTCCCAGGCTTGAGTCCTGAAGCTCCCCGGCGGCAGTGCCTCAATCGCCCGCTGCAGTTGAGGCACCGTGATCTTTTGGGGGTCGTAGCAGATGGAGGCTTTCTCCTTCTCTAGAGAGACCTCCACTGAGGAGACACCAGGCAGCGTCGATATATTGTCTTGAATATTGACCACGCAGGATTTGCAGTGCATGCCTTTGACCCTGAGCGTGACAAGAGTTGTGTCTATGAAGATTTCGGTCTCCTCTGGAGATTCTGATGACAAAGGAGCGGCCGGTGTCTGAGACTCGACTAAACGCTCCAGTTCACTGGCAGACAACTGAGGAGGGCGAGGCTTGGACTTGACAAAGGCCTTAAAACCAGCCAGAGAAATTTGTTCGATAATGGTTTCAACAGTGATGAGGTAAGGCAGATACACAATCGTCGCTTCCTTGGATTCTAAAACAACTGTGGAGAATAAAGAGAGAACAACAACAACAACAACAACATGTTTTGAGAAACAGCACAATCTCATTACAAGCTATTATTTGACTAAAACTAAAAGTTACTTTAAACAGATGCGGAAATGAAATAAAGGCAAATGACGCAAGTGTTGGGTCTTATCTCTGGATCCAAATGATATGAAGCAAATAATAGCATTTCCTTATGTATAGTATCTAATTGAAAATAAAATCAAGAGAGATCATGAGATTACTCCTCCAGCTATAGATTAACATCTCAATTGTCCTCCTCGTCCGATCACATTCCTTTATTAAAAGGAGCAGTATTTACAAGCTCATTAGATCAAAAGACTCGAGCCCTGCTTCTCCGCCAGCCTTCCCCACAAGTCACTCCACTGCGCACACTGACACACTAGGTCTCAGACAATATGAAATGTATTCATGATCCCTGGGTAACTTAATGTCAGGAAGTCAGAGTCGAAGGCCCGAATTCAGCGTGGTGAAATACAATTTACGATGCTAAATATTTCTGTTTTTAGCCTCTGAACTGACACGGTTACTTTGTTGTATTATGGTGTGCAGCCATCGGCAAAGAGCAGAGCCTTTTTCCACTCGCACAGCTGGATTATTCCCCGTCATATTGGATTTACCGACTAAGTAAACCGAAACCCACTTAACATGAAAATGTCAAACAAGTACAAAATGAATTTCTATAGATTGTATCGTATCATTTCTTTAATCTTCAGGCATACAGCTGTCTGAATTTTAGCTATTTGCTAAAGAGACAAATCTGTTCAGTCTGCTACTATAATCTGATTTGTTTATGTGTCAGGATTTCGTACGTCATCGTCAAATCCGGTTAAGTATTCTGCGGTGAGCGGTGAGCTGCCTTAGTCATATAATATCCGAGTCCATCGTATCGGTATAACATGCATGTCGCAGCAGCGCCGACATGTCAGCTAATACGCGTCGAGTGCTTTACCTTTTATCTTTTCAACCCCCTTGAGTTTTCCGATCTTTCCTTCAATTGTGGTGATGCAGGAGTGACAGGTCATTTTTTCAATGCACATCTTCACTACTTCCATCCTGCCTCCTGTGTTTTGAGACAAGGACGACGTCGGGCTTATTTGCTTGCCGGGTGCGGGGTTCTCCATGCCGGCCACGACTTCCCTCAGCGGTTCAACCGATGTCAAGGACGGAACGAATGTTACGTCGAGACCCGTCTGGTTGGGGCTCTCGTTTACATCCAGTACGCCCTGAATCTGACGAAGCTTCTGAAGAGCGTCTTGTCGGGCTACGGGTGTCAGGCCGGATGTGAGGATCAGCTGGGTGTCAGTGGGAACTGGCGTAGCTGAACCACCAGACGCCGACAGACTCGCTCGAAACCCCATGTCCTCAATGGCAGCCATCAGAGACTCTTGGCTTTGTAAGCTCTGGTCGATTACGGCAGTGGCATTGTTCTGCTCTAAAGACACCTGCAAAGTAATAGCAAAAGATAACATTCACACAAGCCAAAAACAACAGACCTGCTGAGTAGCTGTTCTTTACATGGCTTATACAAATAACGTTTTTCATTTTTCATGTCTTATTGTTGACGTCCTCTGGTTTCATTGAATGAGTGTGTTTTATCCATGTGACCCCGTAAGAAGTAAAACTTTATTCAAGAGGGTGGCGGCTAAAAAATAGCAAGTCAAATGAATAGTTGGCTATTCATTTGCTTTTCAATAGTTCCCTATTGAGCACATTTTAAAACCAGTCCCACCAAAAGTTCATTCTGATCTATTTCCATGCTGTGCCACCTTAGACTGTGAAATATCATATTTTACTATTTGAAATCAGTGCTCTAACTCCACAGTTGAATGCAGCAATGAAAAAGGGGGCAAAATAGGTTCATGACCTCAGAAAACAAAAAGCACAGCATGACTCTTGGTTTTTCCCTTTCTTCAGATAGAGGAAAACATGTGACTCACGTGAATCACTTGACTCTCAAACCTCAGCGGGGGTTTAGCGCTGCGTGTGCCTGCCTCTTGGATTAATTGTTTGGATTGTGAGTTGAGAACATGACAGAAAGGTCTAGAAATCACACCACGAATGCTCTGCCAAAAACAGCAATTTACTCCTGTCTATTTATATTACTACAAAATGTCACAGGGATTGAATTCTGCTGAGGCAAAAGGCCATTTCCTGTGTGTACTGATTTTACATCGACTGCTGTCACAGTCCTGCAAATGGCAGAGGTCTATCTGGAACATACAATTGTGTTATCTTCTAATTCAACCTCAGCCTGGGGGCGAAAGTGCACAATAAGAAAAACAGCAAACCCATGACTGTTGCATTTTAGCTGTCTACTGTGTCCACTTTGATGTTGCTTTGTGGTAAATCAAACCAGCTGGTTACGGGTTTAAAAAGGGCAATTCTATCGATTAATCCCTACGGAAGGGAAATTTCACTAATGGAACTTGCCACGAGTTTCATTTGAAAAAATTGTGCGTCGTTCACCTCGTGTTACAAGTTGATTAAAAACGACAACCGAGAAGCATACGTTAGAGAGAAATGCACGAGACACACTTAATTTGATTGGGTTTTCACAGCTCTAATTTGAAACGTAATTACCTGTATGTGTATTACTCCCCGGAGAGACCCGATGCGCTGCTCTATGGACTGGACGCAGGAAAGACAAGTCATGCCCTCCACGCCAACGGTGACTGAACACGGACTGACTTTCGGCATCTTGATCCTTGTCCAAAATGACAAAAAGATTGCACGGAAGGTAATACGTCAATCATACAAATTTACCTTTAAAGCTATGCATTTGAAACATCTAGAGGGTTGAACTTATGGATAAGCTGGGATTCCAGTAAGAGCACTTTATAACACATTGTCAACATACATAATTAAAACCAGAACATGCGTTGCTGTCAATTCAAAGGTGCACCTAAAATCATGACGTTTTTTTAATTTTATTTTCCCGATCATAAACCGTAATCAATATCTAATTCATAAGCCATTTGATCTAGGAAATAGATTCATAATTTCAACCTCATTCGCTTCCATGACAATAAAACTACTGACACTCAGGAATGTCACTGAGTAACGCTGATAAAACCGCTGAGATGTAATGGTCATGTAATACTTGCGTATTCCAAGTACCAAAAGAAATTAGAAGTAAAATGATGACAAATTAAAGAGGGGGAAAACTCCACAAAGGCATGTTAGCAAATGTCAAAATCCCGTTGTTTCCTATAAAGTGTGGACGGATTCATCCAACTTTTAGCTTGTTTGTGACGCTAACAGACGGATAGTCCTGTTCCACAACCCAAATAAGCTAGCTAACGGGAAAGCTATCTTTTGCTACTGCATGGCGTGAGGCATTTACATTGAAAACACATCAAGCTTGTACTTAAATTCATTTTTATCGCCAAAAGGAAACTCGGCATTTTAACTATTGACCATATATATACTCGTTTTTTAAAGTGACACAAAATGACATACAGTTTAATGTAAAGAGGGAGCGTACAAGTCTCACCTTCTATAGGAAAACACCAGTTAGCTAAAGGCTCGTGACATCAACTACCTCTGTTTCTCTTCTTCATCCGTCGTTACAAAAAACACAAAACACAAATCGCGGGAACATTCTGCCTATGGGGAATGGCGAGGGCTCAGAAACCGGTTTGTTCCCCCGTTTTACAAAGTCCAGATTATTGAAAGATGTCTTGCCTCTTCTCATGCCGACGTAACAACGGTTCCTCCGCGATGTCAGTACCAAGGGGCGTGGCTTAGACATCACACGGGCAAAACGTACAATTCCCCCTGATTTTATCCTTACAGGCTTTTTTACACACCGTTTACTCTTTTTGTAAAGTCGTTTTAGATAAACAAAGTGGTTGTCACGCAACGTTAAAATGAAGATTCACGTATTTTGAATAAAAAATTTGGATTGGGTCGAGAATTTGATCCAGAGCACAACAATATCGAGGACTCTCACCCTTACAAGTCAAGATCAGGAATGCAAAAACGGCATGTGGCTAATGACGCAAGGAGCATTTTCCTTAATGTCAAGATTTTTGTACATTTTAATAAAAATGAAGTACTTTTTACGAAAAAAAAGCAAATGGAAATGCAAATTCAATTACTCAAAAGTCTTCTTTGTTTTGTATCACTTCGGTTGATAGTATTGGTTTTGAGATTTCACCGCCCTGGTTGTTGAGCAGTAATTATAGGAATAGTAATTACAATAAACAACGAAGAAAAGAATCTACACTAAAATATGTTGTGGCACAAGCACGTTAGCAAAATAGCAAAAACAAATTCCATTCACTCCCATTGTATTAGACAGAAGAAATTATCTTTAAAAAAAAACCCTAGCTGCAAAATTCGCTCTGAACATCCAAACAATAAGTTACCAGTAGCTGGTTCATTTTAGATGAATGTATATATTTTTTAAATGAATAGAAGTACTGCATTTTAGTAGTATCATTTATTGCAACTCTGACCCCTGATCAGCGTAGCTGGTGTATGCCAAAGAAAAGTAATATGTTCTTGAAAATATGTTTTTTGGGGTAATTGTTGCTAGATTTGCAGGGAAGGCGCCCCAGCAGTCGCAAGGCAGGCGGTTCTTGGGCCTTGCACGGCAGGTCCGCTGTCAACGGTGTGTGAGCGTGTGTGTGAATGCGAAATCATCGCATAAGCTCTCAAACGTCAAGGTCACAGACAGCTCTATATACTGTCATTGGAGACCATCTTCCATTATTTTGCATTTTACCTGCAAATGGAGGAGGAAGTATGGGAGTAAGAGGCGCTTTCTGTTTATAGGCGGCAGCGATGGATTCCAAGCTTTCGGCAGACATAACTGGCTCCGCTGAAGGTTAACGCGGCAGCTGCCACATGTTCTGCCTCCGTACAATCCTTAGGATTCACTGCAATTACTTCAAAACTTACAGGGATATATATAGCCAGGATGACCCCCCACTTTCTTCCAGAAGCGGAGACACTTTAGCAACATCTTCAGAATCATAGAGGAAATTTAAGATGTCAAAATCTGATATTTCACTTGATTTGGTACAAAACAGTAATATTTCAGTGTCAACATAATTCAACAAGTTAATAAACAAAGCATGAAACAAATTATGTAGCGTCTCTCTGTTGTTTGCAGAGTTCCCGATCCACAAGCAAATCATTTTTTTACACCTCATCATAAAAATATCAACCTGGCCGCTTCCCAACTTGAAAGAAACGCAATTGCTTGCGGGCCCCGGCCAGAAGGGGGCCCGAAAGGGCCAACCAACTTTGAATCACTGCAACAGAAGCAATGCGGGCAACTCGCACAGAAGCGTTGCTGCCATCGGCTGGCTGGTTTACGGCTCTTATGAATTCCAGTTTTCATCGCAAGTTTGTGTTCATATTCTTATTTTGATACGACTACAAAACAACTGTGCACTTTTGAAATACAAATGTTTACATAGTTTGGGATTATGGATTACATAATGGTGATGGATGCTCCCTGGAGGGGCCCCCAGTATTATTTTTAGTTTTTTTTTTGCCTAGGGCCCAAAGGGAACCTAGAAAGGACTGCCTTTGCTCGTCCGAACATGAATTTGACGTCTGATCACAAACACATACACACATGCACGCAAGCGTGCAAAATGATAAAAATAATACTGGGGGCCCCTCCAGGGAGCATCCATCACCATTATGTAATCCATAATCCCAAACTATGTAAACATTTGTATTTCAAAAGTGCACAGTTGTTTTGTAGTCGTATCAAAATAAGAATATGAACACAAACTTGCGATGAAAACTGGAATTCATAAGAGCCGTAAACCAGCCAGCCGATGGCAGCAACGCTTCTGTGCGAGTTGCCCGCATTGCTTCTGTTGCAGTGATTCAAAGTTGGTTGGCCCTTTCGGGCCCCCTTCTGGCCGGGGCCCGCAAGCAATTGCGTTTCTTTCAAGTTGGGAAGCGGCCAGGTTGATATTTTTATGATGAGGTGTAAAAAAATGATTTGCTTGTGGATCGGGAACTCTGCAAACAACAGAGAGACGCTACATAATTTGTTTCATGCTTTGTTTATTAACTTGTTGAATTATGTTGACACTGAAATATTACTGTTTTGTACCAAATCAAGTGAAATATCAGATTTTGACATCTTAAATTTCCTCTATGATTCTGAAGATGTTGCTAAAGTGTCTCCGCTTCTGGAAGAAAGTGGGGGGTCATCCTGGCTATATATATCCCTGTAAGTTTTGAAGTAATTGCAGTGAATCCTAAGGATTGTACGGAGGCAGAACATGTGGCAGCTGCCGCGTTAACCTTCAGCGGAGCCAGTTATGTCTGCCGAAAGCTTGGAATCCATCGCTGCCGCCTATAAACAGAAAGCGCCTCTTACTCCCATACTTCCTCCTCCATTTGCAGGTAAAATGCAAAATAATGGAAGATGGTCTCCAATGACAGTATATAGAGCTGTCTGTGACCTTGACGTTTGAGAGCTTATGCGATGATTTCGCATTCACACACACGCTCACACACCGTTGACAGCGGACCTGCCGTGCAAGGCCCAAGAACCGCCTGCCTTGCGACTGCTGGGGCGCCTTCCCTGCAAATCTAGCAACAATTACCCCAAAAAACATATTTTCAAGAACATATTACTTTTCTTTGGCATACACCAGCTACGCTGATCAGGGGTCAGAGTTGCAATAAATGATACTACTAAAATGCAGTACTTCTATTCATTTAAAAAATATATACATTCATCTAAAATGAACCAGCTACTGGTAACTTATTGTTTGGATGTTCAGAGCGAATTTTGCAGCTAGGGTTTTTTTTTAAAGATAATTTCTTCCGTCTAATACAATGGGAGTGAATGGAATTTGTTTTTGCTATTTTGCTAACGTGCTTGTGCCACAACATATTTTAGTGTAGATTCTTTTCTTCGTTGTTTATTGTAATTACTATTCCTATAATTACTGCTCAACAACCAGGGCGGTGAAATCTCAAAACCAATACTATCAACCGAAGTGATACAAAACAAAGAAGAATTTTGAGTAATTGAATTTGCATTTCCATTTGCTTTTTTTTCGTAAAAAGTACTTCATTTTTATTAAAATGTACAAAAATCTTGACATTAAGGAAAATGCTCCTTGCGTCATTAGCCACATGCCGTTTTTGCATTCCTGATCTTGACTTGTAAGGGTGAGAGTCCTCGATATTGTTGTGCTCTGGATCAAATTCTCGACCCAATCCAAATTTTTTATTCAAAATACGTGAATCTTCATTTTAACGTTGCGTGACAACCACTTTGTTTATCTAAAACGACTTTACAAAAAGAGTAAACGGTGTGTAAAAAAGCCTGTAAGGATAAAATCAGGGGGAATTGTACGTTTTGCCCGTGTGATGTCTAAGCCGCGCCCCTTGGTACTGACATCGCGGAGGAACCGTTGTTACGTCGGCATGAGAAGAGTCCAGGCAATAATCTGGACTTTGTAAAACGGGGGAACAAACCGGTTTCTGAGCCCTCGCCATTCCGCATAGGCAGAATGTTCCCGCGATTTGTGTTTTGTGTTTTTTGTAACGACGGATGAAGAAGAGAAACAGAGGTAGTTGATGTCACGAGCCTGTAGCTAACTGGTGTTTTCCTATAGAAGGTGAGACTTGTACGCTCCCTCTTTACATTAAACTGTATGTCATTTTGTGTCACTTTAAAAAACGAGTATATATATATACTTGTATGCCTCCAACCGGGCATACAAGTCATCGTACGCCCTTTGTTTAGCCTTTGCTATCTCTATCTTTCTCTATCTATCTACACCAAGTACTCTCTTACCTGTCTCCCTGATAACACTAGCTGTTGTTGTCCAGTCATCTGGAAGCTCACCCTGACCACCCAGACCCTTTCTCAACTCCTCCCTGAAAACCATGCAACACTCCTCCCTTTTCAGCTTCCACCACTTTGTCCTCTGCTCTGCCTTTGTCCTCTTCATCTTCCTTGTCACCAGAGTCATCCTACAAACCACCATCCTATGCTGTCTGGCTACACTCTCACCTACAACTACTTTGCAGTCACTGATCTCTTTCAGGTCACCTCGTCTATACAAGATGTAGTCTACCTGCGTGCTCCTACCTCCGCTCTTATAAGTTACCCTATGTTCCTGTTTTTTCTGGAAGAAGGTGTTCACTACAGCCACTTCCATCCTTTTTGCAAAATCTACCACCATCTGTCCCTGTGCATTCCTATCCTGGATACCAAATCTGCCCATCACTTCTTCATCCCCTCTATTGCCTTCACCAACATCCCATTGAAGTCTGCACCAATGACCACTCTCATTTCTGGGAATATTCTGCATCACTTCATTTAGCTCATTCCAGAACTTCTCCTCAAACTCACATCCCACCTGCGGGGCATAGCCACTAACAACATTGAGCATCACACCTTCAATTTCCAGTTTCAGACTCATAAGTCTATCTGACATTCTTTTCACCACTAGGACGTTCCTAACAAACTCCTCCTTCAAGGTAACTCCTACTCCATTTCTCTTCTTGTCAGTACCATAATAGAACAACTTAAAGCTGCTCCTAAGCTTCTAGCCTTACTACCTTTCCACCTGGTCTCCTGGACACACAGTATATCCACCAACTCTCTACCTTTTCCTGTAATAGTCCCGATATTCAAAGTCCCTCCTCTCAGTCCCAGGCTCTTTCCTTTCCTTCTCTCTCTGCTTCCAAACACGTGCTCCTCCTCTTCTTCTTGTTCTTGTTCTTCGACCCACAGTAGCCCGATTTCCACTAGTACCCTGTAGGTCATCAGTACCAATGGCGGTCGTAGTTAACCCGGTCCACGACCGATCCGGTATGATACGGTTATGGTTGACACGCATGTTTGGTTTTGGCAAAAATTTTACGACGGATGCCCCTCCTGACGCAACCCTCCGCATTTATCCGGGCTCGGAGGAAGACACGGGCCAGTGCCGCCCTGAGGCTGCACTAATAAATATAAGAATACCACTACTACTAATTATAAAAATGATAACAGTAATACGAAGTATGAAGAATAATAATAATTTCAGCCTCGTATTGTTCTTACCTTATCATATACCCGGTAATAATACGAATAATCTGTGTTTGTTTATCATTAGTGGGTCCATAGTATCAATGTCCTGTGCCATGTTTTCATCAGAACCTGCTCTCCAGGTCTCCAGCTGGCAGGCCAACACATAAAATGGGTTCCCTGGGAATACATTAGTGTGCAGCCAATTAAAACTATGATGCCTCATGTGGGTTGTGGACCGCGTGAAGCCCTCGGAGCTGAACGGGTGCCACGGCGTGCCGTCACGTGGAGGTCGGCGCATGCATATGGATCAGAGTATTAAAGGGCTGAGGAGTTGGGATTGCCTCCACACGACTGGGAATATTATCTCCAGACCAAATCATTTCATCCCCGGCGACCGCTTTCGGCAGATTGTTTGCGGCGAGCCTGCCATTATTCGTCAGTGAAGTCAGGTCAGTATGGAGCTTTTGAAACTTGCTTTTCATAGATTATGTTTTTGTGAGTGGCATTTACAGATGGTTAGTGGTGGAAATGTCACCTGGTCTGTGAGCCACAGTTGGAATAGAATGCAAACTTGGACAATAAGCAAGAATCCACAAGTATAAACGCTGAATAATCCAGATTAATTATTGACATGTGGGTCTGCCTGTGCATGTCAGTGAGCCATTGAATCACGTCAAATCAGTCAAACACATTTTTCTTGGTGCACTATAAGGTTGATGTTACTAGTATTATTGAGGACGATTGTTATATATTATGTGTGTCAAAAGCTCAATTTCATTGTCAAATAATCTTATTATCTTTAAATTTCAGGTAATCAATTTTTTTCATTTTTTTTCCCAAAGACGTGTACTCTCAGGTATGTGAGTGTGTGTGTGTCTATTTAGCATTTTTTTATTTAGCATATCTAGCATCTTCTTGGGCGGAATCCCTGGGACTTGTTCAAAAATGTCGGCAATGATAAATTACTAAACAAACACGAACATGGCAACAAAAGGGATTTAAATTGTGAGAACTTGAACACCTGGAAAGTGTGACAACGGAATAATACCTACGGTTAAAAAAAATACTTTTGCGTAATTAAAGACAAATATACGCATATGCAGTGCTCATACAAAGGATCAGATTATTTCTATTGTTTTTATTGTGTTTCTAGGACTATATTAAAAGTGTAAGCACTTCCTAAACTTAAATTAAAAAGCAAAAACATCTGCATAGGGGTACAATGACTCGGTGTGATAAATAACGTTAGCTCAGCTAAATAAAAAAAAAATACGCATATGCACTGCTTAAGTAAAGGATCAGGATTTTTTCTTGCTTTATTTTTCCAGACCTGTATTAAGAGTAAAAGCACTTATCACATTTGGATGATAATAAGTCAGATTTCTATGGCGCTTTTAAGTCACTCACAGATGCTTTACAATGTAATTGAGAGTGCAAACAGGATTTGCACAGTCATGATTTGCAGTGAGGTCGGGGTTTGCAGATCAGAGATGGAAGGAGGGGAGATGGCGGTGGAGAAGGTCAGTGAGGTCAGAGGGTCAGGTTGTTGAGGAGGAGGAGTTTGTACTGTATACATATCACACAGGGCAACTGAGTTTATTTTATCTTTTGGTAGTTTTTGGTAGTTTTCTTTTACGATCGCCAGGTCCGGAGGTTATGAAGGCGTGAAGGGACGTCCGAAGACGAGCCGTGTCTTGGATGTGGGAGAATGAAGTAGACTAGACTTTACTGCCGAATGACTCGAACGACCTTGAAAATAGAAGTTGAAACGATAACGCCGAATAGACCCGCTTTGTTCCAGAATGAAACGGGGAAGGACGGACCTGGAATCAAGTCGCAGGCCCTTCCGAGGTGCCAAGCACCCGAGGCGTCCGGCGGAGGACTGGGGAAATCTACCTCATCACGTCGTCCTGCAGATCTTCCAGCATCTTTCCCTCATCGACCGAGCGAGGGCTTCGTCCGCGTGCAGGCGTTGGAACGACATCTTCCACACCCCCGACCTGTGGAGGAGGTTCGAGTTTGAGCTAAATCAGCCGGCCACGTCTTACCTGCGCTCCACTCACCCCGACCTGATCCAGCAGATCATCAAGAGGCACGCCCAGCACCTGGAGTACGTCAGCTTCAAGGTAAAAGTCCACCGCCGTTCTTTTCAACTCCTCGCACCTCCTCCGTTTTCACAACACCTTCGTATTCCAGACCATCTGCCGCAGGCTCGGTCAGGACGACGTCGAGGCCGCCTGAGCATTAGCGCGCTCGACGCGTCGGAGCTTCCACGCCTCTGACGCCCACTCGTTTTGCATTCCTGATTTTTGGTTTTATTCTTTTATTATTTGGCGTGTAAATGGTGAATCACTGCTGTTACGTCAGGTGGACAGCTGCACGGAGTCTGCAGAGGCAGCATGTGACATCCTCTCCCAGCTGGTGAACTGCACCATCAAGACCCTGGGGCTGATCTCCACGGCCAGGCCCAGCTTCATGGATGTTTCGCAGGTGCTTTCGGCTTTATTTTATTCCTTTTTCTTCGTTTTCACCGACGCAAACTCTGATTTTAAATGTGGGAGAGAATCGAGCCGCACGAGATAGAATACCAGAATCAACACCAGAGCACGGAAAGATTTTATACTACATCTGCACAGCTTTCATTTTCAAGTTGCAGTGCTTATAAAGTATGAGCTCACCTGTCTTGACTCACATATGAATTTAAGTGACATCCCATTCCTAAATCCATAGGGTTCAATATGATGTGGGTCCACCCTTTGCTGCTAGAACAGCTGCAACCCTTCTAGGAGTGTGTTTATGGCCGTTTTTGCCCAGTCTTCCAGAAGCGCATTTGTGAGGTCACACACTGACGTTGGACGAGAACGCCCGAGAAGTTCATCCACACCAGACTCTGTCATCCATGTCTTTATGGAGCCTAACCCTAACAAGCCCACACCAGAATCCAAACTTCACACTGGCACGATGCAGTCAGTCTCCTGGCAACCGCCAAGCCCAGACTCGTCCATCGGATCGCCAGTTGGAGAAGCACGATCGGTCACTCCAGAGAACGCGTGCTTTACACCACTGCATCCGACACTTTGCACCGCATTTGGTGACGTGTGTCTTGGATGGAGCTGCTCGGCCAAGGAAACACACTCTATGAAGCTCTCCGGGCAATGTTCTTCAGCTCATCTGAAGGCCGCATGCAGTTTAGAGGTCTGTAGGGACCGACTCTGCAGAAAGTCGGCGACCTCTCAGCACGACGCGCCGCAGTATCCTCTGACCCCGCTCCGTCGGTTTACGTGGCCTAACACTTGGTGGCTGAGTTGCTGTAGTTCCCAAAGACTTCCGTGTTCTTATAAAACAGTTGCCTGTGGAATATTCAGGAGTGAAGAAATTTCACAACTGGATTTGTTGCACGGGTGGCATCCCATCACGGTTCCACGCTGGAATTCACCGTCCCATTCTTTCACAAATGTTTGTAGAAACGGTCTGCATGCCCAAGTGTTTGATTTGATACACCTGTGGCCACGGGAGTGATCGGAAGACCCGATTGCCACCATTTGGATGGGCGAGCCAATAATTTTGGTCATACGATGTAGAGCGTTAAAAAAAACCTGAACACAATGACCGGCGACCTCTTCTTGGACTTTGGCTTCATGACTTGAAGCTCTTCGATATTGCCGTCCACCGCCAAATGTGATTTTTACACCATTAACTGAATTAAATGCAAAAAAAAAGGTCTAATAAATTGCCACGGCTTTGCGCTCGTGCGTTTCTGCCTCGTGACTCCCATGAGACGAACGTGTCTTGATTGAAACACCAGGAGCAGCGTCTTGGTCCCATGTAGGTCTTTGTGTTTTGAGATTCCGGTTATTGTTAAGGCTGTTGTGCGTTAACCGGAGTTGTAGGAAATGACCTAAACCAAGTAATAAAATATGCGATAACGCATTTAAAAGAGGGGCTACCGTGTACATCGTCCTCATAGATTAAAGTTAAACTCGACCTTTATCAGTCGTTGAATTAACGTAAACGTCAAAGGTCGTTTGTTCTTCTCAAATATAAAAAAAGACAATCTGACTAAAAAGCTTCTCCGTCTGTTTTTGTTCCTTCAGGCCCACTTCGTGTCTGCGCTGACGTTCGTTTTCGTCAACTCCAAGTCCCTTTCTTCCATCGAGATCGACGATACGCCGGTGGACGACCCGTCTCTGAAGGTGCTCGTCGCCAACAACAGCGAGACTCTGAAGCTGCTGAAGATGAGCAGCTGTCCTCATGTCTCCCCTGCAGGTCTCTACGTCTCTCTCGCCTTTTTACGGTTCGGTTTAGACAAGTGTGGACAAGCGTCGGACGGGCGAGATGGCGGTCATGGGGAGGCGCCTCGGGAAGTTTAACCGACGATCGGGCTACGACGCCCTCGATTGGACGGACGCTGGATGCGAATCTTTGTATCTGCGAGCCTCACTCCGGCCTCTCTCCGCCTTCAGGTATCCTGCGTGTGGCGGATCAGTGCCACGGACTCAGAGAGCTGGCTTTGAATTACCATCTGCTGAGCGACGAGCTTCTGCTCGCCCTCTCCTCTGAAAAACACGTCCACCTGGAGCACCTGCGCGTCGACGTCGCGAGCGAGAACCGGGGCCAGACGCGCTTCCGCGCCATCAAGAGGAGCAGCTGGGAGGCTCTGGTGCGACACTCGCCCGAGGTGAACGTCGTCATGTACTTCTTCCTCTACGAAGAAGAGTTCGAACCCTTCTTTGGCGAGGAGACCCCCGTCACCCACCTGTATTTCGGCCGAGCCGCGAGCAAAGAGATGCTCGGTCGCATCGGGCTCAACTGCCCTCGGCTGGTGGAGCTGGTGGTCTGCGCCAACGGCGCGGAGCCCCTGGACCGAGAGCTCATCCGCATCGCCGAGCGTTGCAAGAGCTTGACGGCGATCGGGCTCGGCGAATGCGAGGTGACCTGCAGCGGCTTCGTGGAGTTTGTGAAGACGTGCGGGGGCAGGCTGACTCAGCTGTCGATCATGGAGGAGGTGTTGATCCCAGATAGCAGCTACGACACGGAGCAGATCCACGGCGAGGTGTCGAAGCTCTTGGGTCGCGTGTGGTTCCCCGACACGATGCCCACCTGGTAGGCAGACCGCGCGCCAGAGCGCAGGGTCGGCGAGTCCGTGCCGTTGGCGGGTCGTGATGCAAATCGGACCTTTGAACCGGTGTGTATTTTCATTTTTTGACAAATACCGGGTGATCGAGTCAGTGTTTTGGGCCCGCGGGTCGAACACGGCTTGGGTTCGAACCTCCGTCGGGCGCCGATTTGACTTTTTAGCAAGGCGCTCTCATTCCACGTCGTGATTCTGAACGTTCGTATTTCACACCCCGACTTTTAAAACGATTCAACTGCGACTGCGAAGGAAACGAAGGAAAATAAGTCACGAGCTTGGGCCTCGGAGGTGCGACGGCCAGATCCGGCCGGCGATCGTCGTTGTCGTCGTTGTTATTGTTTGGCGCGTTCTGTTCTCGTCACCACACGAGTCTGGCGAATTCCGAGAAGACGAGTCAAATCCGAATCTGCTGATTCTGCATCGCAACGGAAAAATAAAAAAATGCTTCCGGACATAACAGAGCGATAAAAAGACGTGTTCTAAACGGGAGACTTTGGAATGGACGCGTCGCAGCAGAAGAAGCAGGCCCACGTGGAGACGCCCACACCGTCTGAGCGCCCAGAGACCCACAGGCGGGAAGCAAACGGCGGCTTTGCGGTCGACGGCGTGCGCGAAAAAAATGTCAAATGATTGCCAAACCTTCACCGCGCCATATCCGTGGCGCTGTCACGGACACCCGGGCTATTTTCTGCTCCATCAAATAGATCGTTTAAGAGTCGCGCCGTTGCACGAAACACAAAGCGTCACGCTCTCTGTTTACGACGTCTGCAAGATGTAACCGACGCCGATTGTACGTATAGTTAAAGATGAGACGCTGAATTTGACGCTGAGCTGAGAATAGCGGCATTTGTGCCGAATATAGCTTATATATATATATATGTCGTCCTTTTCCTTGACTTAAATGCAACTTTGGTTAAAATAAAGATACCTTTGCGTTGCAATGAGTCCACGCGATCGGAAGCCACTCTTTGCGTTGGGGGTTTCGTAACGAGGCGTGAAGTCATTTCTCTTGCGATTCCTTTTTTGGACCGGGGACGCAAAAAGCAGGCTTACTCAACTCTGAAGGCTGTTTATTTTTTTTTTCTCACTCTTTATTCTCCCGGCTGTGGTTGTGTTCAGCTCCTTCCTTAAATCGTGCATTTTCTTCGGTACAATAAATGAAATTCCAAGCTTTTTTCCAAGACGTGTTTTGTTTTTCTGACTTTGTCCCGTTTGACCTTACTGCAGCTCGATAGCCTGAACACTAGAGGACAGCAATGATCTGACTGCAGGCAGCAAAGCGTTACATAAGCAGCGGTGCCGATTTAAAGCGAAGCGTGCCGCTGATAACTCGGGCCTTTTCCAAGAGGATTCGTATGGCGAGTTCCCATAAAAAAGGCATCAGATACTGTAAATGAGAAGATTCTTATGCTGATTCCTTTGCTGTTCTTGTATAAACTAAACCCGGGGCGAGACACTCGAGCAAACGCGCACACACACACACACACACACACACACGCGCGCGCACACACATGCTTGTTCACATGCACATATAATAGGGAGACAAAATTGTTCTGGGGCTTTTGCATCAAATGTAAACACAGACCCTGTCGCAGGACCAGCTTATACAATATCATTTTGGCAAAAGCAAAATGCAAAAAATATACATATTACGGCGAGCGTTCGAGCGCAAAACCATCCGAACATTTTTGTTCGTCTTCTGGAGGAGTGGGCATCGTGACGAACGGGCTTAGCGGCGTGCGACGTAATACCCATCAGGAAAGTAACGAGCTTACGTGTTCACTCTTTCAGCTTGTTGTGAAGAAAGGAAAGGCTCAAAAGCTCCCTGTCAAACAGATCATTACCAAATCAAGGTAAACAGTTGGTTTTTTTTTTCCTTTTTAACGTGCGACGGCGGAGGGCGTCTCCCGCATCTCTCTCTCGTCAACGAGCCTCCTCTCCGCCGGAGATCCACGGATCAATTCCCTACCATTTCAGGAGAGGTCGGGAACCGGGGATCAACGTCCTCCGGGCCGGGCGGGCCGTAGAAGCGGGAACGCTTCACCTGCCCGCCGCCCCGGAGGCTCCTCCACTCCCTGATCCACCGGTCTCGAGCGGAGGGGTCCAGCTTGTCCAGATGCCTGGCGTGCACGAGCGGGGAGGGGGCGATAGAGTTCCTCAGCGCATGAAACGCGTACCTGGGGGAAGAGAGTGCGGTGGTGAGAAAGTAGGCCAGTGAAAAATATGTGGCCCTTTGATGTAAATCAGGGCATTCCCTCTAAATATCAGCAGTTTCACAGGCGGCAGACACCGGGAGCAAGAACAAGAGATTGAACCGTCATTCCTGACCTTTGCAATTAACGTAATTTAATTCCAAACGGCCTTCGTCGTCTCCGTGCCGAAACCCCTCCGAGTTAATGATCCGCGCCGTTTGAATGCAAACGATAGAATGACGCGCCATGAATAACGGAAGAGCGAATCCAAATAGTTTGCGTTCTCTTGCAAAATTCGTTCGTTCATTCATCGGCTTATCCTGTATTCGGCGCGGGGAGGGGGCGGAGCCTATCCCGGCTGTCACGGGGCGCAACCGTTCGCTCTTTCTGGACAATTTCGGGTTTCAAATGAACGTCCTGCACGTTTTGGGACTGCGGGAGGAAACCCGGGGGAGTTTCGTGGACACTCCCGTCTGGATCGAACGATGGAACGACCGTCAGCCCTCTTGCAGCGCCGACCACGGCGGCGGACGAGTACGAGCGGGGCGTCCGTGCGGACAATAAACTAGACCGGACTAAAAACAGCCACGGACCGAAACCGCCGAGGAGCACCGCGGAACTTACCTGTGGTCGTCAAACTAAATTACTGGCAGCAATAAAATCAATATCATGTTTGGAGTGAATGAATGTAAGCCTTCTTTGGGGATGAATAAACTTCTATTCTATCCCAGTTTCCCTCCGTGCAGCCCCCCCCCCCCCCCCCCCCCCCCCAAAATGTCAGCCCGTCAAAATGCAAAACAAATCGTTTTTTTTTTTTTTTTCTAAAATGTACATACATAAACATTTTCTATAAAGTGTGCAAGCGTGAATTTAACAGTTCTTGATACATCATATCAAACCAAATCCCGGGGCCTCTGGAAGCATCACTGCACTGGAGATTTTCTGATGTCAATAGGAGGCGAGGTTTAAAAATATAACATTTAATGGAGTTGAGGGGATGTCATTTGTTTTTGGGATGATCTACAAACCGTGGTTGGACGTGTCTTTCAAATGGTTTTAGGAGAAGTCATAACCACATTTAAAAGACCGTTTCTTCATATGATCCAGCTTTGGACTTACTGACCTCGGTAACAGAGCGACCACGGTGGTGAGCGCGCAGATCAGGTAGAACATCGGGTCGGCCATTTGGCTCTGGAGGATCCAGTAAGGGTTGCTCGGCGGGTTGCAGGTGACGCAGATGGAACTGTAGATCAGGCTCACCGCGAAGAACAACGCGAAGCTGCCAATCACGACTATCCAGTGAACCGGCGTCTGTCGATCGTGACGAGATATTTGCATTGATCTCACTGCGTCGTATTTCACCGCTGAACGTCGGTGGTTAGAAACCGCAAACCCTCACCCATTCTTTGATCTCGATGGACAGATGCAGTAGAATGGTAAACAGCGAGACGGTGTTCAGAGGGGTGCCGAAGGTAAAAACATCAACGTCTGAATCCTGGTAAACCTGGGGAAGATGCCACCGCCAAGGATTTGAGTCGCACGAAAAGGCCGGAGGACGACTTTGCGCCGAAGATTCTCTTACCAAATACGGGACGAAGAAGCAGACGAGGCTCTGGTAGAAGGCGTCCAGCATGGAAACCCAGAATTTCACAAAGTTGTATTCCTAAACAGACACATACATATGCTGGTTGAAAACACGCGTCATGCCCTTCCTCTGTCGTCTATTTTGATCTCTGCCCGTTGGCATCCTGCTTATTTCTCTTCATTTATTCTATTTTTGTCATCGCTATTGTCACTCTGTTTATGTTAAGGTTTGGTCGTCCATTTTTACCCCTCGCTATCTTTTTTTTTCCCCCTCCATTCCGTCATCCATCTTGAAGTCGATGTTGTTGTTATTGTCTCTGCTGTCTTATTTATTCGTGGATGTCTTTTGCTATTTTCCAATCGTCAATTTATATTTGCACTCATATTTATTGACACCATGACTGTAAAGGATTTTCCCGATGGGGATGGATAACGTTTATTTTATCTCTTAAATAAGCTGAAAAGCGGAGGAAGGATGTCGTGCGAGGAGCCACTGACCCCTGACCCCTGTCCGGTCTTGTACAGATCGGGGACGCCCAGCAGCACCTCCGCGGAGACGTCCTTGTCCATGATGCCGAACATGATGGGCGGCGCCGAGGTGAAGAGGAGGTTGAAGAAAATCATCAGCCAATAGTCGATCATGGCGGTCGCGGAGAAGCCGCAGAAGAACTGGTACCAGAACAGCAGGTTGACGTAGGCCTGGAGAGAAAGGAGGCGGGGTGAGGGCCGATGCGAGGCGTGGGGATTCAGCCGGCGGCGGCGCCGAGCGATGGCGACTCACCAGGTTCTTGTAGAAGAAGTAAACGATCATGTTGGCGAGGCGAGTGTGACACCAGTGTCCGTGAACGAAGAGGAGTTTCTGGAGATGCTTGAAGCGGGACACCGCAAAGTCGCTGGCCATCGCCGCCTGCGACCGCAGAGTCAGCCGTGAAGACTTTTGGCGAAGGACGGCGTGATATCTCGAAGCAAAGTCTCACCTGCATCCCCTCCTGGCCCGATATCCCGACGCCGACGTCTGCAGCGCGGATCATGTTCACGTCATTGGCGCCGTCACCTTAAAATGACCTTGACATTAATGATCGGATACGAGTCTTTGCCGTCGTCATTTCATAGTTACTCATTCGTTCATCCGTTCGTTATCTCCACCCCCTTTACTGCGTCCAGACCAGCGCAGCAGAAGCCGCAGCAGAAGCCGTCTCTCCGATGACGTTGTAGAAGCATACAACCATTCCTACATCTTGGCAATTTAGGGTCTCCAATAAACCTCCTGCGTGTTTTTGGACTGAGGGAGAAAACATGCAGACTCCACTCTTACAATTTCAATCAGCTGATCTCTGTATGCATCTGCTTTGAGATGAAATCAAAACAATAAGATTTAGTATATGTCTGAAAACACAAACAACTGAGCCCTGAGTGGATTTAGGCAACATTTTTGGTTAAAACGTGATTATTTGAAGAAGGGGACGATATGTACACTGCTCCAAAAAATAAAGGGAACACTTAAAAAACACATCCTGGATCTAAATGAATGAAATATTCTTATGAAATACTTTGCTCTTTACACAGTTGACTCCGCCGACAACAAAATCACACCAAAATGATCCATGGAAATCAATCGTATCAACCCATGGAGGTCTGGATTAGGAATCACACTCAAAATTAAAGTGTAAAAACAAACTCCAGGCTGATCCAACTTTGACGTAATGTCCTGAAAACAAGTCCAAATGAATCTGTGTTGCTTCCTGAGCGGACACTGTGATTTCACAGGAGTGGGATTGACTTGGAGTTTCATTGTGTCGTTCAAGCGTTCCCTTTATTTTTTTCAGCAGTATATATTCATATCCATATAGAAAATATATAAATATAGAATTTATATGTAAACACGCACGTGTGTTTATGGTACATCGGCATGCGGTGAACGTCGTCCTCGGAGCTTGTTTCTCCGAGTCTCTTACCGACAGCGAGAGTCATGACCTTGAGTTTCTCCCGGACAATTTTCACGACCGCGCTCTTCTGCAAAGGCGTGACTCGGCAGCAGAGCACCGAGCGGCAGCGCCGAGCCAGCTCCACGAAGCGGTCCTGCAGGTCCGACGACAGGGTCATGGCCAGCGTGCCGCCATCGATCACCAGCGAGATGTCCGGCGTGGTGTCCACGTTACGGGGGTCGTTTTCGTACCGTCTCACCTCCTCCAACGCGCAGTCCAGGATGGAAGTGCACGTGAGCTGATTTTTAAAAAATAAATGGAAAAACACAAACACGTCTGAAATTTGAGATAAAAAAAAAAAAAACAACAAAAAAAACAAAATACTCGCGTTGATGACGAATGACGATGCCGATGACGAGTTCCATTGGAGAATTTACACAATCGAATACGACATGGCATCGTAAACATGTACTTGTAAATACACATTTATGTACATTACATATATTTTTACATACCTTTAATTTTATTGTTATCTATTTATTTTGATCTACAGTTTTTAATTCATCATTATCAATGATACATTTTCTGGACTAGACTACTGCTATTACAACTAACTTAATATGATAATTATCAATATTATCAATTTATATTTGTCTTTATTTTCCTATAGAGTTCTATTTTGATTCTTCTCCACTTTACTCTGTCAGATGGATTCGCTTTGAACAAAAAGCAATTTCCCATCGGTGCACGTTGGAAAATAATGAGTCGACTGCACTGTGCTTTTAGGGGAACCATTCATTCATTCATTCATTCATTCATTCGTTCATTATCAATACCACATGTAGATAGGTTTCCTGTGTATCGTGCATTTGCAAGTGTATTTGCAGTCCCTATGTCCTCTATTGTAAGTCGCTTTGGATAAAAGCGTCTGCCAAATGCAATGTAATGTAATGTAGTGTAATGTCTCATTCCTTTCGTTGGCTGAGTTCAGGTCATATGGAGATTTTCAACCATTCACTCTTTCATTCACACATCGTATAAAGACATCGACAAACACAGATTTCTTATCAGCACGTCTGGGCAACTTGGTCTCTCCGATGAACCCGTAGAGTTCACTCCGATGGAGTGCGGAAGGAAAGCGGAAATCATGGACTCCAACCGGGGATCGCTAACTGCTGCAGCGCCGGGCGTGCGAGCGAAACATTGTTCGGTAAAAGTCGTGCTCAAAGGAAGCAATTACAAAGCTCTCGTCCCTTCAGAGCCGTTGCCGTCGTCTGTAAATAACTCCAGCGTCATCGCCGACAGGAAAACCAGCATGACAGAAATAAAATTTGAAAAATAGGTCAAGCATTATTTGGTTTTCGCCCATCCATCGCTTGCAAAATTGTATCCTGCGTGGTGGCGATTGTGTTAGCGTGGTAAAATTAGCTCCCGACCAATATATCTCCACTCGTGGTGATGGGAGGAAGGATATTTCCCACGAGGGTGGAATATTAGACTGTTAATTAGATAGGAAAGCCTTAGTTATTGTATTGCGGGTAGCTCACTCCATCCATCATCAGTGACTAGTCCGGTGTGAGTTTCGGAAAAACTTCCCCGCGTCTGTTAGCGAAGCCACGAGCCGGCCGGTAATCCGGTTCCGCCCGAGCCGAGGGACGAACAGATGCGCTCCGATTTCGAGGAGGGGCTCGTTCTTGCACCGCCAGGTTTTCCACGACGCCTTTGACTCCAAACGAACGTCGAACGCGACGGCAACAAGTGCAGATTTTTTTATAAACAGTCGTTGGAAATCCGCCTCCTACTTCGGACGTGATGATGTCCACCGTCGAGGGCTTGAGCCGCACATTCATGAAAAATCCATAACGCGTCTCTTTGATTGAACCAATGAGAGATGTTTCGCCGGGTGATAAATAGATTCCCGCGCGTCCGACCGCAAGGTGAATAGGGATACCGCTATTTGATCTTGGTCTTCAAATCCCATTATATCTAGTATTGATTTTCCCAAGTCCCCTAATAATGACTTCATGATTATCTCAACCTTTTCCCGTTAACAAAGGTGTGATTTATCACGTGTTCCGACATATTTCCGTCTTCTTTGGGCCACATCGGGTTTGGAAAACATAACCTATTGACTGAATAAGTGCTATTTTTTTTTTGCTAATTTCCAGCGCACTACTTTTCTCTCCCGTGAAACACATAAAAAGAGATATATTGTCTTGGATTGAGCCTTTTTTTTTTTTTTTAAATCTGGCCACATCTTGTAACTCCATCCGGTGGAAACAACGATAACACGCAGAGCGTATTTTAATGCACTAAACTCACAGCTCTGTTCACAGACCGTTTAGACAAAGTTTTCGAAAAGATCCTCCCATTTCTCGTTACATTTTATAATATAATCTTTAAACGGTCTCCGCCGATAGCGAGCTTTCATTCGCGCGCACACACACACACACACACACACACACACACACAAACTGATGGCAGTGGAGCGGTGACAAGAGAAGCTCAGTGTCGTCACCCAAGGACACTTCAAAACGCAGACATGAACAGAAAAAATGTTAAATAATGATATATAATTATATTGTACCGTATGTTATACTTGCACTAAACTGGACAGAAATTTCTGCGACCCTCTCCATTCAAATGACATATATTTATACATTTCAGGTTTTTATGCTGTAAAATCTGTCATCTGTTACCAGTAGATTGTACCTGCTTGCACTTTATACTTTATAGTTTAATGTTTATGGCGCACTTTACCGTGAATGTGCACGTTATTATGAAGATTTTATTGATTTCTTGTCACGTGGGAACGTGAGAAACGTCTTTCCGATTCCTACGTATATCTGGCACATGTGAAGCTGACTTGGACTTTTTCCCTTTCGATTTCGATAATTAGTAAACAAACAGAAAATAAGCGATTTATGTCGCTGAGACGATTGTTTGAGAAAAACGAAAAAAAAAAAAAAAAATCAAACCCGGCAGCTGTGAACGAAAGCCTATTTGGTCGGGTGATTTTTCCCTCGTATTAACACGATAATTATTCCATCAATCACTCGATCCAAATTTAATCGCGAGTATCAGATGCAATTCAACACTTATTATCCTTTTTAAGAAACTCAACCCTCGCCGGAGAAGTCAGCGGCCCCCTCACCTTGTTTTTGCAGCTCATGTTAATCACGAGGTCCTCCTCTTCCAGGAGCCTGCAGGCATAGCCAATGTTGACAGCTGTCTCTGGCTTGTCACCAGTCAGCACCCACACCTTGATCCCTGCCTCCCGCAGTGCCAATATGGTGTCTGGAACGCTCTCCTGCAGACGGTCTTCGATGCCTGTTGCCCCTGCAGGAGCGCACACACACACACACACACACACACACACGCGCGCGCGCGGTCACACGGCTGCTGGACAGAGTTGATCGCCCTTCTGCGTTTCAACGCATCTCCGGATGTTTACCCAGCAGACGGAGGTCGGTCTCCATCTGCAAGGCCGTTTCCGTGAGGAGCTCCTCCCTCCCGACCATGGCTGCCGACGCCACCCACCTGGCCGCCGACCAGCTCTCGTAGGCCTTGTCGCTCACGACCTGCGGAGGCGCATAGGTCGGCGACAACGGGAAAAAAATAAACTCGCTCCACGCGTCGATATTTTTCATACGGACCTTCTTCGTGAAGCAAAGCGTTCGCAGGCCCTCTTTGGCGTAGCGGTCCAGGTGACGCTGAGTGTCCGCCGCCGTCTTTAGATCGCGTCGATTCTCTGGAAATGTCGATTCGGCGTTAAAAAGCTCCGACGCGCCGTCAGATAGGTGAGACGGAAGCCCCGCACCGTACCTGAGACCTTCGAGTCCAGCAGCTCCATGATACAGGAGTCGGCGCCTTTGGTGTAAAGCACGCGCTCTCTGCTGATCGGGTGTCGGACCAGAACGGACATCCGTTTCCGCACGGAGTCGAAGGGCAGGGTTTCCAGCACCTCGAACTCCAGGCTCTGCCCGGACGGCAGCCTCACCGTCACGCTGTCGGGGGTTCGGCCCAGCAGGGCGAAGCCGTACGCCTTCGCCGCGTGGACCAGAGCCGCTTCGTCCGGGCTCTCCGCCTGGTAGCGCGGTTCGCCCGGGTTCGCGGTTCGCTCTTCGCCGGAACCAGATTTCACCCGGGCCAGATTCACGTCGCCGTTTTTCTCCGCCTCCGCCGGAGAGTCGAAGCGGTCCGCCTCGACGACCGAGTCGTCCGATAAGACACGGCTCCTCCGCTGCCCGGAGGTGAAGAGGTGGCGCAGAGAGCCGGCCCTGCTCACCAAGCCGGACAAATTGTCTCCGGGGTTATTTGTCCAAAACGACGGGTCATCGCGAGCCTGGGGAACAAGTCGAAGAAACAAACGCACAGACGCGCGTTTCGCAAATTTAAAAACCGCGCGACTCAAGAGGAAAGCGTCCGCGAGCAAAAACGAATGTGGAACCCCAGTCGCCCCGAGAGCGCGCCGGTGGTTTGCCAGCGCAGGTTCGGGACGTGGACGAAACTTCCAGCGGGTATTTTCTAGAAAAGGCCCAAATGTGAATTCGCGTACTAACGGGGGCGGCGTCGGTGCCGAACGCGTTCTCCGTGCGTCTCTACTCAACGCACTCGATATCTCCGCTTCCCTCCCGGCGACAGCGAACGGAGCGCTCACCCTCTGGCTCTTGGCTGTTGCCATGGAAACCATCACCGTGTTGCAAATGGCGAGAGCCAGAAAAAAGTCCGGGCACGGATCCGTCCTCCGGCCGGCCCGGCCTCTCTCCGCCCCGCCGAGACGCCGAACCAGCGCCTTGTCGGGGATCACCTCCGTTTCCTGGTCAGAGAATTTAAGACACACAAACGCAAAAAGCTGCTCGTGATCAAGCGTCTTATTTCTCCCTCGTCATTTATTCATCCGTGGAACCGGGCGAAACGCGAGGAAAGGTGTCGGGATGTAAGCGAGGCGGGCCGACGTTCTCATTTACTATTCTCTGTTAGACGCTCAGTGTGAGTTAAGTGCTTTTTCTGTCTCGGCCTGTTTTCTCTTGGCCTCTGCTCTTCGCTCCGTGGACGGAAATAGACACGCAGCTTCCGTACTGTATATCCTGACTAATCTATAGTGCACGTTTACAGTTCTCGTGACATCACGGGTCCGTGCCAAATGGTGCCCAGCATGACCATATGCCCCGTCGCAGACACAGGGGCGACTCTGAACTCGAGTGGATGCGCTCATCGCCGGCGCCTCGTGGCTCGGCCATCTGCGGCAGGGTGCGGGACCAGGAGGCTCTTCGACGCATGACCGAGTGACATTTGGTTAAAGGAATGACACTTTGAAATGTGGATTGAAATGTCAGCGAGGCTCTTCCATTGTCATTGCAGTCTTTATTGGTTTTTTTCCCGTTTAGATAGCAAAGACATAAAAAATGGTCCTTCTCTTTGGTACTACCAATGTGCAATATTCAGAACTGTGCAATATTTTATTTCAAAACAGCTACACTGCAATTTTTCCTTTTATCATACGATTGTGCACTCCTTACCTCACTTGTTACTAAGACACGTTATAGTTTCACTGAGACACTTTATAGTTTATTTTATTTCTAATTCTGCCTTTTCTTTTTAATATTTATCACTGTCATATTTTCTGTAACTCTGGCACAACGATTTCCTTCGGGATTAATAAAGTTGTTCTCATCTTATCTTATCTTATCTTATCTTATCTTATCTTATCTTATCTTATCTTATCTTATCTTATCTTATCTTATCTTATCTTATCTTATCTTATCTTATCTTATCTTAACGCCACTACTACATCCTGACCACTTTTTTGTGCAAATTTCTACCATTCTCAGATTAATCTCCGTTCATTTCTTTTTTTTTGGTTTTGAGTTTACGACAGGAGTTGCAAAGTGCAAGGTTTATTTCTTTTTAACAGAGCAATTGCATGTCCATGAAAAGAATAACCAATGAGAAAACATGATCTGCCTGAAACGCACTATTATTATCAGTAACAGTGAAAGTAGTAGTCGTAGAAGAAGTAATAGTTTTATTAATTATACATTTTAACTTTTTATAATATGATGTTAACTAGTAGTACTACTATTAACACTACTACGACTACTACTACTCATAACAATAACAATATTATCATCATCATTAGTGCTGATCTGACTATTATTAGAAATCCTATATATTACTTATATGCAATGCTTTGATATAGTGATATTTATGATGCATTTTCTAGACTGGACTGCTACTATGATGACTAACTAAAAATCAGTCTTATCATTATTATCATTCATTGTTGTTATTCACAATATTCCTATGTTATTCCTATTATTAGGAAATGCATCATTTTATCAATGATGACTTTTCTAGACGGGACCACTACTATTACGACTAACTAAATATCATTATTATCATTATTATTTCTATTCATTGTTGTTATTCCTATTATCAGGAAATGCCCTATTCATTCTATTTTGCATTATTATTATTTTAAACAAAAATGTTCCTGATCACTCGTCGGCTGGGAGTTTTCTTGCTGCCGCGAGCCCGGTTAAGGACAACAAATCAAATACTATCCCTGAATGACTTTACTGAATGATCAACATGTTCTTTTAATTTTATTTAGGTTTCTTGTTCATCCTAAAGGCAATCTTTGTGTTTTAAAACGATTCAGCTGAAGCCTTCCACTTCTTTTTTCGACACACATTACAAAATTAAGTCATACGTTTGCGGGAAAAAGTTGATAAACACACGGCGTCTATTCAACCGTGTCCTCCCAGCGGCTCCGGGGCCGTTGGAAAAAAAAAGCTGTCCTCTTATTTCAGTCGCCATCTTACCAGTGGACTGCCGAAGGCGACGCTGTTCGATGCATTTCCCGCGGGCTCGCTCTCGCATCGGTTACCGGGATGACGATACGCGTCCTCTGGGCCGCTGAGCTCGGCCTCCAGGGTCCATCCCGTCGGCGGGGCTCGTGGAGGCCGGCTAAAGACGACCTCTTCATCCGACACTTGCTCGTCGACGACCGCCAGGTGGATGGCTAAAAAAAAAATCCCCAAAAGCCGCGTGGATACGGATATATTTACGTGTCGGGTCGATTAAAGAAACATTCAAGCGCATCCTGATATATTGCGATAAATAGATGTTTGATGTACAGGTGTAAGACGATTGAGAAACGCCACTTCGTTGGGAATAATCCAAAATAAGTCATTCTGAAGGCGGGGGAAAAAAAACTGGGAGTGTAAAATAGAAAACACGGCTTTGTAATGGAATAGTAAGGATAATATACAATAATAGGACTCCACCAATTGCAAAGTCACTGTAACACGCGCCCTGTCAGACTGGTATTTGAGAAAATGGAGCCGTACACCCACATGGAAGGCGAGAGCTCCATTTGCACATCAGCATTATATAACGTGCATTTTGAGTCGCTGCGCGACACGACCGGAGATTCGCCGGGAAGAAATCGACTTCGTTCTACCGTCATGCTAGAAAAACGTCGGCGAAGACGAGGCTAAAAATATAGAGGCGGAAACCACAATTCGACTCCGACTATTCACCTATTCTCGCTGTAATATTGTAAGTTCAGTTTGGAGTTTAAGCCTGACCGTAAGCTCAGCACCTCTCGACTGGAAATGTGACCAAATAATTTGCATATTTCTACACACTTGACATCCACTTTAATCGTAAATAAAATTTACGTGCGCCCGAACGAATCGTAACAATCGCCGATTATCATCGCACCTTAATCGGAGAGATAATTACGTGTTTCGGTGTTATTATCCGATGAAAAACGTACCGTTCTCTTTGTGGGGGTACTCCACACCCATGATGGAGCAGCGGCGAAACACCATCTTGTTCTCTGTGAGGGTGCCGGTCTTGTCCGAGAAGACGTACTCGATCTGGCCCAGGTCTTCTGTGATGTTGAGGGATTTGCACTGGATCCGGCTGTCGGTCTGCTCGTCGTACAGATCGATGTCATTCGTGATGAAGAAGAGCTGGCAAACCTTGACCAGCTCGATGGAAACGTAGAGGGAAATTGGTATCAGGACCTGTGAGAGACACGGCGGGTGGGGAGAAGAAACACATTTTTTGAGGAGTCATTTGAAGACGACGAGTGAGAAGAGGCGGCGTGGCGACGCGGCGGTTAGAGCTTCCACCTCACAAGAAGGTCCCTTGTTGGACTCCGACCGGGGACACACTTTTACAAGCTCTCCCCATGCGTGGGTTCTCCGCTTTCCTCCCACAGTCCAACAAGTAGGTTAGCTGCCTAGATGTCTGTATGAGACAGCTGATGTATGTCTCTATTTGACATGTGCATGAGAGTGAATGGTTGAATGTCTCCACATTACATGAGAATGAGGGAGCAAATGAGAAATACCACGGTGTGTGAATGACGGTGCGAACCTTGTATGTTCATGATGTGTCAATGAGGGAGCAAATGTTGTATGTCCACGATGCGCGAATGAGGGCGTGAATGTTGTATGTCCATGACTTGACAATGAGGGAGCAAATGTTATATATCCATTATGTGTGAATTAGGAACCATATATTATATGTCTATGACATGATAATGAGGGAGCAAATGTTATATTTCCATGGAGTGTGAATGAAGGAGCGAACCTTGTATGTTCATGAAATGACAACGAGGGACCAATTGTTGTATGTTCATGATATGACAATGAGGGAACAAATGTTATGTGTCCACGGTGTGTGAATGAAGGAGCGAACGTTGTATGTCCACGATAGAACAATGAGGGAGCAAATGCTGTATGTCCACGACGCGTGAATTAGGAACCAAATTTTGTATGTCCATTACACGACTATGAAGGAGCAAATGTTACATTTCCACGGTGTGTGAATGAAGGAGCGAACGTTGTATGTCCATGATGCGTGAATGAGGGAGCAAATGTGGTATGTCCACGACAGAACAATGAGGGAGCAAATGTTGTATGTCCACGATGCGCGAATGAGGGCGTGAATGTTGTATGTCCATGACTTGACAATGAGGGAGCAAATGTTATATATCCATTATGTGTGAATTAGGAACCATATATTATATGTCTATGACATGATAATGAGGGAGCAAATGTTATGTTTCCATGGAGTGTGAATGAAGGAGCGAACCTTGTATGTTCATGAAATGACAATGAGGGAGCAAATGTTGTATGTCCATGATATGACAATGAGGGAACAAATGTTATGTGTCCACGACGCGTGAATTAGGAACCAAATTTTGTATGTCCATTACACGACGATGAAGGAGCAAATGTTACATTTCCACGGCGTGTGAATGAAGGAGCGAACGTTGTATGTCCATGATGCGTGAATGAGGGAGCAAATGTGGTATGTCCACGATAGAACAATGAGGGAGCAAATGTTGTATGTCCACGATGCGCGAATGAGGGCGTGAATGTTGTATGTCCATGACTTGACAATGAGGGAGTAAATGTTATATATCCATTATGTGTGAATTAGGAACCATATATTATATGTCTATGACATGATAATGAGGGAGCAAATGTTATGTTTCCATGGAGTGTGAATGAAGGAGCGAACCTTGTATGTTCATGAAATGACAATGAGGGAGCAAATGTTGTATGTCCATGATATGACAATGAGGGAACAAATGTTATGTGTCCACGACGCGTGAATTAGGAACCAAATTTTGTATGTCCATTACGCGACGATGAAGGAGCAAATGTTACATTTCCACGGCGTGTGAATGAAGGAGCGAACGTTGTATGTCCATGATGCGTGAATGAGGGAGCAAATGTGGTATGTCCACGATAGAACAATGAGGGAGCAAATGTTGTATGTCCGTGATGTGTGAATGAGGGGGGCGAACGTTATATTTCCATATTTTGTGTGAATGACAGTGTTTGTCTCTTATGACTGTGAATGAGAGAGAGAACGTCTCTATCTGTGGCCCTGTGATCAACTTGTGACTGGGATGTAGACAATGAATGAATGAATGTATATGAAGAGCAATGTGGGGAGGAGGGAGTGGACAGCTGTTTGGGAAAGGGGCTAAATCTGGTTCTGATAGAACGCAAGTCACGGAAAACTGTGCAGGTTAACATGTCTCATGGAGCGAAAATACGGGATGTAAATACTCTCTCCTACCTGCAACAAGATGATCATGGTGAAGAACATGTAGAAGCCAGATAGAGCAGGGCTCTGTAAGTGACCGGTGCTGTCGGGGACCAGGTACGGGGGCACGCCGGGCTGCGCCTGGAGCCAGAAGGAGTGACCTGTATGTTGGAAGACAGGGGGATTAATCACAGCGACGGGCACAAGGAGGGCGGCTATTTTTGGCACCACACCTTCCCTACACCACCTCTTCGTTCTCCGGCTCCGGGCTGGAGGCCAAAGCGGGCAAGTGGAAATGAAATGTTCCCTTACACGCATAAAAGCTTTAATCATGAAGCGATTTGCGTGGCGATTTCACGGCTAAGTTGCGTAATTCGTCACTGACCCAGCGCTCCGACGAGACACATGGTGAAGAGCAGGATAATGCAGTAGATAACGTCCGTGTTCAGTTTCCGCTCCAGTCTGCTGCGCTTGTACCTCGGACCGCCATTGTTGAGCATGGACTTGGTTTCGTGACCTTGAGTGGAAGGAGACTGACTCGGTTATTTGGAAGGACGTTAATCGTGACCGTCTTCACATCCCATCTCCCAGTCACCTCCGGTCGACTGACGGCTCAACAGCAAGCAAGTACAATCATGTGGTAACTGCAGTGGATCCTCACCCAAGTGCTGCTTTTCTAAACTTCACATGGAAATATTACATATATATTTTCTTCTTCACCTTTCGACTTTCCCCTTCAGGGGTCGCCACAGCAAATCGACCCTCTCCGTCGAACCCCATCCTCTGTATCCTCCACTCTCACACCAACTACCTTCATATCCTCTCTCACTACGTCCATACATCTTCTCTTTGGCCTTCCTCTAGACCTACTGTCTGGCAGCTCCAACTCCAGCATCCCTCTACCAATATATGCACCATCCCTCCTCCGCACATGGCCGAACCATCTCCGTCTGGCTTCTCTGACCATCTCTCCAAAACATCAAACGTGTGCTGTTCCTCTGATAGACTCATTCCTGATCCTCTCCATCCTGGTCACTCCTAAAGAGAACCTTGGCATCTTCATCTCTGCAATCTCTAGCTCTGCCTCCTGCCTTTTGTTCATTGGAACTGTTTCTAGTCCATACAGCATGGCTGTCTCCTCCACCTAGTCTTTCATTCTGGCTGATAGTCTTCTATCACATAGTACCACGGGCACTTTTCTCCACCCATTCCAACCAGCTTGAACCGGTCTCTACACCTCTTTTTCACACTCTCTACTGCTCTGGACCGTTGACCCCAAGTGCCTGGGTTCCTCTCATTCACACACATATACTCTGTCTTGCTGCGACCAGCTTTCATTCCTCTCCTTTCCAGAGCATACCCCCACCTCTCTAGATTTTCCTCAACCTGTTCCCTGCTCTCACTACAGATCACAGTGTCATCTGCAAACATCATGGTCCATGGAGGGCTCAGAGTTGATCCCTCATGGCGTCCCACCTCCACCTTGAACTTCTCTGCTACCCCTACAGCCCATCGCAGCACTGTCTCACAGCTGGCATACATGTCCTGCACCAGTCTAACATACTTCTCTACCACTCCAGATGTCCTCACACAATGCCAGAGCTCCTTTGTTGGCACCCTGTCATATGCTCTTTCTAGGTCTACAAACACACAATGCAGCTACCTCTGGCCAAAGCAAATACTGCATCTGTTGTACTCTTCCCAGGCATGAAGCCATACTGCTTTTCACAAATCCTGACTTCTGTTCCCAGTCTAGTTTCCACCGCTCTTTCTCATTACTTCGTTGTATGGCTTATCAACTTTATCGCTCCATTGTGGCCACAATTCTGCACATCCTCCTTATTCTTAAAAATGGCCACCATCACACTTCATCTCCATTCTTCAGGCATCTTCTGACTTTCTAAGATCCTGTTAATTAAACGAGTGAGAAAATCTACCGCTGTCTCTCCTTGGCAATTCCACACCTCCACAGGTATATCATCAGGACCCACAGCCTTTCCACTCTTCATCTTCTTCGATGCCTTCCTCACTTTACTTTTATTATTCTGTGCTACTTTGTGGTCTACAATAGTCACCTCTTCCACCGTTGCTTGTCTTTCATTTTCCACATTCATCAGCTCTTCAAGGTACTCTTTCCATCTTCCCATCACTCTTCCAGTATCTGTCAATACATTTCCCTCTCTATCCTTAATCACCCAGGCCTGTTGTACATCCTTTCCATCTCTATCTCTCTGTTTCGCCAACCTGTATAGATCAATCTCTCCCTGTCCAACCGAGCATACAAGTCATCGTACGCCCTTTGTTTTGCCTTTGCTATCTCTATCTTCATCTTACGTTGTATCTCCCTTTACTTCTGTCTGTTCTCATCAGTCCCCTCAGTGTCCCATTTCTTCTTTGCTAATCACTTTCTCTGTACAGTATACACTCCTGCCCTTCCTAGTTCCACCACCAAGTCTCCTTATCTACTTTCCTTCCAGATGACACGTCAAGTACTCTCTTACCTGTCTCCCTTATAGCACTAGCTGTAGTTGTCCAATCATCTGGAAAGTCTCCCTGACCACCCTGGGCCTTTCTCAACTCCTCCCTGAAAACCATGCAACACTCCTCCCTTTTCAGTTTCCCCCACATTGTCCTCTGCTCTGCCTTTGTCCTCTTCATCTTCCTTGTCACCAGAGTCATCCTACAAACCACCATCCTATGCTGTCTGGCTACACTCTCACACACAACTACTTTGCAGTCGCTGATCTCTTTCAGGTTACCTCGTCTATACAAGATGTAGTCTACCTGCGTGCTCCTACCTCCGCTCTTATAAGTTACCCTATGTTCCTGTTTTTTTTCTGGAAGAAGGTGTTCACTAAAGCCATTTCCATCCTTTTTGCAAAATCTACCACCATCTGTCCCTCTGCATTCCTATCCTGGATACCAAATCTGCCCATCCCTTCTTCATCCCCTCTATTGCCTTCACCAACATGTCCACTGAAGTCTGCACCAATGACCACTCTCTCATTTCTGGGAATATTCTGCGTCACATCATCCAGCTCATTCCAGAACTTCTCCTTCTCCTCAAACTCACATCCCACCTGCGGGGCATAGCCGCTAACACCATTGAGCATCACACCTTCAATGTCCACTTTAAGACTCATAAGTCTATCTGACATTCTTTTCACCTCCAGAGCATTCCTAACAAACTCCTCCTTCAAGATAACTCCTACTCCATTTCTCTTCTTGTCAGTACCATAATAGTACAACTTAAAGCTGCTCCTAATCTTCTAGCCTTACTACCTTTCCACCTGGTCTCCTGGACACACAGTATATCCACCAACTCTCTACCTTTTCCTGTAATAGTCCCGATATTCAAAGTCCCTCCTCTCAGTCCCAGGCTCTTTCCTTTCCTTCTCTCTCTGCTTCCGAACACGCGCTCCTCCTCTTCTTCTTGTTCTTGTTCTTCGACCCACAGTAGCCCGATTTCCACTAGTACCCTGGAGGTCATCAGTACCAATGGCGGTCGTTGTTAACCCGGTCCGCGACCGATCCGGTATGATACGGTTATGGTTGACTCGCATGTTTGGTTTTGGCAAAAATGTTACGACAGATGCCCTTCCTGACGCAACCCTCCGCATTTATCCGGGCTCGGGGCCGGCACAGGGAGACACTGTGGCTACATTGAAATATTACATATATATGATATATTATAATCTTATAGCTTCACAGGATACACATCCAAGCTCGTGCGATTTTAGCGTTCTGTCATATAATTTATTAGAAATAAGATTTTTGAAATGAAGAATAACTGTTATCAATCATAAGCATTCTAACCTCAGATTATATATGATATGTACATATCCATTTGCAAAATTTGAAAAAATGAACACACTATTAACATATATGTATATAATGCATATGATATACGTAGCATTTCCGCCTCAAATGTGAGAAGGTCTCCGATTCGATTCCGCGCCCGCAGCCTCCCAACTCCTCCGAGGTACGACTACGGGCTTTACCTCGACAACCGTGCAAAAAGTTTTCAATCTGAATTTTGAAATCCGCGAAGCCGCGGAGAGCGGCGATAATACCTGCATACACCACGAAGCCGACGGCGTGGTCGGTGTTTCTGACGGTGCATCCTCGCAGGAGCAGGCTCTCGATTCCGGCGCCCACCTTGCTTTTATCGGGTTTCTCTCTGTGTGAGAAGAAAGCGTGAAGGTTTACGGTTGGATTTTATTAACGCCGCGTATTCCCCTTCACCTTGCGGGGGCGCGATTTCCCCGCGCACGTTTAATACTCACACGAAACACTTGAAGTGATTGAGATTGTTGTTGGGCCTCTCGCACACCACCACGCCGCCGAACGCCTCGGGATCAAACCGGGGATGCTGGGAAACGAGAAGCCGTTTGACGAATAAACACATCTTTGACGTGTTATAACAGGTTGCCATGGTTACGGAAAATCCCAGGACGCCAGTGGTGGGAGACTTTTTTTTTTTTTTTTTTTTTTTAAATTCATCTTTCTTTTAATCCTTTCATTTTCTGCCTCTTTTTGGAAAAAGCCATTTTTCAGCTCCGGTCGTTATCTAACAATAATGGCTCTGCTCACCCAAAGCTAACCGGGCGATGTTTTGTGCGCAGATCCCAGGTTGCATAACTAATAAGAACCAGTACAATGTGTTTCCTTGAGTTTATAGGTGATCGACACGCCGGCGCATTTCAATCACCTGCAGATTTGGACATACAATGATAACGTGCACACACGGAGGTGGCGGGAAAGCAGAGCGCGAAGCCGACGCTTCTCACCGAGACGCAGACGCCGGACACCACCTTCCTCTGCTTCAGGTTGGTCTCTCCGTCCAGATTGGCCGTCTCCACGTGACAAACGCCGCCGGGGTCGGACGCGTGCAGGAGCAGGAGATCCGCGCAGATCACCTCATTGCGAACCACCTTCACGAAATCTCCCACCCGCACGTCCTTCCAGCGCTTCTCCGCAAACCGTTTGCGGCTCCTGAAATCACATATCGCGACGATGCGATTTTGGTTTATTGAGCTTTTCCGTTTCGCAGAAGCAACATGGTGAGTTTGTGGGGTTCGTCTGTCATTTAAAGTGTGCGGAAGGCTGACGAACCAAGCGGTGACAGACCATGCAGGTATGCTGCCCGGCATGTATGACTCGACGGTGTTGTTTCCGTGCCACGCCCCCGACCAAAACCCAAGGGTTTTGCTGTATTTTTAGCACGTGGGTGTTTTCCTGACAGCGAGGCTGTTTTGTTTTTTTTTCCTTCCCGATTCTCATTGGGTCAACGTGTTTTCAAGACATGCAGGCAGGTTTATGAACTTGTTTTCGACGGGGTTCTGCGTGAACGTTGTTTTTTTTTTTCGTTTTGATTGGACGTCGTCTTTACGATCGAATGCTATGTGAAGAACGACGCTAAATAAACAGTTAGTCTCTTCAGGACAGCTACCGTCATTGTTCCTCTCCCTTTACCGCATTCCTGGAGTCGAAGCTGCTCATGATACATATCATTTTATCAACAATCCCATAACCCTTATCTCACAGACGCGTGAGGAAGAAAAAAGAAATGGAATAAACCGACATTAAGCTGTGCGCGATGACAGCTGCCGGTCAGCGGGGCAGGCGCTTCCAATAGACAAGCAGATCTGAAAGTTACTTTATTTATCATTTTTCTCTCTACAGTCGTCCCGTAGCTTTAATTTGGCCCGCCTCCAGAGCGACTCCCCGGCCTATCTCTGCGCCGGGAGATAATCATCCGGAGATAAAGCCGCGCTCAAGATAACCCGTTCGGCTTCCACGGGTAAGAGTCGAGACGCATCGGGTCGGAGCGTTCGAGAAGAGGCGTCGGCCCGTCGGGGCCGAAAGACGATCGACGCCGTTTGCGAGGAGGGACGGCTGCGACCACCGAGCGGGGATGATGAAGATAAGATGACCGGCGCGATAAGACGGGTGTCGGGTTTTTAAAAACCCCCTCCCTCCTCCTCCTCCTCCTCCTCCTCCTCCTCCCGACACTCCGCCGGTGGACGTCCGAGGACTTCAGAAGAGACCCGGCCGATCGATTACGCCGACTTGAAAAAAAAACGCTCTGATCTTTACAAGCCCCCCCTTCCGCCCCGCGAAAAAATGAAGCCGCGTGATCTCCGGCCTGGCTATTCACCGGAGACGCAGCTCGTCTGCCGAGCGGCCCCGGGGAGCGCCGTGTTCTCCAAAGCGTCTGCCGTCTCCGAAGTCTGGCTCTTCTAGGCCGCCCGGACCTGTAAACTCATGCGCGCACGCTCCTCCTCCCTTCGGCGCCGCGCAAACGGTCCGTTTTTGTGCCGAGACTTGAAAAATCGATCGCCGGCAACGGCGAGATGTCGCGCGGAGGCGCCTGTTGGTGAAACGTCCGTGAGACGGTTACCTGCTGTAGATGAGACAGGGAGTGTTGTTGAGTTTCCTGTCCGACTGGTACCTCCTGAAGTCCTCCCAGGCGTCTTTGAGAGCGGTGAGAGTCAAGATGACACAGATGGGGATCAGCGCTATCTCCGGCTGGAAGGCGTTCACCACCGGCACAAAGTTCAAAATAACCAGGCCCAAGAAGTAGAGGTTGGCCAGGCGGTGGAACTGCTCAAAGAGGTTCACGGGAACGAAGAAGAGCGGGGTGTACTTGGTGGTCTTGATGGCGTTCCCGGGGAAGTGGCGGTTGGGTTGCCTCCGCTTCTCCAAGCCTTCGTACGGCAAGTTGGACACCAAACTGCGGAGGTCCTTCTCCCGCAACCGCTGGCCTTCCAGAGCGTCCCGGAGCAGAGCGAAAGGCGTCCGTGCCATGGCGTCCCGCTGCGGCATCCCTCCTCTCAGCGCTCGCCTTCTCCGCTCGCCTCATTCGCGTGGAAAGCCCGGTGCGAGCTCTGAGCGAGCGGCAGCGCACCTCGCTCTGAGTCCGCCTCCTGCGGCGACAGGTGTGTTTGCATTCCTGAGGCCTTCCCGGCTTCGCGGAGAGGAACCGAGACGGCCGATTAGACGAGAATGTTTGGTTGGAAGCGTACTATTTACTCAGTCAATCGTTTCCAAACACGCGGAACCGCTCGCGCGTCCTCGGCTCGCCGGAGCCGGACGTCGAGAAAAGGAGCTTTTCCAAAATGAAATAGGGGGAAGACGAAGCGAACCGAAACCAGTTGACGATCTAATACTCGCAGAGCGGGAAACTCGATGCGGCGGGTCACGTGTAGATTCGAACCGACGACACAAAGCTAACGGGCAGGCAGAACACCCATGTTTTAGGGGTTAAAAACAAAAACTACAAGCGATCACGTATTGACGACCGCAGGCGAATTGGGAGAAACACGACGCGCGTCTCTGCTATTTTTTTTTTTTTCCAGACGCGAATGTTCACTCGGTGTGAACCCACACATCTGAACACAACGGTTCACCCGGTGTGTGTGTGTGTGTGTGTGTGACACTCAAGCGTGACGGCGTGCAACAAAACATGTTCCCGCACAGATGGCACGTATGTAGGATGCCGTCCACTTCCCCGCGCAGGCTTATCTTGGCGTCGGATCCGACCCGAAGAGCCGATCCGTTATCGTCCGCCCTTATTTTTGTTTCCATCTCGCTCTAAACGCCCGCAATGACGGCGGAAGCTTCGTTCATCCGCCGCGTATCCGTCGTAAACGGCGTACGGGACGTTCAACTTCAAGAACATTTATACTTTTGACACTTCAAATACATTTCGCCGACAGTCTTAATGTGCCTCGAATGAAAAGATAAGACGATTTATGAAATTGTTTGTGCCGCTTCTTCGTGCCTGTAATTACGACCCTGTCGGAACCTTCCGGAGGAGGCCTCGCCCAGCCTTGCAGGTGATTTATTTTCCATCTAAACTTTCAACGATTTCACCGGATGTCCTTGAGCTGCTGATGCAGGCGGGTTTGTCTCCCCCGGGTGGAGCGGCATGTTTTTCCATCACACACACACACACATAAACACACACACGCACACGTGTGGCAGAGGCGCTGTGTCATGTACACGTGCGTGTGTGTGTGTGTGTGTGTGTGTGTGCAAGACTCACCTTCTCACCTATGAGCACCGGATAGGGCTTTGCTTGGCCACACAGAGACACAGCGGCCGCCACACACACACACACACACACACACACACACACACACACACACACACACAGTTTGGAAACAAAATTGCACAAACGATGCCACGCAGAGCGGAGGCCGGCGCGTCCCTAATTACTCAAGTGACATGGAAACACTACAAAGTCAAAAGCATCTGCCTTTTCCCTTCACTCTTACATGACAACGCCGATGCCCTTTTGGAGAAAAAAGAGAGCGAGAGAGCGAGATCGGGCCAATTTAGCGCAAACCATCTGTCTACCGCGGCGAGATAATACATCTGTTAGGGCTGAGAGAGAAACAGCATCGGCGAGCTGATTTTTTTCAGCGATGCGAAGAGGAAACCTGGAACAAGGTTACATGTCGAGTTACATCAGTTTTTACACCAATTTGCCTTTTTAGGGAGTTTCGCGCTGACACTTTATTCCCAGAAGCATTACGTACACACACACACACACACACAGGCGCGCACACGCACGTAACGCAGACGGCATGCATTGCTAGTCAGAGCGTGCTCGTGCCTTCTGCTATCTCAAAAACAAACTCCGGCGATCGAATGTGAAGTGCTACATGTTAGTTTGCCCTTCTTTTTGAGCCCTGTAAGAGCCGGATTCTCAGACCCGCGCACGTGCGGAGGCCTTTGTTTTCGACGTTCGCCGTTTCCGCCTCAGCCGCTCGTATTCTCTAGACTTCCACGACGGAGAGCGTCGGCCGTTCGCTCGTTCGTTCGTATCACACTCGTTCCCCCGCTTCTTTCCCGGTTGAAAAATCAAAACATTAACCGCAAATTAGTCACCGTCGGAGCAAAATCCCTTTTAAAATATTAAATATTCAGTGTTTTGCAACATTAAATATTTAACACCACCCATTTATGGGCCGTAGCGGTGGTCAGGTCAGGAAGCCAGCGCGGCACAAAGTGCATTTAGTGGAGCGAGCGAGGGGCGGAAGCAGGGCCGGGTCGAGGGGCGGATGCCTCTTTCTCTGTCTTGCCTTTTATTTTCATTCTCTTCCCTTATTTTTGTTTTTCTCCCGTGGCGGGCACTCTGGCCCGTGGAGCCGGCGGAGTCCACCGAGTGCCTCCATATCTATGGTTCTCTGCATTAATGTCCCCCGAGGCTGGCGCTCAGCTCCGCTCGGGCCCCGGCCGAGCCCGTCTCGGCCCCGGACCGACGCCGCCTCCTCTGCCCATTATGCAGCCCGTAGTCCCCAGCTGCAGCTCTCTCTCACACACACACACACACACACACACACACACACACACACACACACACACAGAGCGCTGGCTTCCTGCTCAGGTCCCGCGCGGGGTCGGCTATCATTCACGCGACACATCGAAGCGCCGCTCGCGGACGCCGTTACTGAAGCGATAGACTGAATTAAGTTTTAATTTATTTTAGATACATCTTCATAATTGCCGACAATCATTACACAAGATATTTACAGTCTTTATGAAATATTACAATTGGAATTTACATAAACTTTGTACAAAATATGCCTGACTTCAATGCCTGGATAGTGGGGTCCTTGTTAAGTCATTTCTGGAGAACGAAACATCGACCCAAAAGTCACTGGTGTCTGGAAGTGCTTTAGTTTCAGCAAGTAGGTGCTTTAAGAGTCCGTTAAAAAGAAAGAAGAGAGAAAAGTCCAAAAAGTACATCGTCAGCAAAGTTGTGAATTGTGTTTTTCTTTGTCCTCAGTTAAATTGCTCTTTTTCTTTTTGACTAAATTGAACATCGGAGCTGTAATTCAACTGCAAAACAACAACAGAGACCCATTTAAATAGAATAAATCCATAATATTTACACATAATGTGAGTATTGATCTATAAAAATGAATTATCTCTTTTTCTTTAAACATGATTTATGTTTATCTACATCTTTTTTTTTTTTTTTTTTTTTTTTCAAACAGAAACCTAACCACAATGGAACGCATCATACTTCTATCATTCAATTCTACTGATATTGATGATTGTGGATTGCAATATTTATGCAGCAACTGTGGTTGCGATGAAAAAGGATCTAAACTCAGCTTAGTTTATCAGCAAAGTTCTTACACCAGCTTAAGTCATGTTAAAGCCATTCTCCGCCTCTAAAGCTCTTCGCACGATGGCAGGGAATCGTGAGTCAAGAGTCAAAGGTTCCCGCTGGGAAAAAAACAAAAAAACAAAAAACAAAAACAAATAAAAAAAAAAAAAAAAAAAAAAAAAAAAAAAAAAGGGAAAAAGAAAAACAACCCGAAAAAAAAAAAAAAACAAGCGACGACAAAAGAAAAACCCCCTCAAACAGCACGCGGTGAAACGGACTCGATTCCGTCGACGGCGCGAAAGCAAAAAGGCAAAGCGGAATAATCTCGGCCGAAGCGTCAGTGTCCAACAGTCCCGCTCTTTCGCCAGATGACGCGGCGACCGAGGAAGCCTTGTTTCTGTCCAGCACGGCCGTGACCGGAGGAAAGAGCGCCCCCCCCGCCCCCCGTCGTCGTCGTCGTCGTCGTCGTCGTCCACGTGTCCTTCGCGCTTCACGCCCCGAGCTGCGACGCCGCGACTTCCGCCGGGACAGAAAAAGACCCCGAGCGGTAAAGCTAAAGTTCTTCCCCCCCCGCGACTCGGATGCAAATGAAATCAAACAGAAGCATGCTTTTTAAAGGATGGTGTTTTTGATATACAGTAATTATAGGAAAATAGACTATCAAGGATGACTCCTTTAAAATCATTTATAAAGCTTTTCCTGGATGCAGACAGCTTGGCTACGAAGTAAATAGATACTAAACAAAACAAATTCTTAAAGTATATGCAAACACAAGCATAAATATTTGATCCACAGAGAGTAAGCTACGAATGACAAATATTAGTGATATACTGAAATTCTGGAACAGGCACCATTTCTGTCTTTTTAAAATTCTTTCTTCTTTTTCGAGTGTTTGTCGGTTGTTTTTTTTTTTTTAACGGTGTTTCCCAAATCCTAAAAGAGTCACTGCTGACTGAAGTGTTGGGTGCTGCTGCAGTCCGTCCAAAAGTCTTTTCATCCTCCGCGCACAATCCCTAAAACCAACCGCCTCAAAAAAAGTCGGTGCACTGTTTTATCTCTCGTTCGCTCTCTCAAAATTATCTCTTTTCATCTCTCTCTCTCGCTCGCTCTCGCTCTCTCTCTCTGTCTCCACCTCCTCCTCCTCCTCCTCCTCCTCTTCCTCTCCCCCCCCCCCCCCCCCATCTTTGCATGCCCGCCGCAAGATGGCCACCAGAAGCCGCCAGGCTTAATGGACGTAGTAGAGCCAGTAGATCACATTGAAGAAGGAGAAGACGGTGGGGAAGATCATCCTGGACCACTTATCGATAGAGTTCACGTCGGACAAGTCCGGGATGTTCACCTTGAGCTGCGAGGCCCGTCTCCGTAGGCGCGACTTCTTCTGGGCGTGGCGCTCCAAGGCGCTGTGGCCATAGTTCTGGCGGGCCATGGCCGCCCGGCGGTACTGCAGCGTGGAGCTATCGTAGGCCAGCATGGTGTTGCGGGGGTCCCCGGGCGCTCCCAGGCCCCGGGACAGATCCCCGGCACCCCCCATTTCGTTCTTCATCTCCAGGGTGCTGAACAGGATGTTGTCGTCGGGCGTCATCTGGGTGTAAAAACACGCGGGGTCGTGAGAACAGACCTCGGAGGGGGTCTTTTACACATCACTCAAACCTACGGCGAATCGGCCAGTCGTTCGGCGACGAAACTGATGAGGTGCTACGATGGGTAATGCGATGGGCCACAGTCGTGCTACTCACAGTTAAGAAACACGAAAAGCGCTATCGATCGTCCGTCGATCGGTCACGAAACAAAAAAAAACACACAACTATGAGGTAAGGCTTACTTTTTGGGGGGGGGGGGGGGGGCGACGCACTCCACGGACTAACTCTCGTGGAGAAAACCATCGTCGCCGTCTCGGAATTTCAACCGGACGGCGGTTAAAATTCCGTCGATTCACAAGACAGAACGGGAGAAACAAAGGACGAAGCAAAGGAGGAGGGAAACCAAAAAAACAGAACCAAACGGAAAATGCGACGGGAGAAGGTCGAGAGAAATAGTGAGGACTCGGCAAGGACGGCAGAGGCCGTGAGGTCGGAGGCAGGTCAGGAGAGACGTCGAGGCAAGTGGATTCGGATAAACATTTCTTCATCCGTAGCCGGACTTCTGCTCCTATAATCCAATCCTGTCCCGTTGCGACGGAGCTTTTCCGCTTTTACGTAAAAGTCACCTTGAAGCGAGGCCTCTCGTTCGCTAAACCGCGAGCGACCTCGCCGTAATCTGACGATCCTTTTTGTTTCGTTTTTCTCTCGTGTCCGAAACCGCCGCTTCACGTCGCGGTCGGGAGATTCGGACCCGACCGCCCGCGAGCTTTTCGCGGCGTCGGCGTCTAAACGTCGGCGCCCGCTTGGACGAGAAGCGACAAATTCTCAGCGATTTCGGAGGAACCTCCGAAGGTTAGGGGCGGGACGGCGCCCGGCGGCGGCCGGGCCGTGTCTGTCGGGATGATGCGCGAAGAGCGAACCAAGAAAAGGGGAAGAACACAATGGTGGGAGTGATGGTCAAAGTTGCCTTAAAAATCGATAGAAAATCAAAGAAATGCACAAAACTACAGCATTTTCCTCTGATCCGGGTCGATTCGGACATTGTTAGTTTTGACTTTCAAAACCTCCAGTACCTTATTTCTTTGCTCGCCTAGTCCTAATGCGGCATCGTCCACAAAGATGGGATCCCACATCGAGTCATATGCGTCAATTTCCCTCTGTTTCATTCTGGCATACAGAGCATCATCTCTCTGAACTACATTTCCCACCAGCCACTGCAAGCATACAAAAGCAGCACTGTTACTTTTGGGAAACCGTAGCTTGCCACACTCAGAAGGAAAGGGTTTTATTTTTTTTCTTCTTTTTTTTTTTTTTTTTTTTTTTCATAATGCTGCCCTTGTTCCCGCTAACTTTAGCGGCTGAATAAAATTTAAAGGGCTTTGGAGCTGCAGCCGGTGATATATTTTTTTTTTTTTTTTTTTTTTTTTCCCTTTTTTCCAAGGCGCCTTGCCCTTTGAGAGACACAGAAATATGGAGATAAAACATAAGCCAGACATTTGCTTCTGCATTCACTCTTTCAGATCCTCGTCTGAGTTTTTAAACCGGTGATACGGAGAGCTAGTAAGAGACGCTGGCAAAGGACATCAAGCATTGATTACGGCATCAACAGTGACCTTCAGAAGAAGAAGAAGACGTCATTTTCTCCCGGAAAACAAACACGCACGCTAACTGACGGAAACGGAAACGTTTAGACGCGGCGCGCCAGCACGCGTACCTTGTTGGGATCGGGTCTCAGCTTCTCGTTGTTGGCGGTGGCCGCTTTCTCGGCCGCTTTCTTTTGCCGCTGCGGGCCCTGGCCGAAGAAGATGTAGTTGACGAAGGCGTACTCCAGCAGGGCCAGGAAGACAAACACAAAGCAGCCCATCAGGTACATATCTATAGCCTTCACGTAGGGGATCTTAGGCAGCGTCTCTCGCAAATGCGTGTTGATGGTGGTCATCGTCAGCACCGTGGTGATTCCTGCGGATCGGCACAGAGTCGCACGGTCGGGCTTAAATCCATGTGCAAACACATCGCCGCATCACAAACACGTGCGTTTGAAAAGACAAAACAAAAGTGCGGACGGCATTTCGGACGCCGCTCCGAACCGGAGAGGACAAACGGCGGACCTCCGCCGCCTCCGCTCGCTGTTGTTATCACCGGCATCATCATTATTACTCCGTGCTTTGGCCTCTCGTTGGACTCGAAGCCTGCACCGCTGCGACGCCGACATTCGCAGGAGACAGACATCGGCGCTCACACGGCGCGTCTCGCCTTCTATTAGCCCCAATTGCTAACGCTAGCTGACGCTTCGAAGCGAAAAGACGTCGGCGTAGCGGCGGCGACGTCACACATGCGCCGAGATCAGGTGCGGATCATCAAAAGATAGCCGTTTGCGCTTTCTATTTTCATGCGCCCGGACCCTCTCGGGACCCCGCGGTTGATTCGTGCGGTCGTGTGAGTTTGTATCCGCTCGTTCGTCCAAATGAAAAAGCGATAAACCGAAATACAAAATGCCGAGTCCCTTGCAAACATCCGCTATTATTCACAGCACAATTCACCTGTGTTTTCTTTTTTTTTTGTTGTTTCTTTTACATGCAGACATTGTGTTTGATACATTAGTCATACGCATGCACAATCTGCATTTGGTCAGATTCACACGCATTATAAATAACTCAGCAGCTCCCAACAGTGTCACCGTAGTAAGCAGCCTCATCCCTCACGGGCTGCACTCACTCGCCCGAACGTCCGCAGGACGCCCAGAGCGGGCAGGTCTTTAAATCACGTTTGCCTCCGGACGCACCGCGCGGGCCTCCGACGAGCACGCGTCCCACTTCAGAAGACAAATGGCGCGTGACACGAAACAACGCGCCGAGCTCGAAGCCATTTCCTCCGCGGCTCCGATCCCGCCGAGTTTAACGTTAAAAAGCGACTTTTTTTTTCCGTTATCGGTGACTTCGGCATTGACGCGCGACAAAAAAATTGAAAATGTTGTCGTTTGACGCTGTCATTGAGCAAAAAAAAAAAAAAAACAAAAAAAAAGCAGGCGTCTCCGGCCAATCGGGGGCTCCGATAGAGAGGAAGACAGCGCGCTTCAAGGTCGAGCTGCAGCGCTTCACTCTCTGCATGAGTCACGCATATAGTCATCGCTGAACAACAGACATTTAGCCAGGCAACCTATCACAAACCGCTATCACTCACATGCTTAGAGCTAATGAGAAGAAGCAGTCAAAACACACGTTAGGCTAACGGCACGCGGCAACATATAGACACGGATGCGGAAAAAAAAAAAAAAAAGAAGCTCGACGCGCGTCGACACGCGCCGTAACGCGTCACGTCGCCGTCGTTCAGCTTCGTTTTTCAATTTAGATTCCTTTTTGGCGGGGTCGCCGTTCCTACGGCGATTCCTACCCAGGGCCACTCTGGCAGCTGAGGCATCGTAGTTGATCCAGAAGGATACCCAGGAGAGGATGGTAATCAGGATGGAGGGCATGTACGTCTGCAGGATGAAGTAGCCGATGTTCCTCTTCAGCTTGAAGCTGAGGGACAGGCGGGGGTAGGAACCTGAGGACGGGGAGCGGAGACGGATTTTCCTCCATGAAAATTGTTTTTACGTGAAATATGTTTGGCGTGTTTGACGTTTTACCTGTGGAGAAGACGACGTTCTTGGAGATGAGCTTGTAGTCGACGATGGAAAACTGCGGCAGCTCTATCCTGTCCACGCCGGACACCGCGCCATCGCCGCCTCGCCAGTAAAACTCGATATCGTCCGTGGTGTAACCGTCTGCGAACGAGCCGACCGAAAGCCTCAGAAAAATCAGCGTTTCCGCATGATATTTGACATTTCTTCCCGTCGAGGACGGACGCACGGGCATACGGGCGCCGGCTTTCCTGATTCAAACCCATCGGGCTCTAATAATAACAATAATAATAGTCATTCATCCTTTATGAAAAGCGCTTCTCTGCACTGAAGTCATCACGGATGAACCGTTGAGCAGCTTCGGCGTCTTGCGCGACAACATCCAACCGGGAATGTTCGCTTCCAAAGACGATCGCTCGACCTCCCGCGCCCCCGTCGGTATCGTTTTTCAGCAAAATGTCAATGGACATTTAAATCCACGAACGCACAAGCTCTAATTGTCAGTCTCCATCTTTGCGGACGGGCGCCGAGGTGCGGCGCCGTGGCGAACGGCGAGCGTCCGTGCACCAGCTCTGGGGCCTACTCCCGATGCGACTTATTTCAAATAGAGGCAGTGACCTATTCAGATGAGATGAATAATTAAACAACGTTATAAAAAAAGAAAACGAACACACAATTCTTTGCGCCCCCACCCGCCGTGACGGTCAACGGAGGCCGCGGCGGCTCGTCGGATCCCCGACATTTCGAGTCGGAACGGAAACAATTATAATATTCACTTTGGCCGTGTTCAAAATCCCACACCCTTAGCAAAACTGATGTCGCAAGCACGGAGTTCATGTGTACAGAAATGCGTGAAATGTAAAAGTCTATCTACGACACGTGTCGAACTCAAGGCCCACGGGACAAACGTGCCCTGCAAGAACACCTTAAAAGGTCTTCACATACGCCGCTGAAAAAAATAAAGGGAACACTTGAACGACACAATGTAACTCCATCCCACTTGTGTGAAATCATCGTGTCCACTCAGGAAGCGACACACATTCATTTGGACTTGTTTTAAGGACATTACGTCAAAGTTGGATCAGCCCGGAGTGTGTTTTTACACTTTAATTTGGAGTGCGATTCCTAATCCAGACCTCCACGGGTTGATACGATTGATTTCCACGGATCATTTTGGTGCGATTTTGTTGTCGGCACATTCAACTGTGTAAAGAGCAAAGTATTTCATAAGAATATTTCATTCATTTAGATCTAAGAGGTGTTTTTTAAGTGTTCCCTTTATTTTTTGGAGCAGCGTATATAAGTTGAGCATATGCATCGACCATAAACTGCACGTCCACGATTCATGCCGATCATGTTACCCACCAAGCGACGGCGTCCCGCCATTAGATCGCGGCGTACCCACTTTAATATCATTTCAAAAAGCGGAATTGAGAAATACAAATGATCCCCGAATGTCCAGATGGAAGGCGGCTTCGAGAACGATGGGAAGGCCATTACATGCTTGAGCTTCCAGAAGAGAAAGCGGTATGTCTTTTGTGTTATGAGGTAGCGTCGGTCGTCAGAGAGTAAAATCTCCGTCCGAACACGCAGCTAAGAAGGCCAAAGTTAGCCGTGCAGAAAAGCAACACATCGTTGCCGAAAACACCACAGCGGTGAAAGCTATTACTAGTAAACGTCATTTTTTTACATCTATGCAAATGCATGTGTAACATTTTGGATTTGAATGAGTCATAAATGATGATTTATTTAATTTATTGAATTATTCATTTTATTAGTTATTCAACACTAAGGAGTAGTTCCATTTAATTGACATTAGATTTGGTTCCATTTAGTTCCATTTATACAATTCGCGTTACATGTGGACAACCTTTACTGATGTGAAAATGACACCCCGATCTAGAAAATAAGCAAGGGTGTGTGTGTGTGTGTGTGTGTGTGTGTGAGAGAGAGGCTATCCTCACTATGCATTTGACTATGCAAGACTGAATCATCCCTCAGTGGCAACAAATATCGAGATCGCCTTTGTGGGATCGGCTCTTCATAACCCATGAGTCCGTTGCAGAAAGCGGATCGATCGCCCGTGTGTCTCTTTGCAGCGTTTTGCAAACATCGCGGCGTGGTTTTTTTGGTCGATAAGGTCGGAAGATCTGGACACGGAGGACAAAGCATCCATGAAACGAGGGCCGGGCCGAGCGCTTACCTCCGGTGTCTGAAATAGATTCGGGCGATCGTACGGCCGCGTGTGAAGGAGGGGAGAGAACGGCGTACAAACACTGAGAAAGTGCCTCTGTGGAGCCCGAAGAGACATTTGTTGGGAATAATGAAGATTAAAATGTGCTAACAAGTTGGTTTCAGTCCTAGTATAGGACTCAAGGGTCATTTGGATTTATCGTGAACGACATCTAAACGTTGCCCAGCTTCGTTATTGTTGTCGGTCGAGTCGCCATGATGATACCAGACGGCGGATGACGGCGAGTTACCATCTACATCGGAAAAAGCACGGAAAGTGAAAATCGGGTCGCGAGCATTTCCTCCACGGCCGACATCATTAAGGAGAAATCGACGATCGTATTCGTCACGGAGAGGACAAGGTTACCGTACGAATCAGTCCTTGTCTCTGACATCTCGCTATAACCCAATATAATTATCGCTCTGCAACAATGACCCGGCTATTTCTTCAACATTGTTAGTAATCCAGTATTGCTCAAAGATTATTATCACACTATTATAACCCTTTACTTTGCTTATGGCCCTGCTACGACTGTTCTTAGATATATGACTGCGCCGTCACGAGTAACTCGAACGACGACTCGGTCTTTCTCTCCCGTTACGGCTACTTATCGATTTTAAGTCCAGCGTCGACCAAGATGGGGATTTAGGAGGCCGGGTTGATCGATCACGTGCGGAAACGCCGGTACATCGAAATGTAACATCGTCCATTCATTCCTTCATTATCCCTGCGGCTCGGGGTCGCCGGGACGCCGAGGCCGAGCTCAACCCAACTCGGGTCTCCCGTTGAGCCTTTTTGATGCCTTTTTGTCGGTCGATTCGCGGGAACGAAACCGACATCGGCCCGTCATTTCGGGGTTAACAGAATAACCCACGCGTCTGGTTTTGAAGCGCTAGGCGTGGCGCTGGCGGTCCAACGATTCCCGCTTCCGGCCCCCCGGCGTGTCCGACTGCTGTTGAGCGAGAACCCCGAACTGCTCGTGGTTCATCCGTGATGGCTTCAGCGCAGGGAAGCAATTTCCCCACGGGGATTAATAACGGATAGATAATTGTTATAAAGTAGTTTCCGCGGATGCGGCGCTCTCAGTGCAACTACCGGTCATCACCAAACATCACTCCGCTCCGCTCAGCTCACAAAGCAGAGGTTTCTTGAATGCCTTAATCCAGGACAGCGCGTCCGCTGTAAATCCATCCCTCCGAGTCCCGTGGCGATCTCACGTCCGGTCGACAAACATCGCAACGGCTCCTGGCAAACGTTCGCGGGAGCGTATGTGCGCGTGCGGCGGATCTTTGGCTATCGAAGAAGTAGTAATCAATTATTCCTCGGCGTGTGAGACCAGTGGCCTGAGCTGCAGCTACTGGGATCGGCTGGGGTTGGGGGGGCTTTGAGACTTGCATCTGTTAAAAATGCATCAAGTTTATCAAGGGAAGTGAGAGTTCTCTGGGCTCATTAGTCTGAATAAAATAGCACGCGCTGGCATGAAGAGATTCCAACGTTAAAACCGCTGCCAGTTAATCCATATGAGAGCAGATACTGTCTGGTGATCAAAACTGGAACTGTGTGTGTGTGTGTGTGTGTGTGTGAAGCAGGGTGTGTGTGCATTTTGCTGCCTGGGAGGGAGGAGGAGGAGGAGGAGGAGGAAAAAAGAAGCGTGTGAGTGATGGAGAGATAAAAAGGCTGGGAGAAAAGAAAAGAAGACGCGACTGCGCAAAGAAAAGAAATGAGAAACGGAAGAGAGGGCGACGAAGAGAAAGAGCATAATGGCAGAGGAGCGGGGAGGCGGCGCTGACCCGCGCGGTTTTTGTGCCGCTTAACGCTGTCGGCAATTGCGAGATCGAACCCGGAAAGACCCGGCCCTACGTCCGCATCCCGGCCCCGTGATCCTTCTCTCCGGGGATCCGGATAGCGCGCGACGAGGACCTCGTCTTCTTCCTCCGTCCGTCCGACAAACTCCGCGAGGAATGACGCCGCGAACACGACCGTGGGTGAGCGCCGACCAAGCGCGTAACCTCCGCAATTAAAAACAAACCGCCGGACCCGATCGAGCTCGTCGGGAAGCTGGTGGGGTCGAATTAATTAGGGTGGATGTTATCGGTCAATGAGCCATTAGTGATGTTCCCGCTCTTGATGTGAATCTCCTGATATCTCATCAACCTTTCTCAGCATTTTTTTTACCTCGGGTCTTATCCACCTTATCCTAGCGCGCTCCGCCTCCGCCGTTTCTCCCTTTTTGAAAAATGGCGACGACCGTACTCACAGCTTTCGATCTCCAGGGTGCAGTTTTGCTCGTCCAGAGGGTAACGACGCAGGTCCATCATGCAGGCCGCCGTCGTGGTGATTCTACGGAGAGGACGGGAGTCAAATATTGACATATATACAACATATGTATATTTCACGTAGTGGAAAGTAGGCGGGCTTCGGTCGTCGTCACCGAGGTACGTTTCGATGAGGAGGGAATCGACGGTCGCGGATCGTCAACATTTGGGTTTTTGACAAAAATCAAATGGAAAACCTTCTCGGGAAAATTTCGCGGAATACTCATTGAGCCATTTGTAGAACGTAACACGACGTCTATGAAGATACAACATGGAAACATGGGACCCTTTGGTTTGATTTCACAGCGAAGGTCACTCATGAACATAAAAAACATCATTAATATAATGTGATATAAACATATATTATATTATACCGACACGATATAATGCAATGAGAAATTACGTATCATTTACACGAGATATAATATCATATCGATTCAGTAATATCTAGAGGGATATGATATCAATTACATAAACATAACTTGAGGGAGAACATTTTGAAAAATATAATGAAAAATGAAAATGTCAAGAAAAAAAGACATATGAATCCTATATAGTATACAATGCGTATTGTTTACACGTCGTTGCCATCCATCCTGCACCCGAAGGAGCCTGAATGTTTAAAACGACAACGACAGGAAGCGCCGGGCTGAATTTAGCTCCACAGCCGAGGTCATTCACGATCACGCAAACAAAATTTTCAATTGAAACTAAGATTCGATTGGTCTCTCGGATCGATCGGCCGCGAGGCGATAAACCGCCTTCTTCGGGACAGAGACGTCCCCAAGAATACACCTGTCCTTAACAGGTAATTAATGATCAAACATCACCACATCATTATCTCCTAATGGGCTTTGAGTAATCTGATATGAGAGCTTTTCAGAAAGACAAGAAACCCCTTGGCGCGCTTGTCCGATCTGATCAATGAGCGGCCGGACGGACGCGAGCGCAGAGGAAGCGCAAAGGGGCGGCTGCAATACTTCCACATATTTCAAAATTTGGTTGTTTCTGTTTGATTACTTCTTGGTATCGCAGGGGGAAACGGCGCAAAGTTTGGTTTCTTTGCGACCGAACGGCAGCGTTAATGCGGTAAAACAAGATGCGAATCAATCCCACCGTTCAACGACTGAACGGATCTTTTGTATTTGTTGATTTTTCCGCCTTATTTCAGGAAGATTATTATTGTATCCACAGCCGTGCACCCGTGGCCATCATACCGTGAACGCCGCGTGTCGACTCGCAAAATAGCGGGAAAGGTGAAAGGTCATCCCGCGGTCATCCGGTCCCGCGATTAAAGAGTCGCGGAGTGTGAGCCGGCCTCGTCCGACGGGGGACTTCATCTAGCGCCCCGCATTTCACACACAAACACACAAACACACACTGATTGATATGAAACATGAGAGCGTCATGTGACCGCTAACAATAACAGATAGCAGCCTGTGGAAGAACTCCCAGTATTAGTTTGACCCCGGGGTCCCTCGTCTGCACCGATTAGCATCATGTCATCCGTCGCCGCTATGGCGGTCCGTCCGGCCAATGACGTGCGGCGACGGACCAAGAGGTGAACACGGGTTAAACCCAGCGGTGATTCCGGCGCAGACAATTTCTCAAAACGACACCTGCACCGCACATCCAACTCGCTCATCCCGGCGAGGAAGCGGGTCCATAGATCCATATGAATGCATGCGCACCGACATTTATACGTGTGTGTGTGTGTGTGTGCGTTTGCAGATTTCCAACAAAGATGATGTCAGTTATACTCCCACAACCCGTGCTGATCAATTCTTAAAGTCGCCAGCGTGATCGTCCAGCACCCAATAGTCACCGTTTACAATCATTTCTGAATAAATCTTTTAATGACGGCTTGAATACGCCGTATTGAAATGAGGCGTTACACATAAAGTCCCCGTGGCGGGCCGCGCACCGACGTATAGGCTTTAATTATGCAATGATTTTGCGGAAATGGTAAGACGGGCTTTCTTCATGAAATAAAGAAGAAGTTGTTCAATCATTTCATTAATTATCCAAGTGCGGCAAAGTAAGCGTCGCACACTTTTAGCCCGTGTCATCGGTGTTCATGAAATATATACGACGGCGAAAACACCGTTTCGGGCCTGCGTCATAATTACGGATCAGTGAAAACAACAATAGCCATAACAGCAACGCGTCTCGCGTATTTTTGCGTCTTTCGGCGGTTTGAACACCAAAAGCGGCCTCGGAACTCTCCCCTGCTCTGCAAATAGGAACAAACAGCCGGGCTGTTGAGAAGCAGCAGGAAACCGGTCACAAATCTCTCATCTGGTAGCGTCACCGCTACAAACTTAACTTGAAGAGGCCTTTGTCTTTAATAATTAAGAGCCAAAGTTTATTTGAAATCCTTCTGCGTTAGATCGGGGGGCTCCCCGGGGCCCGGCCGGTTTTGGGGAATTTATTTTTCCGGGATGTTCGAGACGCGCGGCCTTTCTCAGACTCCCACTTTCTGCGTTCTTTTTCTGGCTCTCCGGGCTCTTACGTAAGCGCCAGCTCGCTGCACCGGGGGGGCGAAGGAGGGGGGGGGGGGGATTAACGCACGAGTATTCGCTCTTTCCTGGTTTACCTGTTTATCGGCAAAAACAAAAATTTGCACCGGCGGTCGGCCGCCGCTCATCGTCGTGGCGAATTTCCGCCGGCGTCGACATCGGCGGCGGAAAAAAAAACGAGGCCAAAATGGCAGGGGCAAAAAATAACAGACTATTTATAGCCCACCTACATCATCAGCGGAAGTCTCGGAGCTTTTTCGTCTGAGGAGAGACTCCGCATCGCCGATGGAGAGCTGCTCCCGCATCCCCCCGGCCTCACCGGCGCATCCCATACCCTGACTAACCATTACCAACCCACGAGGAAGGAACGAGGAGGACACACATGAATGAGAATTTCTCTGCAGGATTCTCCCTATTCTCCTCCTCCTCCTCCTCCTCCTCCTCGTCTTGGCTGCAGCGAGCCTGCTGTGGACTTATGCAGCAGCAGCAGCAGCAGCAGCAGCAGCAGAAGCAGCGGCGGCGGCGGCGGCGATCACGAAGCACGGGCTTGTTTGTTCTTCATTTCCATCAGGGCCAGTCCCTCTCTCAACCCAACCTGCCGGAGGAGAGGCCACGCTCAGGCAGATCACGCGGATTCAAACACGCTACATTTGCTCTGTGTCGGAGCTAATAGGACACGGAGTTCTAAAAAAGGGCTGTTTTTTTCCTCTTCCCGTGCATGTTCCCTCACAGTTCAGCCCGGGCACTCTGTGTGTGTGTGTGTGTGTGTGTGTGTGGACCCCTAAGGCAGCCTGTGCACCTTTATTCCAAATGACCTTGTTTACGGACATAACACAACCACCACCGATTCCCAGACAGAATCTCATTTCGAGGTAGCATTACAGCAGACAGCCGACGCAGCCAGAGGTTTTTCGCCAGACGGGCTGCATCCCGTTCAGACCGACAGCCAATCGCGTTCCGTGCCGGAGATGCCACGATGAGAGCCGCTGTCGACATTAAAAATAAAATGGAGAGACTACCTCCATTTTGGATGAAGAGCCCCGCGTCGAGGGGAGGAAACGTGGCACGCGAGGCTCATCTCTCGCTGCTCGGGCCAAAATTTGAAAATAAAATGTCTGCAGCGGCTCTGCGAAAGGAAAAAAAAAAAAAAAGAGGAGGGGGTGGAACGGGGGGGGGGGGGGGGGGGTTCCTGCACGTGCGGAAGCGTGCCACATGCACGCAGCGCCGCCGTAATTCAAATTCACAGGCGCACTCGCGCAAAATCCAACATCCACCAGCACCTCCATCACTAATTTAAGACGGGTAGATAACTTTGAAGGGAATGCCGAGCGCGTATTGACGAGGTGGGGGGTTAAAGCCGTCTCTCCCTCCGATCGGCAGCTTGCGATGTCATCCGTCGAGCGGGAGGAGGGGGATCCTTGTCATTTCTCCATTTTGAATGAAGCCTGACCTTCGCGTCTTTTTTTTCCGCCTGTTTTTTTTTCCTTTTGTTTAGTAATAGATAGCAGCTCAGGCCCCTCATACCAAATGTAGAAACTACTGGTGTCTTCCGAGGACGGGGGGGCGGGGGGGGTAAAGTGAAACACACACACACACACACACACACTCTGCTCAACCATCACGAATGCTCAGTTAAGCCCATTTCAATTTCAGGCCAAAATATCCACTTCTGCTCCTGATGGAGTTAAGTAGCGGCTTCTCGTTGTTTTTGTTTTCTTCTTCTATTTAAACCATGAAACGCATGATTTATACATGTTTTCACGTTCATCATTTAAAGTCTGAACGGCTCCTCGTGGGAGCCGGACTGACCTCACCGTTCCGGGGAGGGAAATCCCGGCAAACTGTCGCCTTAGAATCCTTTAGAAGGAACTCGGCCGCATTTTTTCGGTTCAATTAAACAGACGATAACCTGAAAAGGTGGCAAAAATAGCCTGGAAAAAAAACAACAAAAAATGAATTCATTCATCCATTACGTCGCCCGTCCCACCCGGACCCGCCGCCGGTCCATCGCCAGGACGCGTCATATCGAGAAAAGAAAAACCAGAGAGGGCCTCATCCAAGGCCTTCTGCTGCTTTTGGACTTTGGGAGGAAAACAGAGGAAACCCTCGCAGACACAGAGAGAACATGCAAACTCAGAACTGGATTTTTTTGGGGGGCGAAACAATTGAAAATGCAAAAGCGGGTTTAACCTCCTGACGCAAACACCACCACTCTCTGACGAGAGACTCCGAAGCCCGTTCACACACCCGACCGCCGGACGCCGGCGAGCCTTTTCCTTCTGACGGACACTGACAGAAGCCGAGGGATGAATAATCCGGGCCGGCAACGCTCGCTGCCGCTCCGATCTCTTTTCTCCGCTGCGGAAAAAGGAATATTTTCTCACCAGCGGACGAAATGGTGGGGGAGGACGCCGGGACGCCGGGACGCCCACCGCTTACTCGTCTTAAAGACGGCGGTGGGAGTGATGGTGTGTCATAGGTGTGTTTACGTCTAAATTTAGCGCCGCTCACTGATTGGGTATCTCAAGATGCACGTTTGCCGGAAGAACACCGGGGCCGCTGAATCTCATGTTCTCACACACACACACACACACACTCCTTGTCCACTACCGCCCTCGCTGTTACAACCGGCCGCTCGTTCGTTCCTCCAGGTGTGTGTGTGTGTGTGTGTGTGGACTCAGAACACACACGAGCATCTGGCCCGTGAGTGGACTTGCTAGCGTAAAACAAAAACCTGGACCAAACCCACAAAGCAAGTAATGGAGGAGCTCGGAGGCGGCGGCGGCGGCGGCGGCGGCGACAAGGACAACACGTCGGGGGTAACAATCACATCCCTCTGCTGCAGGCACAAACACACACACGCACACACACACACACTCGCGTTCAGAATAACCCCCCCTTTCCCGTCCTCTGATTCTTTCCGACTGCACTGCAAAACATATGTTTCCAGCTTGAGGAATTGAACGGGAGCGATATAAATTACATTTCTCGACTGTTGAAACAAAATGTAGCGATGAATAATCTGGTGCAGTGCAGATGCTTAAATTTTTTAAGCAGTCTTTGCGCAAGAAGGGCATCTCAGTCCAGAGAGAGAGGCTGAATGCTGCAACATCTTGAATTAGCAACAATAACCTCATCTTTTAAACACGGACACTAATCTGAAAGATCGCTTTCCTGGCGACACAAGCTGTTGCAGACACACACACACACACACACACACACACACACACGTGCATACACAGGGCATGAAGAGGGAGCGACAGATCAGAGGAGGCGGCGGTGAAGTGATGGACGGGCCGTGCTAGCCTGTGCAGTCAAATATGCAGCATCAGTACAAATACAGATTCAGTGTTTGTATTGAACTGCTACATAATTGATCGTGATTTATCAATTATGGATGATGGTCTCCTCGGAGGCATCGCGGTCCAAAAAACCAAAAGGAGGCGTCTTGCGGACCGGCTGAACCGTCTCCGCACAATCAGATTCAGTTCAGTTGTTTGTACCACTCTGCTTTATTATTGATCACAACCGATCAATTATTGATATAGATAATCACCGGGGAACGCCAGGGGCTCAAATATGAAGGCAACTCTTCTTCTACGCAACGCGGAGAGGACACTTCTACCTCATCGTACACGAGGTCTTATATGTCCAAGGCTTTGCGCTTTTCTCTGCGGGATGTGATGCCTTTCCGTTTGCCTCTGGCTTTCGCCAAAGTCTCCAAAAGCCTTTACTTCCTAATTAATCTGACTTTTCTCGCCTTTTTTTTTTTTGATTTTTTGAAAAATCAACCCGGTCCTTTTTGGCCGAGGTACGAGTCGGTCATTTCATCTCCTCTAATGGCCACCGCCGCACGTGTTGCATTTGATTGCGCTCAAACGGATTCTTTTTTATCATTGAAGTCATTAATCGCCCCCTAAATGCTTTTCACTCATGTGAAACACTTCATTAAAACACTTAATGCTTGGCGTGCGTCTCCTGTCCTTTCCCCGTTCCTGTTTTCTATCCGCGTCGCGTCGAAGCGCCGACCGCGTTTTACGATGAAAAACGCCAAAACCCAGCTCCGGGAAAGAGGTCACGGCGGCAATAAAGCGGAGTAACCTTTTTTTAACCGGCGTTCTGTCACGGCGAGCGGAGAAATGGCGGGCGCATTAGTTTTAATTCGATATTGCACGCCGTTAAACGTGCAGAGTCATATGCGACGCGCAAGAAACAGCCCGCTTACCCCACGACGCCTGATGATAGCTCCACCCATGAAGCGGCGGCGGTGGCCGAGCGGCTTACCTGAGTCCGTAAAGCACCGTGCCGTCCGGGTGGAGGCGGATCATCCGGTTCTTGACAGTGACGCCGTGGACGAAGGACTTCTTGTCGTTGAGGAAGTAGGTGTCGGGGACCCACAGCTGGTCGGCCACCCGGTTATCCAGAGTCAGGTTGTAGGCGATCTCGGAGTAGGAGAGACGTTTGTCCCGCCAGGCCTGCTGGAAGTACATGGTCAGGGTGTAGTCCTGGAGGGGAAAAAGAAAAGCCGTGTTTGTCGGTTTTAATCTTTTAATAGGACGTATTTCGGTCACGGCCGTGTCACGTCTTGCCAAAACACACGTCTCGAAGTGGCCGACGGACCCCGCAAGGCGAGACGGTCTTTCTAGTACGGCCGTCATTTCAAAAACAAATCAAAAACAATTGCGCCTTAACCCGCATATTATGTTAAGGGTCAATTTGACCCGTTTCGCCCATCGACCCAATGGGCCAAATTGACCCTTAACATAACATGCGGGTTAACCATCACTACCTCGGCATCACTCGTCGCTGATTTGTGACAAATCATTTTTTGCGCTTTTGCGCCGTGGGTCTTACAGTAGCGCGTGTTCGATGCTCTGTAGGTGTGAACCGATGGCAGTATCCACAATAAAGTTGACTTTGACTTGATATGAAACAAAACCCAGGTTTCTTTTGAAACCGTGACCAGAGGGGAACCCTCCAAGTCGCGCCGCGAAAACGAGCTTCTCTCGCCCGAGAGCGACGCAAGCTTTCTACTCCAAACGTCCGTCGTCGTCTTTTTCGGTCCGACGGACGATGCGTAAGTGAACGTCGATGCTTTGTTTTCCTTTTTTTTTCAGGAGCCAAGTATCTTATCATGTTTTCACGCCTCCTCCCCCCCCCCCGTTATTGGGACGTCCATCAGATATCTCCGTCACCTGCAGGACCGCCAACATCTCCCGCATTGCTGCCCGACTGAAAGCCACACTGGAAGAACACGAGCGGTCGAAAGGCGCAAATCCAAACTCCCCGATTTCGGTGGTTATCCACGGTGTGAACGTTGTGTCATGCGCCTTGTTTTCCTTTGTTTTGTTGGTAAATTCAGTGTAAAGACCCTCTGCATTTTTAATTCTCGTGTTTTTTTTCTCACACTTAATTCTTAGTATCATTCGATGTAGGTCCGCTCGGCCAAAACTACATGGCGAAAGAATTTCTCATTTTAAAAGACACTTAAATTAGCAAAAGTCATGTTTAAAACCCTGTTTCTGTGGAATCACAATATCGATACAACCAACTGTACACAGACACACACACACACACACACACACATGGCATGACAACTCAGACAAAAGTGTTAATATTCAAAGCGGGGAAAGCTACGTGACACCAACGCCGCAGGAAGAGGAAACGTCCGAGGGAAAGGAAGGCTTCGGAAGACCTGAGTAGGGACGATATTGGGACGCCAAACCGCTGACGGGGGGAACGCAGTGGTCAAGTTGTGCAATTTGTGTGAAAGTAGCAAAATAAAAGGCTTTTCCTTCTGTCTTTCTTTTGCTTGGAGCGAGGGATGGAACTGGAAAGTTTGAGTGACAGGCTGGCGTCAGCAAGGAGGGAAGTGTCAAAGGTTCCCACTCTTGCATGCAAAGATTACAAGGGATTACAAATGTTGGGATAAAAAAAAAAAAACCAACACACAGGATCGCTCTTAAACACACGTGTGCATCCAGAGAGAAAAAGTTTTCCTTCCAGGACGCAGCGGCCGAGATAATAAATTGTACCGTATCACAATACACCGAAAACTGCAATATCTTAAGACCTGTTATGTGATAATACGGCACCCCGGGGCCTCTTGTGGTTCCCGACCCCCGTAATGAATAAATACTAATTACATTTGTCGAGTAAAAGCGCAGCGCTGTTCTCGGCTCGGCCGTAATCGCTTATTGGGGAAAAGCGTTTGTTTTTCCGAGAAGGCCGCCGCACTGCGAGTGCCGGACGGAGATGGAAAAACGCGTCGCGTTCCGATAGCGCGCGGGAATACCTCCGGCTATAAATAGATTCGTTATTGACTATATGATAATCATTGGAGGCTGCGGCTAATTCCTGAAACGAGCATGAGCGTTAAACACCTCCGGAGAAGACGGGGCGCAGAGGAGGAGGAGGGAAAGAAGAGGGCGCGGGGGGGGGGGGGCAATGCAGCATGCAACGTCCGAGGAAAAGCTGCATCCGACCGAGGGAAAGGCCTTCCTGCGGTGGAGCGCCGGCCTCCGAAGCGACCTTCAGTCTCCTTGTCGTCACAAGCGTTCCTCAGAAACTCCATTAACATTGCACAGACAGCCCGGAGAGCATCGGCAAGGGAGACATCTTGTGGAGAGCGTGGAAAAAGCAAGAACGGGACACACACACACACACACACACACATGCGCGCGCGGCAGCCATGAAGGCATATGTAGGATGGCGTCACAAAGAGGCCCAGGGAACCTAAAACACATCCAGGCTGGTTTGAGCAGTGACAGTGTGTTTGTGGGCTAACAAACCCCCATTAAGAATCTGACAGGGTGACAAGGAGTACATTTGTGTTTTCCTGCAAAAAAAAAAAAAAAAGAACCTGACAGGCTACCGTTGTTACAAGACCTCCATTACAACTACATCAGCTGTCACGGTCAGCATGGCGGGGGGCCGCCGATAAAACCCCGCGGCACACGCCGCTCTCTTCGTGCGTTCGGATTCCGACGATAACGCTTTTTTTTTCCCCTCCACGGCGGAAACCCCTCTCACCGGTTTGTATATTTCACGCCGAAGCGTTTTAACGATGCCGCGTCCGAGATCGAACGGGATAATAGACATATCCGCTAATCACGTTACTCCGGGTTTTCATTCGTAGCTCATTTTAATTCCTTGTGATTAAAAAAAAAAGGAGACGTGCCTCTTCTAGGCGCCGCCGCTTCGCCGGACGCCACGAAGGCATCGATCACGCGTTCATCCGCCGTGTCCCGCTGCAGAGGTGGGGGCGGGAGGGGGGGGTCTGCCGATAGTAACGTCGACCGTGCGCGGCCGCAAGGACATGATTTAGCATTTTGGGCAGTAACGAGCTCGGACGCGGCGGTCGCTCCTCCGCGAGCCGGAGGAGACGCCGCGGCGCATCGGCCGGTCAATCGGAGTTGATTCATCGTCGTGTTCGCTTCGGCACAGCCTTCGGATTAAATATCAGCGGTCAGAGTCGGTGCGTTCTGAATGAGTTGCCGGCCGCGCGTAGCCCGCAGGAGATGACGACACGGACGCTTTTATGACTCTTTCCGATGGGCCGTTTTTCAGCTACTTAGCCTCGGTGGAGAAAGCGCCCGACGGAATCATTAAGGGAGTCATCAACACATTAACGGCTTTTAGCGGAGCCGGCTAACTCGCCGTCCGTTCCTTGACACCCGGCCATAAGGGAAAGAATATCGCGAGGGGTTTAAAAACCTCGGCGCCACCGCCGCCGCAGAGGTAACGCCATCGATAATTAGGCGTATCGTGCTTTTGGCGCGCGTGCATTCTACGCGACGCGAATAATACGGCGGGATTTTAAATTCAACCTTTTAGAAAATCGTAGCTTTACAAAGCCGGCGTTCATTTTATTTCCGGTCGCCTCTGACTAAACATTAGGCGGGAAGTTTAACACGCACGGAAGAAAAGCCGCAGGATTAAGTGTTGTCCTCGTACTGTAATTATCCCGGTGACCACATTCATCCGTTATTCCGGGTCGGTCACTTAGCGTAGCATGACATGACATTGTTCCGCCGAACCTGCATCGGTGCCTTAAGCTTCCGGAAACGGCGAACGAAAAAAAAAAACAAATCGAGGCGAAAAAAGATTCGAGAAAGGGCACGAGTGTCGTGTCTTAAGTCTCGACGGATCATTAGTCGCCGCATCATTTTAGCTATTTGGGCCGTTAAAATGTAAGGAATCCCTCCTCCACCGTTTGTTTGTTCTCAGGAAAACAAAATAAAAGATCCGTCACGAAACAGAACCCTCGTCTGGATTATAAATGTCTGAAATCGTATAGAAAAGCTTGGGGGGGGTGGGGGGGGCCCTTGTTTGCTTTCCTTGACTTCCTCACATTCACCAAAAAGGTGGTGTTGTCATGGCAACACTGAGTAAAAATAACACAAGCTTATTTTCCACAAGCTGAAAATAAAATGGAACAGGATCAGTTTGGACAAACAAGATCAAAATGGTTGCTAATTCGCAGACACGAGAAGCCGCGTCTTCTCTCCCCGCAGCGGCGCTGCCGCGGCGTTCCGGCGGCGTCCCGGCGCCGCGTTTCGCCGGTCGCCGTATCGGACGGCCAGGAGCCCTCGCTAATGTAAAGAAACCAGTGCTTGTCAGGATAATGATCATAATAAAGGGAATACTCACGCCCCACTAATTCCTCCATCCCAGAAGCTACCACAGCTGGTTTGTTTAAATCTTTTAATTCACAGCCAGCTAATTAACATTCAGAGAGCAGCATTATAGTACAGGCTGTGCTTCTCCACGACCGCCAACCTCAGGTATTTTACATGTAATTAACGAGCACGGCGAGGGAAAGACGAGGGCCGGGAAGAGCGATTTAACTCATTCCGGTCACGCGGCGAATACCGTAACCGTGCCGGGATCGCCGGCGTCGATACGCGGCGCCGACGCGTCGCCGAGACGACGGGCCCCGATGCGTTTCGGTGTTTGCTCAGCTGCGCTGGCGGCGGGGGAGGGCGCTTTTTAACGCACCGTAACCGCAGTCTGCTTCCCGGATTTGTGATTTTCTGCAAAAAAAAAAAACAAAACCAAACAAACGGCGTTATGCAAACGCCGTTTCGGCCGCCGCGCGAGGGAGATGGGTGTCGGCGCCGAGGGTAGGGGGTCGGTCGGGGGCCCGGAGGGGGGATCTCGGCCGTGATATCATATCTGTGCCATTTTTTTGCGCTAACCCCGGTGAGTCAGCGGAGCCCACCCGGCCGGCCGAGCCGTCACGCCTCGCACTCGGAGGACGCTTCCCTCTCGAAATAGCACATTTGTAATATCGTCCGGGCCGGACCGACCCGCGCGTTTTTGTTTTTTTTCGGTTTATCCCCACGCCGACAACACGGCTGACCTTTGAGCCTCGGCGGACGCATGGGCAAAGTCTGGTCCGCGGCGAGAAAGGAAAGAACCCGAAGATGCCGCGGCGTCTTCAACCGGACCGCTTTTCTCCACCGGAGGCGTTTTCTATCTTTAATTAGACGGACGAGCAGCTGCTCGCAACTCCGACCTTCTCGCCCGCAAACAAAAGCCTCATCTTCTCACGCTTCTCTTTTTCGCATCCCGGCGGTTTTGTCATCATCCCAGATGCGAAGAATAAGCGAACAGTCCTGAACTGCGGTCCAGGAAAGCTCACTTTTTTTCAAGACCTAAATAACAGCTTTCAGCGACATCCACAGATGTAGATAAGGACGGGTTAGGACGGATGTAGACTATTTTGTTTCAACTCGAAAGACGAGACGTTCGTCGCGAACGCTCTTCCGTGCCAACACGGCGATTCAACTGCCGGCGACTTCGTCCTATAACGCTAAATAAGCACCTGACATGCTACTCCGACCTCGCAGAATTACTGTTAGCTATGCCGCTCTCGGTCACAGCTCGGCGCTACCGAGGTCGGCGGTCGGACACCGGTTCCTTCCCGCGTGCGGTCGAAACGAGCGAACGGTCGCGCGTCTCTGTGTGACGGATCGGCGGCCAATGACGGCCGACCCCGCCGACCCTCGCCGACCGCGGGATAAGCAGGAGAGATCGTGAACGAATGCCTAAGTAGCTTCAGCCGAAAGTAGTACGGTGCGATATATGGCTGAAATGTTTACTCTGGCGGGGATCATCTAATAGATCGCAGCTTCTACTAGCCCTCGAAACGGCGTGGAGCGGCCGGCGCGTACGCGCGCGTCCTTTCTATCGGAGCGTCCGATGTTATCGGAGCTGCGGAATAGTCGAATAACTAAGATATGGTGACGCGATGCGTGCGTGAAGCATGGGACGGCTATCGCCGGAAGGGATGGGGGAGATAAGAAGAACCCCCTCGCTCCCCGGTGCCGTTTCCCTCGGCGCACTTTCATCTTAAAAGCACCTGCCTCCGACGAGGAAGATGAAAGCGGCCCGGCGGCGAGCGGGTCACCGAGCCCGATCCTCGTGATCGCCGTACGCCGAGATATTATTGATTTTTCTCTGAAATCAATCCGCTGGGCCGCTGTGATCTCCTCGGTTGTACCGAAGAGAGCCGGACATAAAGGGAGGAGGCGGCGGCGGCGGCGGAGGAGAGGCCGACCTGTTACGTAAGTCGCGGGGAGGGATTTTTCACGAGGTACCGACAACATGTGGACCCCGAAGTCCACCGAGGTGGACGACGCCGTGGCGCTTGGTCTAAAACGGTCCGTCACGCCAGAGGGACGCCGCTGCGGGTCTGGCACGGAGAGCTTTTCTCAGAAATGAGCAAAATGAATTCTCTTGCCACGGGGAGTTGCATGACGTCAGTTGCCATTCACTGTTCGTGCACACTTTTGTGTTTTGTCACACACACACACACACACACACACAGAGAGAGAGAGAGAGAGAGAGAGCGTGCACGGGCGCTGATGTATGAAGCAGTGTTTTTTTTCCAGATGAATGCTTGCATAGATGCCGAGTTCTTAAGTACCATAACCCTTTGGAGCAAGGCAGGGGTGGATTATATGGCTGCTGAGCCCAGAGTCACAGCCGGGGATCCGGTCAAAGCGGTGGGAGGGAAGAATGGAGGAGGCCGAGAGACAGAAAGAGAAAGAGAGAGAGGAAAGACAAGCGGAGGAGGAGGAGGGGGGGGGGTTCTATTTTAAAATCTCCATGAAGCCCTAAGTTGTGGAAGCATTCTCCACCCAAAATAAACCATCAAAGAGGGAGACTTCAGTCGGGTTTTCTCCGTGTCGAGCGACGCCGCGGGTTTTTCTCCGAGAAGGACGACGGGCCCGGCTCCGGACGGGACTCCACGCGCAAAAACAGCTCTCCGTTTTCCTGGCGTTTTTTCCGTGATATTATATAACATCTCCATTGCGTTGGGGCCGCCGAGAGCCCCCCCCCCCCCCTTTGTAGTCCTTCATATGTGGAGCACCAGAGACTCCACCAGAGAAATCCAGCCATAGGTGGAGCTCCGTTCTTCCACCCTGCTCTCTCCTCAAGTCATGACGTTCATCTTGTGCACCAGCAGCTCGGACCACATGTGTGTGTGTGTGTGTGTGTGCGTGTGTGTGTGTGACCCGGATGTGCATCAGCAACACATGACCCCACGCGTAAACAATAATGTAGCTATGATGAGAAGAAAAACATCCGAAGATGGTGTGTGTTTTTGTAAATAACTGCAAAGAGAGAGAGGAAGACCAGGAGTGTGTGTGTGTGTGTGTGTGTGTGTGTGTGTGTGTGTGTGTGTGTGGGGGGGGTGCGTGTCAACAAAATTACACCACCGAGGTTTGACAACATGAAGGGAGGGGGGGGGGGCACACATGCACACGCGTGCGTGTGCGCGCAGCTCCCCGCGCCGGAGCCAAGGCTGTGCGTCCGAGTGCGCCAGTGAGTGTGTGTTTTGAATTCAAATGCAGCAACACAGACCGGCGCCGCAGATGCGGGACTGTGCAGGGAGGATGGCGGCGGAGCGGCGGAGCGGCGGAGCGGCGGAGCGGCGGAGCGGCGGAGCGGCGGAGCGGCGGAGCGGCGGAGAGGACGCCCTCAGCATCCTCACCATCAGTATTATCATCTTTTCCCATCCAGTCAAATATATTCACAAGATGCTTGGAGAAAGAAAAAAAAAAAAAAAAAAAAAAACAACACACACATCCTCATCATGTGTACCCCCCCCTCCCCCCCCCCATCCCCGCACTCTCCGCACTCCCCCCTCCCTTCAGAGGAATTCCAGCCGCGCCAGACGCGGACGCCCGACGGTGCGAAGTGCGGAAGAAAAAAAAAATGTACCTACCATGTTGACTTCGGACACCATGTCTATGCTGGCTATGTCTATGTTCATCCCCACGGCCACCGGCGCACCTGTGAAGGAAACCCACGGACGTGAATTCACTCGTGGAGGTGGGGGGGTGGGGGGGGTCGGTGAGACCCATCCACCTGCAGGACGCGCCGGCTGGACCATGTAGAAATATATATTTCCATTTTTTTTGTCTATTTCAGGAGCATAATCACGCATCGATCACCTGGATCGATCACCCCTGACGGCCTGCTCAGGCTGTTGATTATGTAAATTAACGCACAATTTTTTTCCGTGTGTATGTGTGTGTGTTGCACATCCCGAGGGCGTGTGAACAGCTAAACACCCCGTTTTTTTTTTGTTTTTTTTTTGTTTTTTTTTGGGGGGGGGGAGGGGGGGGTTGCGCCGTTACCTCCGAAATCCGGCCTCAACCGAATATCGTATCCTTTCATCAGCCTGTCCACCGTTTCTTTCACCAGCGGCATATTGCTCGGATCTTTGATATCCTTGACGCTGCGGAGGGAAGATGAAGAAGAGGAGGAGGGTGATGGAGGGATGGGAAGGAAGGGGTGAAGGGGGGGGGGGGGGAGAAAATGATGTAAAATAAGGGCTATTAATATCACACGACAGACAATGTGGATGAAAAACGGACGGCGGCAAATAAAAATGAAAAAACGGAGTTACCTTTGCGCGCAGGCGAAGGTGAGCAGTAAGGAAAAAACCCAAATCCCAAAGTGGTTTGTCCGGATCCTCCCCATCGCAACAGTTTTGGCGGCGGCTTCGGGATACGAGTGCGGAGCTGCGCGCGTCCACCTTCTCCAGACGGCGCGGAGACACTGAGGGGCGCATGCGTGGACGCGGCCCGCACTGACGGCGGCGGACGAGCGCTTCCCATTGCGGAGGAAAATATTAAAGGCGCAAGAGGAGTGGATGTGCGTGGTGGAGGAAAAAGCACGCGTGGAAAAAAAAAAAAAAAAAAAAAAAGCGCTTTCTGAATATGAACACCCCTCCACACACACACACACACACACACACATACACACCGCGTCGAGGTGGAGTTTTGTCTCCATCAAGGTCAAACAACAGTGGGGGGGGGGGGCAGGATTCGGAATGGGGAACTTAATAGCAAGTTTATTTGTGTTTATAATTATCATTATTATTTGCAAACATAAACAACACCCGTGGGTTTTATCCAACTCATACATGCACAAAGAAGGGAACGAAAACACAATCGCCACAAGTCATTCTCTTGAGCTTTGAGTGCGTTTTGAAGCCACATGGAGGAATGTGACACACACACACATACACACACACACACACACACACACTTTGATCTGGTTGCAGTTGGAGGTGCGCTCCTGTAGGAGGCGCGCTTCTGAAAAGCATTGGTTCACTGTTGCATCACCTGCAGGTACAGCCATTATAGCGGATCCCAGTCCGGCTTCTTTTTTTTTTTGCTTTTTTGATGTGTGTCTCGCTTTGCGTGGGCGTCTGCAGTGGCGTGGTGCTGCATTTGAGTCCGGGGGACCCCCCCACCCCACCCGCGGTGTCCCTAAAAGCCCACAAGGGGCCTGCTCTCGACAGCGGGCGGCCGGCGAAAACGAACGGTCGTGGGATGAAACGAGTTCCCGAGTTCCGGGGCAAATGCGAGGAGCTGGTTCACGGACGGGCGCTGAGGAGGCCTCTGGGGTGGCGGCCGGATGCTCAAGGTCTCCGCGAGCCCCCGTTCGCGGCCTTCTCGGCTTGTCAAGAGGTCGGGTCCACGTCCCTGCAACACCACACCACAGGAGAGTGAATAAGCAAGCGGAGGGCCTGGATAGGATCATCTGAAGAGCACATCTATTGTAAAAGGAGCATAGGCATGATCGTGCGCGCGCGCGCATGCGTGCACTTTCTCATTATTCTGCAGAAGGTTACAAACAAAACCCTGAATTTTTGTGAGGAACATGAGGAACCTGATGAACAAATTTGCACTCCCCCCTGTTGCGTAACACATCCCCCTCCCCACTCTTCTCTCCCTTACGCTCTCTCTCTCCATCTTTTTGGCAAAGAGCTCTGTGTTCCACGAGTGTCTCGCTTGTAAGCGCTGAAAGTGAACGGTCGGTTGCTTTTTTTTCCCCCCCATGCAGTAAAGGTACAAACTAAGCGCTGGTTAATTTCCCCGCGAGACCAGCTTCTCCCCACGGAGACACGGCGTCATCATTAAAGTGAACGCCCCCGGGGGAAACTTTTATATAAAAGCAGGATGTTTGAGGTTTTTTTTCGAGTGCGTTTTATTTTCGACTAATTAAGACGATAAGAGTCGCGGCGACTGAATCGATGCAAAAGATATACGCTTTTTCCTGAGCCAGAGTTATTGAAAAAAAAATGGCGTTTGGAGAAACTCCTGGAAAGTGCCATCTGACGGGGATATGGTTGAACTTTCCCCACGCAGAGGGAAACACACACACACACATATAAACTAATCAAAAAAAATAATCCAAAAGAAATACCGACAATATCCCGTCACATTTCTTGAATGGACGATCCATCCGTCCGTTGATTCGCTTGTTATCTTCTTTATCTATTCTGCTTCTCCTGTCACGGTGTTGATTGCACATGTCGAGTGCCACATGTACAGCCGCTCACGCTTTTGGTAAACGTGAGGTCCCGGATCGGCCCGACGCACACCCTCTCATTCGAGCTTTTGGGAAAAATGTAAGGTATCCCATCGACCCGCTGCGTGTTTTTGGACCTCGAGAGATCCCGGAGGAAACCCACGCGGACGAGTGGGGAGCGTAAAGATACGGACCTTTACGTTGTCACCGTACGTTTTTTCCGAGTCGACGGGAATCCAACGGGGGAAAACGCCGACGCCTGTCGAATTTCGAGGGAGCGAGAAACCCGCGGCCCGCTCGGACGCGCCCTTCCGACGTCCGAGTCGGCGTCGGCGTCTGAACCGCGGCGACGTTACGAGTCCGAACGGATGAAGAGTCGGCGGAAGGAAGGGCCGAGGAGGACGCGGCCACCTCCGTTCCTTCCGACGGCTGTCACATCACATCTTAAAAGAAATGCCTCGACGCTCCCAAACCCCTTGTTATTCTGTTTTAGAGACGTAGTGACTCGCACGCACAAAAATAAAGAGGCGACGCCGTATTTGAAAGTCAAAGCCTTGACGTAGCTCTCCTTGGATCTGTCTCTCTGCGTTTTTTGAATATCCCGATCAAAAAACAGGGTGCTTCCCGTGGTCCGCTGGGTTCCCGGAGCGCGATCAAATGAGCAAAAATGTTATCGCGGCGTCCGGATGCCTGCAAACGAGGCAGCTGCACCGGCAAAGTTGCTCTTGGATATCTTTAAGGCGCCGCAGAACTCCTCCAGGTTCTGGGCGCTCGTGAGCACAAAACGTCCGGTTCGAAACGATTTCCGAGCGCAGAGCACATACCTGGCCCTCGCCATGGTGTCGTTGGCCAGGTAGATGTACCAGTAGATGAGGTTGAAGAGGGCAAAGGCCACGGGGAAGAGGATGCGGGCGTACTTGTCTATGGGGCTGGTGCCGGCCAGCTGCGGGATTTGGGGAAACGCCGAGCCCTGCTGGAGGAAAATGGGCAACGGCGGAGCCTCCCCCGGTTCGCTGCGGCACAGCGAGTGGTTTCTCCTCTTCAGGCCTTCGTGGGTGCTGATGTCCGACTGGTCGGGGAGAGGAAAAGCACGGAGGACATTTATCGACGACGTACGTATCTGACCGAAACATGGCCGCAACCCAGGGGGAGACTTCTATCGCGTGCCGACGCCGATTCTTACGGGACGCGGCGGGTCGTTTGCCGGATACCCATGGGACGGCGAGGAGATGGTGCGGGGAGGAGAGCCGGCGTTCTTCTCCGTTCTCACACCGAGGCTATTTTTAAAGTATCTAACCATGAGGCCTACACGTGAGACAGATCCCGTGAGGACGGCGCGGTGGCTTACTGTATTAGCATAAAGCATATAACCACAGATGAGAACACTACAGTAGAACATATTATTCTTTTATGTGTGGTGCACTCTTAATGGGAATACTGGCGGAGGCCGGGTGACTGCTTGAAAACGCGTCCAAAAAATACGCCCTTTCCGATCGCTCGGAATCGAACGCTTCTATCACCGTTTCCCCCCCCCGAGCTCGGGCTTTTGCACACAAAGCGCAGACACATAACAGATAGGAGACTGATTTACAAGTACGTGAGCAGCGTTGAATTCGTACTTTTGCGTGCTCTCACCCTTACGACAAGATATATTCCCACATAGCAGTGCTTTGCAACTTTCTTACTGTGAGGTAATTGATTTAATACGACGCTACCGGTTCACCCACGTGCAAAAGAAAGGCTGCTTTTGAAGCATTTGTTCTTGTGGACGCGCGTGCGAAACGTGGGCTGACCGGGCCTGAGAATTCACACCGAACGTGTGAATGAGCGTTTTAAGCAACACGCCCCAAACCAGGCCTCCTCCTCCTCCTCCTCCTCCTCCTCCTCCGGAGAATTATTATCTTTTCAAGACACGGACTCGTGGTTGTCATGGAAACGGCACCGTTAGTCACGCGTCGCTCCTTTCTTCTGTCATCGCCTCATGTCAAAGTTCATCGTGCATCGGTTACTGTTTCTTTGCGTAGGGCTGCTCGGGTGACGACAACGGAATTCCGCAAAACACACGGTGACGTTCACCCGACTGTACAATACGATATCGACGCATAAATCGGACGTCTAAATATAAAACAGGGTGTCATGGAGTACAATCTGGCCGTGATGCCAGTCACTGGGCGTCGGGCGGGGTTCGCCCTGGACCGTTCGCCGGCCAGACTCACAGCCGTTCACCCTCTCATTCACACATCTGGGCATTTTGGGAGAAAATCTGGACCGTGGGAGGAAAGTGGAGAACCCGGAGGAACCCACACAGACCGAGGACCTTCCACCACGGTAAATCGTTATCTTGTTTTTCATCCGATTGCGTCTCGAGCCACAAACCGCTGAGCTGACGTTGACCTAAGATGAACATTTCCGCAACAGCATTTTCAACAAGGTCTTCTTTTCAAATTGGGATCATCAGATATTGACTGATATTATGTGGGAAACAACTCGTTACTTTTTTCGAAGATTTCCCGCATCGGCTCATGCTCCCCGGTTCTCGCTTCTCTTATATAGCGCGACCACATGCGCGACTCTTCTCACGCGCGGCTCTGGTTCTGCGTATCGGAAGACGTCCCGGCACCGACTGAGCCTGATCGCTCATCGACCCGATTGAGACGTCTCTCCTCCTCGCAACCGTGGAAGTTCTCTTCTGGTGAATATTATTTGCACGAGGCTGCTCACCGACACCGTGTCTTCATCCTCGCTGCCGGTGGCCAGAACCTCGAGCCGGTCTTGTCTGGCTTTCTGCTTCTTCAGATGGTTGGCCTGCAGCGTGGCGAAATAATTGACCGCCGCAAACTCTATGAGGGCCGACGCCACAAACGCGAAACACACCGCGATAAACCAATCCATGGCCGTGGCGTAGGCCACTTTGGGAAGGGACTGCCGGGCGCTGATGCTCAAGGTGGTCATCGTCAGCACCGTGGTGATGCCTGGAGGAAAACAAGGCATGTAAAAGTTTGCTGCACGCTAACCGCTAACCGCTAACCGCTAACGGTGGGTCGACCGGCCGTACCGGCAACTGTGCGGGCGGGAACTGACTCCTTGTTGATCCAAAAGGAGACTTGTGACAGCACCACCACCATAATGAGGGGGATGTATGTCTGTATGAGGTAGTATCCCAGCTTCCTCTGGAGGAAGAAATGGACCACCTGCACAGAGTAGTGACCTGCAAGGTAAACAGAACGTGTGAAGAACGGGAACGGCGGCCGGGAGAGGCAGAGCCGAGCGCCACGTATTCAACGCCCTTGCACGCCCTTGCAACAAAATGTTTACGGCAGACACATTGCCGCCGTCAGGATTGGGATAACCCACAGACTGTGAGATTGCACATGAAAGACAGGAGGGGAAAGCGAGAGGAAGGAGGAGGGTAAATAAACGGAGCAAAGCAGACGATAGAAAATGGGATAAAGTCAAAGAGAGGAGGAGGAGGAGGAGGAGGAGGAGGAGGAGGAGGAGGGCATCCAGTGTCACTACGCGTAACGCTGCTGTGCTCCTTCTAAACACATGCATGCAGACACTCTCAGACCAGCTGTATCAGACAAACACACACACACACACACACACACACATCTGCGGGCATAGAAAGGTCCTCTCTCTCTTTCTGTCCCTCTGCTTTATTAATGCACATCATCGCTAAGTTTCTGAGCCTGCTTCATGCTTTGCCACTCTATTTCAGGAGTCTGCCGGGTTCACAGCGGGGGAGCACTTCTCCATCTTCTGCTGAAGAGACAAAATGTACACACACGCACGCATGCACGCGTGCAAACACACGCACGTGCGCACGCACACACACACACACACACACACACACACACACACACACACACACAGGCACGCACGCACACACTGCTCCATCTCATCTCTGTCAGTGCATTCAGCGGGCTTTAAACTCCATCATTCTTTTTTAAGGCGCACTATACGCATTAGACCGGGTCACTTAAGCATCTTAGATGGCCGCTCAAGGAAGTAACTTCTATATCGGTTCTCACGTAGGGGTGTAATGGACACTAGCGCCGAGTTTAAAGAGACAAATCTGACCTCGCTCGGCTCCTAAATTCGTCAAAGTAAGACGTTTCCGATCACATTTCTGCACGCAGCAGCCATGTGTGAGCGGGGTGACGTTTACCTGTGTTGGACTTAAATATCTCACTGGACAAAGACTGTCCCACGAGATCATACTGCAGGAGACTCATGGATTCCTTGGGACAGTCCACAGACGCCACCGGCCCTTTTCTCCAGGTGAACACAATTTCACTGCTGGTGTAAGCATCTAGAGGGGACAGATACGGGTTGGAATTGTGAATACGAGCGTGCCGTCCTCCCGCGTGTCACCAGCCTCCCGCGTTTACTTACAACTCCCGAACTTAAGGGGGCAAGCGTGGCCATCCATGGGAAAGTCCACCAGCCTCATGGGACACTCTGCACTTATTGTCAGCCTGACGGCGGAAAGAGAAAAAAAAAAAAACACCCGCCGACAGTTTCAGCCGCCTCCTCTTTAAAAACTCATGACAACACAAATATAGCCCCGCGGCCGCCGGCATCACCTCATGGTGTAGAGGACGGTCCCGTTCTGCATGATGCGGAAGAGCTTGTTGGGCGTGGTCATGTTGTGAGAAATTGACTTCTTGGAGTTTCGGAAAAAAGTGTCCGGCGTCCAGATCTTGTCGACCATCAGGTTATTCAGCCGCAGGATTTCGATGGGGCCCTCGAATTTCAGCCGCTCGTCGACCCACATCTGCCGGAAGAACATGTCCATCGTATATTCCTGAAATGTGAAAGGGAACAGGACTGCGTGTCAGACAAAACACAATATTTTTGCTTTTCACGTACGGTACGCAAAAAAATAAAGGGGACACATAAACAACACCATGTAAATCCGAGTGTTCCCTTCATTTTTCTCTCCACATATTCGGGTCCATTTATTAAGCCCCATTCTTTTATCATTCATGCTCAATGCAGAGCGGCAGTTTCCACTTTCTGCTCTCTTCCCCCTCGCAGAGGCGGCATTGCCAAGCCCAGGAAGAGACGACGGATGCCACTCATTCCAGACGGTCATCCGTTCAGCCTTTGCCGTCCGACACATTGTCATATTCCCCTATGAGCCATCAATAACGGAACGATGGGGCCGGTCAAACGGTTAAGAGCTCATTAGGCGATGGCAGGCATTCGGTGGCCACCGAAGCACCGTCGTCCCTCGCGGTCGGCACATATCCGTCTCCTGGCGCAACAGGCGTCGTACCATTTCGACATCCGAAACCGGTCCGAAGCTGGTGACGAAGATGTCGGTTTTGACCTCGGTGACACCCCCTGCGACACCAATGGACAAAAGTAATTGAAAAATAGCACGGCGGGCAAAAACGTAAATCAACGGTCGATTTTTGCACAGTTACGGAAGGCTTTTGGGTGAGAACATGAAAAGAGAACTACCCCCGGATCCGGGTCGTAGCCTGTTGTCGTAACCGTCTAAAAGTCTGTCCAGAATGCGCGTGATGTTGTCCGAATAAATCTTCTCATTTCCGGTTGCGCTTCCCGAACTAAAACACACGCACATACACAGGCGCATTAAAATCCAAGAACGACAAAATGAAACACAACTAAAGCCAGACCCCTGAGCTCGCCTTACTCCGGGCAATTTTTCGAGAGGAAACAGCTCACCTTACTCCACAGATACACGAAGCTACCCAACAAAGCAACAGGACGGTCATCTTTGACGGTGAGTATCACTAAATCTTCCGGCTGCTCTGTCAATAGCGCACGCTTAATGAATCGGCCCGAGAAAGGTAACATCGAGTAGAGCGGAGGTCTTTCGTTGCTGCCGATGACAGACAAGCAGCGAGGTATGAGGACACGACAGGGCAGGAACGGTAATCTAATAAAGAGATTAGTAAATCCACTCCATTTATAGACAAACTGCAAATTCTAGGTGCTGCCGCAGCAAATTCGAAATGAAAAAAGACAGACAACAAACAAGAACAGCAATAGATGACAATAACTTCAAATATTTTAGAAGTGCCACATACATGTTGGTCCGAAGCAGTTTAGGGTTTGTTTCTGGTTGCGGTTCCGGTGTTCGACCGCCAGGGGGCGCTGTGGCCCCCGCATGCTAACGGGAAGACAGACGAAGAAGAAAAAGATAACGCTAACGCGAGCCAGCCGGCTAGCTGGCGAGCTAACACTCTCCCAGGGAAGCGACGCGAACAGCGGCTAACAACACACTTATGGACACCGAACGTCCTATAGCCTTCGTTTAATGGTTCGCTTCGGTAACATTTGACTTTTTTACCGCCGAGCGGCCGCAGGATGTCGGTACATTTCGAGGAGAGGAGCGGCGTCGTCCCCTGTCAGACGCCCTGGGGGTCCTGGTGCCAAACCATGGAGGAGGTCTTCATCGAAGTCAACGTGCCTCGGGGGACCGACGCCCGGGAGGTGCGCTGCCGCCTGGGAACCAGAGACATCGAGCTGGTCGTCAAAGGAAATCAGGTGATCAAGGTAACAATTCAACTCGTAGTTATCTTGAATGAACAGAGAATGCGGTGAGCAAAGAAGAAGTGGGACATTGAGAGGACCGGAGAGAGCAGACGGGAGTGCAGGGAGAGACAACTTAAGGTAAGGATAGAGGTGGCAAAGGCAAAACAAAGGGCGCACGATGACTTGTATGCTCGGTTGGACAGTAAGGAGGGAGAGAATGATCTATACAGGTTGAGAGATAAAGATGGAAAGGATGTGCGACAGGACAGAGAGGGAAATGTACTGACAGATGCTAGAAGAGTCATGGGAAGATGGAAAAAGTACTTTGAAGAGCTGGTGAATGAGGAAAATGAAAGAGAGGCAAGGGTAGAAGATGGGACTACTGTAGACCACACAGTAGCAGCGGTTAGTCAAAGGGAAGTGAGGAGGGCATTGAAGAGGATGAAGACAGAAAGGCAGTTGGTCCTGATGATATATCTGTGGAGGTGTGGAAGTGTCTACGAGAGGCAGCGGTAGAGTTTCTGACTCGATTATTCTATAGGATCTGAGGGAGAGAGAAGATGCCTGACGATCGGAAACCTATTGTGACGGTGTCCGTTTTTAAGAATATGACGGACGACGGGGCAGAATTGCAGCAGATGCAGTATTTGCTTCGAGAATGCTAATAGAGAAGAACAGAGAAGGCCAGAGGGAGCCGCATTGTGTTTTTGCAGACCGAGAACAAGCATACGACAGGGTGCCAAGAGAGGAGCTCTGGTATTGTATGAGGAAATCTGGAGTGGCAGAGAAGAATGTTTGACCGGTGCAGGACATGCGTGCTGTCTGTGAGACAGTAGTGGGGTGTGCTGTAGGGGTAACAGAGAAGTTCAAGGTGGAGGTGGGATCAGCTTTGAGCCCCTTCTTGTTCACGCTGGTGATGGACAGGTTGACAGATGAGGTGAGACAGGAATCTCCACGGACTATGATGTTTGCAGATGACACTGATCTGCAGTGAAAGCAGGGAACAGGTTGAGGAAAATCCAGAGAGGTGGAGGTACGCTCTGGAAAGGAGAGGAATGAAAGTTAGTCGCAGCAAGACAGAGTAAATGTGTGTGAACGAGAGGAACCCGGGTGGAACGGTGAGGCTACAGGGAGTGGAGATCAAGAAGCTGGAGGATTTCAGGTACTCGGGGTCAAATGTCCAGAGCAGTAGAGACTGTGGAAAAGAGGTGAAGAGACGGGTACAACCTGGTTGGAATGGGTGGAGAAAAGTGTCAGGGGTACGAAGAGATAGAAGACCATCAGCCGGAATGACAGGAAAGGTTCCGAAACAGTTCCGACGACCCAAAGACAGCAGGCAGAGCTGGAGGTCGCAGAGATGAAGATGCTATGGTTCTCTTTCGGAGTGGCCAGGATGGAGAGGATCGGGAATGAGTCCATCAGAAGAACAGCACATGTTAGATGTTTTGGAGAGAAGGTCAGAGAAGCCAGACCGAGATGGTCGGGTCATGGACAGAGGAGGGATAGAGAATATATCGGTGGACGGATGCTGGAATTGGAGCGGCCAGGCAGGAGGTCCGGAGGAAGACCAAAGAGAAGGTTTACGGACGTCGTGAGGGAAGATATGAAGGTAGTTGTTGTGAGAGAGGAGGATCCAGAGAATAGGGTGAGATGGAGAAGGTTGATGTTGTTTTGCTGTGGCGACCCCCGAAGGGAAAAGCCAAAAGGAGAAGAAAAAGTCATCTTTAATGCCTGTTTAACCTCTCAGAGCAATTGATTGGCCTTCGTTGGACAAAGTCAAGCAGACAGTCAAGTTATTTCCTTTTTTTGTTGATATCTTCTTCTTCTCCTTTCGCTGATACATATATGTATATATATGTATATATGTATACATATGTATATATTTTTCCATATATATTGCTGCTGGGTAATCCCATCCTAGTCTGGGTTGGTATTTTCTTGGATCCTTTTAGTCTTTTTCAGGAATTTGTAAATGATTTAATTTGAATTCATTCACAGAGAAAACTCTGCTGCTACTCGCTCTATTCAAATTCAAATGACATATTTATACATTTCAGGTTATTATGCCGTTTACCTCAGTGCACTTTATACTCTGTAGTTTAACGTTTTTTTATTGTGAATGTGCACGCTATTGTTTTTTCATCTCATGTCACCGTGGGAACATGAGAAACAGCTTCTTGATTCTTCTGTACGTTAAATACATGTGGTGAAAGTGACCATGAAGATGACTCAAACGTGTGACAAAACTTCCCCTCCCGAATCATATTGATTTCTTTCCTTTACACCTTGTCCCTGACTTTTGGGTATTAAATTTTGTATTTTTAAAAATAAAAGGGCTTTTAAAGTTAGCTTCCCTGACTTATATATATATATATATATACTTCCGTGGATGTGCCGGGACACAAATGGGATTGTCTTTTAAGAGATAAAGATATATACCTCTTTAATAATGTCCTCCTCCGCCTCATTGCACTGATGGTCCAAGCACTGTTGCGATGGCGGTGTCTTTTATAGCTTTTTTTTTCCCCCCTTGTTCTGTTGGTACGACAAAGAGTTGAAAAGAGCAAACAAAAACTTCATCGTAAACTCTGATCATGTTCTGTTTGAACTTCACCAGGGAAAGTTGTTTGACACAACCGTATCCGATGAGGCCACATGGACACTGGGTACGTTCCATCACGACGTAAATCGGAATGTCCAAGAACAGGGGTGGCCTTCTCATCACCCTAGTTCATGTTTCCCCTCCACAGAGGACAAGTGTCTGATACGCATCGTCCTGATGAAGACCAACAGAGAGGCCGGTAACTGCTGGTCGTCTTTGTTGGAGGGAGAGTACTGTGCCAACGCCTGGGTGCAGGACCAGATGCAGAGGAAGCTCACATTGGAGAGGTTCCAGCGAGAGGTTGGTTTGACCAAGCGCACGTCTCAACGCCGTCAGCAAAACTCACATGCCGAGAAACCGAATCGTAACAATGTGTTTTCGTACTGCCGTCTGAAAAACTTGAAAAAATCTTTGGATGGATGAGATTTCTTCTTGCTCAGCTCAACTGTAGCACTTGTGGAAACGCAGCTGAAGGATTTGATGACAAACTTTCTCTTCTTCTTCAGAATCCTGGATTTGACTTCAGCGGTGCAGAAATCTCCGGGAACTTTGCAGGAGGAGGTCCAGATTTCTCCAGTTTACAGAAGTGACGGGTTGCGCACGTCGACAACGCCGAGGCCTTTTCTGAACGGACCGAACCGAGGCGTTCCGGAGACATGCTGGTCCACAGGAAATACAGGTCCATTTGTGAAACGCCGGCAATATTGAACAGGAATTTTCATACAGTTTGTTGCTCCGGACAGACTCCTCTCCTTCATTTGACTTTTTGGACTGTGATGAAAAGGCCCTTTGGGGGGCAGAACAGCATGAATGTACCTCGTGTGAGACTTGAAGTGTGTGGTGTTCCAGCAAGCGGGTACACAGCTATGGCTTTTCAATAAAGTTTTATTGAAAGGTACAAGAACGTGGGCACAACAGATGGTGTATTCATAAGTTCTGTTATGACAAACTAGACAGAGAAACTGGAAAAGAAAATGCCATACAAATTCAAAGCCACATTTCTACTGCAATGATCCGATTGTGTTTTCTTTGTCATTGAAAATCAATCAATACACATGGTGCTTCACTCTTGTGTTCACAAAGAAACAATGGGTGAAAACAACTCATCTGTAACCCTTAACAAGCCGACGTGTCAGCTCTGAGGCGATGTTAGCCATTTAGGACAGTATCCCCATATGTGTCACTTCACCGGAGAAAACCAGAGTTCCCTCGTCAAAACAAAACAAAACAAAAAAAAAGTCATCACCTTGGGTAGGAGTGTGCATTCAGGACAGCTTAGCAACCTAGGGTGAGAGTTAAGGACTTTGGGCCCGATTTCTTGGTTCCATTTTTGTTGATCACAAAATCCTTCTCCCTCCTCTTCCACATGGTGGACTGAGGACCTAGGTGGTTCGATACTTAAGCTTAAAACATACAACCCATTCCCGGAAACACCAAACACCGTGGAACAGATTCAAACGAGATCATACTGTGCACTTGTGCAAGAAACCCAACCAAGGGAGGGGGCGGGGGGGTAGTAAGCTTTTGAAAATGTAACTGCCATCAGGTAACATGAAAATACAGCACTTTTTTTTAATCCGTGTACAATAGTACTCGCTACAGGGTTAACAATCTTAAACCTTTTCCTTAAAGACCTCCACCTTCGCAGGTGAAGATCTTTAAGCAAAAGAGAAAGGGGATGTTCAGATTTGTATCTAATCAGGACAAATTTTGGGAGTCGTGCTGTCGTAGCAGTGCTGACCAGAGATTCAACAAGCCAGTTCCGGAATGGTGGGAAGATGAGCAATCTTGTAGTAGCTGTGCTTCAGCTGGCGTGCGGTTCTTCCTGAAATACACCAGCGAAGCCTCTGGCCATTCGGCCTGGAGCACTTAGTAGTGGCATATTCAGCCAGGCATTTCCCCACCAGCTCGCGCACACAAACCAGGTCACCGTCTCGAATCTGCACACAAGACGGGGGGGATAAATCATGACTCGTTCAGTGCGGAGGAGGTGTTTGAGAATTAAATGACTCGGTACTTACAGAGAGTTGCTTCTGCAGGTTGTTCAGGACCTCTGAGATTTGGTTGCTGGTCTCAGGGACATATTGATCCTCGGCCTCAAAACGCAGCAGAGCCATGGCAAGCAAAGAAGGCTTAAGAGAAAGGAAATTAACCGGAATTAACATTTTCCCGAGAAATCTGACACCCGACCTGGCATTTTCTTTGCAAACGATGAAAGCCATGTACTCATCACAGAAGGCCAAGGGCACTCGGTGAGAAAGTTTATTGTTGTAGTAAAATATGCACGTACTTGCCAATTTGTTTGACCAACTGAGGTAAAAAGTTACTTGGACTAAGACAGACCTGCGATAAACCCTTCAGGAACAGTTTTATAATCAGTTTGATGAAGGTGTTGATTTATTTTACTGGTCACTTTGGAAGCTGCAATTTGTCGTCCGAGTCCCTGTCGGCAAACTGCTTGCCGCAGATCGCCTGCCATCTTTGGTAATGCCTTGTGACTGGTATTTCACCTCGGAAATACCTCCCTATCTAAATTAGAAAGCTTCAAGGCACAATGACTAAAATGTCGAAAGTACAGGTGGCGCAGAATCAGCAAAACAGGATAAACAGAAATTTAGTTTGGAGGCTAACTCTGTTTTGAATGCCGTCTTTCCCCCAGTCATCGTAATACCTATGCAAGGTTTAATGACTCCAAGGTATTTAAAATCCAAAGGCCTTCCATGTGATGTCATGCGCATAGGATAATAAATCAACAATCAACATTTCAACACATTTGGTAACACCAAATTTCTCCATTACACATGACACTGATTCCTATCAGTAAGAGGTTTGACACCTGACCGTCAACTGCATGTTTGTAGTAAAAAAAAAAAAAAAAAAAAAAAAAGCATCATCGTCTCACTCAACAAGCAACTGACTATGAGTTGACTTTTGTCAATATTTAATGTTTAGCGAGATAGCACACCTCCTATGCACACCACGCAACGTTTCTAAATGAGAAATGCCCCTCAGCATGACCCGGAGTTAAAAGAGCAGCACAAATGACAGCAAACAAATTAAATGGTTTTACTGTCGGGTTATTCATTTTCATGCGTACAGGATTTGTGGTTGAGCTATTTTATTCCAGCATCGAGTCGTACGTGATAAAATGGAGAGTGACTGCGTTAACTGTTGTACTTTCCATTTAGATGATAATAAAAAGGAAACTTCTAGATGCTGCTTCAAATGGTGCACGATGCAGTTTTTGAGACAATACAAAGGCGGTATGCCTAAACCGAGGCCAAAGCAGAAGCGAGCTATTGTTTCCGATGGGTGACGAGTCATTCTGACCCACACGTACCTTTATTTTTGAGAAGACAAATGAGCAATGACAGGCTTTCAGTTGAGCCTCCAGTCTTTCAAGGCTCAGTATACTTTTGCTGTGAAGAGAAAATACATTCTGGTCAAACTTTACTGCTTCTGGATACAAAGGAAAGAGTTTACCAGAGGAGACAGGAATGCGGACTTAAAAACAAGATATTCATACACCTTCGATGTAGGTTGAAGAGGCGATACGTAACCTCTGACACCTCCATGATATCAAATGGAAAAATGCCTATTGGCTCAAATATATTTTAAGCTACTCTCCTCTTTGAAGACAAATAAGAGAAGACACATTTTAGCAGCGTAATTATAATCTCGTTGAGCCATGATTCAGCCCTGCAGGTTGACGTGACCGTCTGTCCTTACCTCTCAGGATCTAACTGTTCCAGAATGTGGCTGTGAAAGAGGCGGAGGAAGCGCAGGGCTGTGGGGGCTTTCACCTTCCAATAGAGCTTCTCCATGATGATCTTCTCCATCCGCATCATGTCAGACACCGTGAAGCGATTCTGACTGATGCGGATCAAGTCGTTGGCAAGAGGGATGTTCTTTTCCTCCTCCGATGACTTCACTGCAATGTAGAAGCAGCATAGGCCCACACAGGACAGGTGCTTTGGTTGAATCTGTGGGATATCATTTCGGTTACAAATTCACTCGATGGCATTCCAAAACGGGTCAAAATATCAATTTTCCACCGTGACCAAACTCACCTTCATCACAGACAGGAATCTGTCTAGCAGACTAATAGCCAGTGAGAAGGTCTCTGAGCTGAAACCAAAGAACCTGGTCAGCGAGAGAAGATCCTTAACCTCCAGCTCCCTGAGTCTGCTCGTCATCCTGAGTCCGTTGTCCTGGGCGCTCTCAATAATCCTCAGGCCACTCAACTTTGGCTGGTATCGGCCCTCCAGATCCATCATGGCCTTCACCTGGACCGAGAAGGGCAGCTCCTTAGGTCCCGCAGCTGTTTCAATCATCTGCCCGGACAAAAGAATTTCAAATTTAGAGGAAAAAGATTTTTGTTTTTTAACCCACCAAAACCACCACAAGCTGTACTCTCGCACCACTGCAGAAGTCCAAACTGGCCACAATGCATGCATATAGCATTGTTTTGTACTGGGCGAGGGGAGGAGAGACATGAAAATGAAAACTTAATAGATACAATCCTTTGCCAAGAGCAACTGCTTTTTTTCTGATAAGGCATGAAAAATATAGCAATTCCACAGTTAAGTGGGAAGAAATTATTAGTTAATTCTACCATTTAATTACCAATACAATGGCTCTTTGTAGATGTTAACTTAATTATGGCTATTGGCCTTGATACACTGAGTACATACAGCTGAATAAATTACAATTAAAAAAAAACTTCAATTGATCAAAAGGTTACAAAACTATTGCACCTTCTTGTGTTCTGGGGTCCAATTCTGCAATCCACTCTATAGTGAACACCGTTCACATATAAATATACTTTAAAATCACGGTACAATACGGCAAGAAATTATAATCTCTACATTCAGACTTACGCCCCTTACCTCGAGATATATCAGATTTTGACAACATATAACCAACTTCACTGCAGTGGATTGCAATAGCAGGTTGCTGCAAGTGGACCGTACACATGGGATTGTGTGAAGATTGCAGGGAGGAAAAATAATCTGTCGTAGGAATGAAAAGCCTTCATGGGAGCAACCAGGGGGCCCGATGTCAGCGGCAGCTGTCAGTAAACTAGACTCAACTAGATAGTGTAACTAGACTCAACTAGATAGTTTGTGTAATTGTATACGTCACGGGACATGACCCAAGAGTTAACCTTCAGTCACATGACTCATTCCTACAACTATATCAAACATTTCATTTTTGATATTGGTGATTGTTTACAACGTCAATTTTTTTTTAATGGTTAAAAAGAAAGAATTAAAAAGTAGAAACGGTGTTAGTTATTGATTTAAAAAAAAAAAAGGAAAAAAACAGGGCGAGTGTCATGTCTGGGCATGTCCCTGCCGTACTGCCCCACCGAACGGCTAACACCACATCCAGTGACGACTGAAAAGTCACACAACACAAACAAAAACTTAATATAAAATTATGACTTGGACGAACTTCGGGTGTCTACTACTAACGTCTAAATGCTAATCATGGGCGAAAGTAAGTCTAGAAATTGGGAACGTTCAGGGAAAATGTTAGCTCGTGGGGCGGCCAATGCTAATGTTAATGTTAATGTTATTATGGTAATTCTTTCAGTTCGCGTTTGTTCGAAGAGTCTCACACGCACCCAAGGACAAAGGTCGTCGCCCTCTTTCTTTAATACAACTTTCAGATAAGGTATTTTGAAAAAAACGCAATTAAGACAGACGACTACCTTACTTACCTTGGGTCAAGTTACGTTTCCAAATTGGGAGTGAATGGACGCCAGCAAGCGTTCCCAGCGACGGAGTCAAAGGGGTTTTCAAAGCAAAAAAGTGGAAGTATGAAGGTTTAAAAGTTTTAAGCATTAGTGGAGGGTCTGCCAATGCACACCCCCTA
>NC_141296.1:15901303-15948803 GCF_037954325.1 Fistularia commersonii | reverse complement strand
AGCAGGGTTAGATGGAGAAGGTGGAGACCCCTGAAGGAAAGGAAAAGAAGAAGAATCATACCTTTGTGTTTGGGTCAATCATCTTGTCCAATTGGAGGAGGACTTGACGGCAGCTGTGCTTAAACCGCGGACTGGTGTCTCCTCGACTGGTGCAGATCTTATCCTCTCACCTGGACCTTCTCGGGCAGTTTTATGATCCATCCAACAATAACACCAAGATCAGAACATGTGTGTGTGTGTGTGTGTTTCTGTTGCCATGGAGAGATGATCAGAGTCCTGCATGCAGATGCACCAAGCCTCCATCTTCTCAGATTGTATTTATCCTCTATAAGAAGACTTGTGCCCAGGTGGGTTCTCCGGGTTCTCCGGGTTCCACCTGCATCCCCCCCGCCCGTCACTAAGTGTCTGCTTGGTTTGGTTCCAGTCCCCTGCTGGAGACGATAAGTGTTATTGATGATTGATAGTTTGAATCAATTACCTTTCACTCTGCATCCTGATGGTGACCTGATGACGCTCCTCATCCATTCCCTGGTGCACGTCTGTGGACATGAATCCACATCGCCTCTTTTCAGCAGCTCCACCTCCAGACGGCACGCATGTACACAGAAGCGTGGACGGACCTCCTGCACGGACCTGAGAGAAATGCAGATGGTTGAGCGTCGGATGGGAGCGCACACGGTCACGGACTGCACGCCGCACTCAGAGACGACTCTTTGGTTCGACGCCGGACGTGAGATCGACCGCCGAGACCTTCTGGCGAGGGTGAGTGGAGGAAACATGGGACGGGGCCCGCGGGCCCATGGAACTGCAGCGCATGAAGCTTATGGCCTAAAGATCGATGGTGAAGGTTCTCGGCCGTCCGGGTCATGGGCTACGGTTCCAGATCTTACTGAAGACCTTTCACCCGTTGGCTCTCCACTGACGCAGAGGGACAGATTATAATCTGCTCTCACTCTGCGCCGGCAGGGCCCGGACGGGACAGACGGCCGAACCACCGACGGGATCCACGCCACCGAGGAGCTGGAGGATGCGCGGCCGTAGCAGCAGATATGCGGATGGTTGGGTGGAGAGAAAGTCGGAAATAGAAATGCGGCACGAACACCAGGTCGAACCGCAGAATTCTCAAATGCGGCGTCCACGGCAGCCAAGCTCTTTCTGGCGCCCGCCGAGTTCCTTGGACCCGGTTCAAGGTTAGGGGACGGCTAAGGCGGTCTTGGCAGGGGATTGAAAATGGGAAATGAACAGCACTCTCCCCGATGTCTTGCCTTTTTCTGCCTCCTCCGCCCGGCATCCTTCCGTCCCGGCAGAACGCCGGCGTCCGGCTCTTTCAGGGAGCAGCGTCTGAAAGATGGACGTTGGCGGACGGCGATCACAAGATGACAATGCAGAATGTTCTTCCTCCAAACCGAGCTAACGTTTAGATTTGTAACTCGGTTCCCTCTTTGGCTTCGAGAGCGTTGAACCTCCACACTTCCGATCCCACGGGAGGCCTCCTTGTGTGGAGTCTCCATGTTCTTGCTGTGGGGTTCCTCAGGGTTCTCCGGGTTCCTCCCGCAGTCCAAACACATGCAGGAGGTTCATGGAGGCATTGGAAAATCTGGCCAGATGTTTGAATGGTTGTCCGTCCGTTTTTTCGTCCCTGCCGTGGACCGCAGACCACGGATGGGACGGGCTCGTCCTGCAGGACGAGCGGTAGATAACGGACGGATGTTCACGGGCAGGAGGATCCTTCGGGTCCACCAGAAGTTCACGTCCACGCAGGAGAGCCAGGAGAGCCGGGAAACACTGGAAAGAACGGAAAGGAACATCGGGCCGGGACTCCATGTTTTTACATTTGAATCTGATTAGAATAAAATGTAACTGCAATATTTCTAGCTAACATTTATTCCATTCCATTCTGAATAGGAATTTCGACGATTCGGTCCCGATCTTTCCTGGCCGGTGCGACGCACCCCGAGCGAGACGTTACCACCCGTGCGGACCGAGCCCCGGTTTTTCTTTGGACTCTGCAGAAACCCTGATCCCCCTGACGCCAGCGACGTGAGGAGCACCAAAGAAGGGGGGCGCCCCCTCAGCTCACGCATTAAGTCAATTACCTGCGTCGGAAGGGATGCGCTCCGACAACACAGCTCTCATTAATGAGGCAAAGTGGAGTTTGGATTGAGACAGAAGCAAAGCGCGGCGCTGCCCAGATCCAGGCGTGCAGCAGGCGGCCAGGAGCGGGCGGAGCGGCGAGATAGAGCGGCGGAGGGGAGGAATGAAAGGGGGAGAGCGGCGCCTGTGTGCAAACGTGTGATAAAGCGACGGGTTGGGAGGGTGGAGTGATACAGGAAGACACAGAGAGGGAGACGGGACAGACAAAGGCGGCGGGGACGAACAGATAGAGCTGGAGGCTGAAGGCTGAAGGCTGCGGGCAGGTTTCACTGCGTCTGAGCGCCGCCGCTCTCCGCCGCGTCACGTGTGCACAGATTAGCCTCATGAAACAACCGCCGCGCCCAAGACCCACGAAGACCACGGCGTGCACCTCGCTGGGAGAGCCGCTGTTTCTGCGTGTGTGTGTGTGTGTGTGTGTGTGTTTGTGTGTGCGAGTGAGAATCCAATCTTTGCCCATAATTAGGTTTTGGTGATTAAATACACACCAGAATAATGTGACATTGTGATGACGCCCAAACAGCAGCCACTGCATTATTTACATGCACGTTCACAAATTCCTGCATGTTGTCACAGTGTGTGTGTGTGTGTGTGTGTGTGTGTGTGTCTGTGTGTGTGTGTGTGTGTGTGTGTGTGTGTGTGTAATGCGCTGCTGCTCGGCCGTTTAGCTTGTTGACACTTTGGGGTCAGAGCCATGCCGGGTGAATGGTGGTGGCTGACAGCGTGGAACCTCTTCATTATCCCGCCATAATGTTCTCATCGCTGCCGGCTCCCTGCCCCCCCACGTCCCCCCGTCTCCTCGTCGCCACGCGGACGCCGCCGCCGCCACCGCCGCCCGCCGTCATTCTTCTTCCCCTGTCCTTTCCACGCACATCCCACCCTTTCTCACCTGGCCGCCCCCCCACGTGCTGCTGTTCTTCGCCGTCACCCTCCCCTCCCTTCCCTTCGCATCACATTTATTCTCGCTCCGTCTCCGAGCGTCCGCGGATCTGCCCCCCCTCGTCTCTGACCCCGTTCTGCTGAAGTTATTACTCCTCCACTCCTCCACGCTTCCCTCGCCCATCACTTTCACCTTCATTTGTCACTTTGCTTTGATTTGCTGCTTCCACCGCCGGCTCTTTACCGCACACATTCATCGACAAAGCCGAGCCGGATCATGCCGCGACCGCACGCGTCGGGCCACAAATAGGGGAGGAAGTGGACGTCGACTCTGCGGGCAGGACCTGCAACCTCCCGATCACCGCTTACAAATAAACAGCCCGCTCATAACAGAGGCTTTACGGACATGTCGGGAACCCCGGAGGGCCTCCGGGTCACGGCAGACCCGGTCGGAGACCACCTCCCCGCACGGTGCCCGACCGCATTCTGGGTTCAGGGGAGCCTCCGGTTGATGCGATCAGCGTCCGGCGCCGATGATGAACCTTTACTAGCATAACGAGCAAAACTAGCACACGTGGGTCAAACTGTTTATGACAAGATGGAGCTGCTAACCGGGTCACCTGAATGCTGAGTTCAGTTCTGCCAATCACCGGATCCTCTGGACCTGTTATAGGTGCAGCTAGATCCATGTGTGCCCGGCTCCACACACACACACACACACACACACACACACACACACACACACACACACACAAACCCATTCACTTAAACAGCTGGTACTCTGGAGAAGGTCATGGCCTGCGAAGCCTTCAGGCACAGCTCTGCTGTTCTCCATGTCAAACTGCAGATGACCAGGCAAATCCAAGAAATGGCTTTCACAGAAAAAGACAGAATGTAAAGAATAAATGAAAATAGGATTAATTCCTAAATCCTGTGTGTGAGTGTGTGTGGACCCCGATGTTGCTGACCATCTCCTGTGTCCAGGACAAACTGAGGGTCCTGGAGGTCCAGAGACAGGGGTCCGCAGGAGGAGATGTCTCTGGGGCTAAATGAATTTTTCAGAAGGAAATCTGAGTCTGACTGAGACGGGATTCCTGGTGTCTGAGTGGAACCAAGTTATCGTTTCATAATGAAATGTTTAGTCTGAAGGAGAACACACCGTCTGACTCCTTCCTGTAGGTGAACCTCCTCCTTCCAGCCTTGGAGGGGCTTCACCCCGCAGACCTCGGTATCTGCTGGAGGTCTGAAGGTACCGGCAGCTGGCTCACCTCTCCCGGAGGTCGGCACTCGGACGTGGTCTGGTGCGCCTGCGTGAGCTGGTCGTCCTCCTGGTCCTCCTGTTTGACGCCTGCCCGTCAAACACCTTCCTTCCACCTTCCTCCCCCCCGAGCCCCGCCTTCTCTCTCGCCTCGGATTCTTTCTTCCTCTTTTGAGGGCCGACTCCCCCTCGTTCCCCGCCGCCTCTCTCTCCGACGGCCTTTCTCCTCTCCAGTCACTCAATACTTTCAATTTACTCTCCTCCTCTCTAATCTGACGTTCCATTCATCCCACGCTCTCCTCCATTATCTCCCGCTATCTCCCGCGCCTTCTGTCCTCCTCCTGTGCCGGGTTTGTCCGAGAGGAGGATTCAAGGATGCCGTTTCTCCGTCCATTCAGTGGCACCGGGAGAGAAACTATCGGACGTGTGAGTTCTGTGACGTTCCTGTCGGACGCTCGCGGCGAAGTCGCTTCTCACTTCACTTTTGGCGAATTCACAGGAACGAAGGCAGTGGTTCGACGTCTGAAACTCTCCGGAGTTTGGACGAAGAACTGGAAGGACCCACAAGGAAGGAGATGGTCGGTTGTGAAGGAGATCGATCAGCCGGGAGGACCCGGGCCTCCTCGGTCGCACAGAAACCAAAGTATCGTCTGCTCACGGACGCTCACGGACACAGCGACCATCTCCGTCCTTTCTCAGCTCCTGCGTGTAGGACCTGCTGTGGTCTTATAAAACACAATAATGGTTATTGACCCATCTGCTGATCTGCAGTACAGAAGCACGTACGTCCTCAAAGGCCTCATCGGGTGGAATTACACCCGACCGAGGACGAGTTGTCAGATCTCACGCCCGTCAGACCTGGAGAAGAAAGGAATACGGCACCTCACGTCGGAGGCTTTCCCCCGGAAGAGCCCAGACCTGTCGGAAGACATCGAGGAGGTCTGGTGATGAAGAGCAAACACAGATCCGGTCTCGCCCCCGTGAGTCCAAGCCTTCAATCTCAGGTCTGCTTCTCCACAGCAGTAACCTGCAGTTCTTCGGCCTCCGGGGGAGGACGCGCTTGCAGACATCGGGTCAGGTTCTCCGCTTGACCTGATTGAGCATGCAGGAGTCGGATGGGCGGGACACCGACACTGCCATGAAGACATGCTGAGACATGCAGGAAGTTACGGGGACGTCTTGTCCAAGTCGGCTGCGACTGTCCCGCCGAAGCGAAGCAGAGGTGAACCCGAGGTCAGCTTCATCCTCGGGACCTCCAGACCTCCTGGCCGTCAGAGTGGTCATCATCTCGAGGCTGCGGGTTCCAACTCACATCGTCACATCCAAGCCAGGCCGTTTTCCGTTCAACCCGTCATCACCGTTTGTTTTTAGGAGACCCGGGTAGGAAAGAGGTCCTCCCCTGTGAGGAGATCCACCGGTGGGCTCTGCTTGTCTCTGTGCTCGTGGCTTTCCACCCCGGTGCCGCAGAGCCCGTCTGTAGACCCAACCTCAGCCGTCCGGTGGGTCCCAGAGAAACAGGACCTTCTGACTGAGCCCAGTGGGAGGCATGAAGCTACCTTCAGCTGCTCTGCCACACGTCCAGCCAGGTATCTCCACGGCGCTCTCTCTGGCTGGGGTTTTCTGCACTCACTGGGAATTGGAAACCGTAAAAGCCCAAAGCAAACTAGCAAAGCTCGGAGGCATCAGACCACCTGAGCTCAGAAGAATCCGCACCGGAGTTTCTCCAAAGATGAACTGGTCCTTCCTCCGTGGAGGGGGCGACACCGGGAAGAACACGGTGCAGGTCACGGGAGAAAGTCTGATCTTCTGGAAACCCAACCCAGACAGCTGTGGCTCTACAAACCAGAGTGGACAATGACAATGATAATATTTATGAAGTGCCGCACAAACTCCGTTCACCAAGGTGTGCGTGGGACCGCGAGACGCACGGACCATCAGAACATCAGCCCAAGGTCAGCCTGGGTCGGCTGAAAGCAGATTTCAGCAGTTGTCCGACCACGGCTGAATATGTCTTCAGCGTGGACTAGAAAGAAGAAGCTCTTCGAGCTTTCTTCTGCTCTTAATTCATTTGCGTTCCGGTACCGTATGCTGAAGACCTCCCTTTAGATTAAATGTGTTGCTTGGCAACATAAACACAGGGCTGGCAAGGCATTCCAGAGGGGCATCCACCAGCCTGCTGGAGCGGCCTCCTCAAACATCTCAGCACGTGGACAAGAACCAGACTCCAGCTTTCAAACCTCAGCACCACGGTGGAATGAGTGACGAGAGAGACTGGATCCATGAGAAGACGAACGGCAGCGACGCTGGGATGAGGTCTGACTCCTCTGCAGCCTCCACAGTATTCTTCACGCAGTATTTGAGGGTCACTTGGAGTGGGATTTGTCCACTGTGAGCGCAGGTGATGAAACCCTTTCACCGTCTCCGTGCAAAAATCTCATTGGCTTTTCCGAGTCACAGATAGTGCAGAATTTTTCTCGAATACATGTAACCATTGCGTACCATCTGGTCTTATTTCCAACAGCAGAAACTCAATGTCAGGGCCTCTCAAATGCTAAGCTAAGCTAAAGTTATCCTCATCACCCCGTACTTTCATATGAACATCCTTTACTGTCTGATGCTGCCGATCTGCTCTGGTGATCAGAAGCAGGCCACGCATCAGTCCTCCATGGAAAGGGGGTTTCTGTGCAGTCCTGCTCACAGAACCTGCTTTCATTGTTACACTATAATTACCATGAATTATAATAATAATCATAAAATAAAACCTCCTTTCAAGACCTTTGGATTGGTACAAGTATTGGGAGGCTTGTTATGAGTTCTAGTGTCCTTCACCCTGGTATCCCCGTCCTCCTGGGGGAACAGCGTCACACACACACACACACACACACACACACACACACACCCTCACCCACACACACACGCACACAACTATGGCAGGGTGCTGATCAAACCATCAGGAGAAGCCAGAGAGTTGGTCTCCAGTCCAAGGACCATTTGGCTTGCAGACAGCAGGAGCTGGGGATCCAACCGCCGACCCTCCGGCTCCACGACCTCTATCTGAGTTTTCCGTCACGGGACGGAGACTCGGAGCTGAGGAGCAGCTGACTGATGGAAAACAAGGTCCAGCCTCCAGGCCCGAAGCACGGGGGATCCTCCTCAAAGTCTGCGTTCACCCTCCTTTTCCTGAACATCTCAATGCACACGGCTTGTCCGTTCTGGTTCATGTTTCCAAAGACAGTGAATGTTTTAGTTTAAGCGTCTCTTCGCCTCCCGTCGGACGATGCATTCCCTGTCAGCGTCACACTTGCGACGCACCTGTACCTGTCAGGTGGGCGGGGCTCCTCCTGATTGGTCACCTCAGGGTAGCTGCTATGATTCAAGAGAGTCAAAGCGTTTATTGTCACATGCACAGTGTGGAAACGAGTTTCCCTGTAGAGTGAAATTCCCACATGATACTGGTTTCCAGTCAGAAATTAAACCAAAAAGAGGAGTTACATCATAAAGATTCATCAAACCGTCTCATTGCACACCTTGCGTGATATTTACTTTCCGGTGTGTTTAAATTTATATTCCGGAAGGGAAACATTTGCTTCAAAGGCTTGGGGTTTGTGAACATCTATTGAAAAATGTACCGTCGCTGTCGGGATGCATGAAATGTGAGGCGGGAGGGAACAATGTGAGCCGATAAGGACCCAGGTGGTATTAACTCCACGGAGGAGTGTGTGGGAACTAAATCCCACCGAGAAAAAGGCGGCTGCATGGATTTGCTCCATCCTGGTCCAAATGCGAAAGGAAGTCTGGCGTGGACGCGACGGGCGGCCGCCGCCGGGCCGACAAAAGGCCGTCCGTCCGACCGCCTTTGTTCGAGTTTCCTCAGATGCCTCTTACAACCTCCTGGACTCCTCTGTCAGATTTTCATTCATTTATTTCATCTCCTTCAAGATCCACTGGAAAGGAACCTTGATTTGATACCGTCAAATGTCATCTTGTGGAATCTTACATTGAGCTGTTCATGACTTTTGAAGTGAAAAACAAAAAAATCCTTGTCCTTCAGGGATGAAGGAGGCGGTTTGGTCAGTTCGCAGCCGCTGGCAGGATCCCGGCCGTTTGCTCTCGATTGAAAAGTATTTCCACCAAGATCCGCTGGCAAACTGAGGAAACAATTAAAAGAAAGGGCAGTAAAGTCTACCTCATTACAAAACGCGATAAAAACCATAAAAGTCTCGTCTCATGAAGTAGCTTGTGACGAACCCGCAGCGTTCAAATGACCGTGGAGAAGAAAACACACTCTAAATGCAGACCGTTGTTTATGGGTCACACTCACATGTCCCCGATTTTTGAATACACTCATTTATGTGATATAGTTGTGGAGATAGACGCACGCACACACACACACACGCACACACACACACACACACAAACACACCAGCAGATGTCAATCTGTCTCTGTCAGGCATAAAACATGCTGATATCTGCAAACTGTCAGTGTGTAAATTACAGGAAGCCTCTAATAACAATAGAGCACTGTCAACACTCACCGAGCAAAGATGGGCTGGGGTGTGCTGGGGTGTGCTGGGGTGTGCTGGGGTGTGTTTGGGTCTGGGCTGGGGGGGCTGGGTGGTACTTCTGAACAGATGTGTTAAATCTGTGGAGCACGGATTTCTGTTTGCCTCTCTGCTCGCAGGGTGAACTATACGCATTAGATCATTCATAAAACAAACTCCAACGATACATCAGCCGGTGCAGATATCGCAGGGATATCTTGGAATGAGACAAATTAAAGCGGTTTAGCGGCGCCGCGGTGTAAGCAGGACGTGCGTGACGCGAGGATCTTCCTGCTGTGGATGCTGCGCCAAAACACTGGCTGTGTCCCAAGTCCTCTGTGGTGCCAAACAAAAACAGTGCCTACAATGATCTGTGCCCCAAGCACGCCACCAAGCTAAAGCTAGAGGCTGCTATGTTGATGATAATGCTATCCAGCATTTGCTAAATTCACAGGGAAACAATTATGCACGCTATGCTAGTTGAATTCCAGATATTAGAGGATTAGACGAACCCAACTCGATCGTCTCTATGCAGACGACACCCTGTGTTCACTGGGCTGATGTTCCTGACCGAGCTGCTGTTAATCAGTCAAACATCTGGAAGCCGTGAAAGGGTCTCATCTCACTGCTCGGATGGTTCTTTCCCCGTGGGCATGAACTCACTGAAACCATTCATTCATCCATTCATCCTCTATCAGCCCTGACTTGAAGTTGAGGACACCATCATCTGCCTGCTGGACCGCGTCTACACCCGTTTGGAGAAGATGGCGAGCACGGTGAGAGTCATGTTTTTTGAATTCTCCAGTGTTTTCAACATGACCTCCCGGCTCTACGGGTGAGAAGATGCAACAATGAAGGTGGACTCCCCTCTCGTGTCCTGGATCACTGACGACCCGATTGGCTGACCACAGTGTGCGCGCCTGCAGCTTAATGTGGCAAAGACGAAGGAACTTGCGATAGAAGGAGCCGGTGACCCCTGTCTTCGTCAAGGGGGTCCTTGTTGCCGTTGCGACCGACGACAAGTATCTGGGGGGAATTCATTGACAGCAAACTGGACACTGACGGCCTGTACAAGAACAGCCAGAGCTGCCTCTATCTGCTGAGGTGACTGAGGTCCTTGAACATTTGCAGGACCATGCTTAAAATGTGAGTCTGTGGTGGCCAGTGTGATCTTCCACGGCAGCCGGCAGAGGATCTAGGAGTAGACTGGACAGGCTGACACTGTGGGAGAGAAGCCGGACCCTCTGCAGGTGGTGTTAGATCAGAGAATGCCATCTCAAGGAGAAGGTCATCCTGGATGCTGTGACCAACCCACTCCACGACCAGCTGGCCAGGTACAGGAGCTCTTTCGGCTCCAGACTGATACCACCACGATGCTCCGCTGAGCGCCATAGGAAGTCTTTCCGGCCGTAGAACTCCTCACTCTGAGCGTCAGACCCTGTCAGTGGAGTCATCATGTGCAATAATTCCCAATATGTGCAATAGTTCCATTGTCTTCTGTGCAATTAATGTTTTACTGTGCAACAAACCCTACTTATACACATAAAGACCACATGTAATCTTATACGTGTACTTCTAAATACACATGCATAAACGTTACATATATTATATACATATTTTATTTATTTGTTTCGATCTTTACTGTGGCACGGATGCAGCGGTTAGTGCTTCGGCATCACAGCACGAAGGATCCTGGTTTGACGGTGTGGGCTTCCTCTTGGTTCTCCAGCTTCCTCTTGGTTCTCCAGCTTCCTCTTGGTTCTCCAGCTTCCTCTTGGTTCTCCAGCTTCCTCTTGGTTCTCCAGCTTCCTCTTGGTTCTCCAGCTTCCTCTTGGTTCTCCAGCTTCCTCTGGGTTCTCCGGTTTCCTCCCACAGTCCAAAACATGCAGGTTCATTGGAAAAAATTGGGAAAATTGCCCCAAATGAATGAGTGAGTGAGTGTTTGTCTGTCTGTATACGTCTGTATGTAGCCCTGCTGCTGTTGCTGCTGCCTCACGCCCCATGAAAGCTGGGGTAGGCTGTAGTATCCCCTGCGACCCTGCGCGCAGGATAAATGGCCGAAGATGCGGGAATGGATGGATTATTTTATATTTTATTTTTATATAGCGTTCCATTTTGATTCTTCCCCCTTTGACTTGCTACCAGGAGCTGCTTTCAACAAAAAGCTATTTCCACCCGAGGATCAATAAAGGGTTCTGTTTCTGATCCATTCATTCTGTTTACGGTTCACCCAGTGGTCTGGAGCTTATGTCAGCTGTGATGGTCGAGAGGCGGGTCCACCCAGGACCAATCACAGGGCCTCATATAGAGACATCCAACCATTCACACGTCTGGACGACGGAGGGTCTCCGACGAACCCCCCGCAAGCTTTTTTGAACAGTGGGAGGAACCCGGAGGAGAACTTGGAGACTCCACACAGAAAGGCCTCCTAAGGAATCCGACCAGGGACCTTCTTGCTGATAGGAGGAGGTTCTGGCCGCTGCTCCACCGCACCGCCTTCGGCTTGGGGAAACAAAAACCCCACCTGTCCAGTCCTTTGCTGGAGGTCATCAGGGAATCATCAGTCTACGGAGGAGCTTTTCACTTAGCGGTGCATCATGAAATTGCGAGGAGGAAGATCTAATTTGCCGTTTCGCACATGTTCTTCTTTTCCTTTGGGGTTTTCCCATCAGGGGTGGCCACAGCGAATCAAGCTCCTCCGTCTAACCCTAATCTCTGTATCCTTCTCCCTCCAACTGACTTCATGTCCTCTTTCCCTCCATCCATTAATCTTACCATTTCTCAGCATTTTCACCATTTTCCTGTGTTACCGCTCATCCTTGTGAAAATATGGAAAAGACTCAACTCTTAAAGACAAACAAAAACGCCTGCGTATGTTTTTCCGCGTAGCTTAGCTTAGATATCAGAATGTGCATCGGCTGCAGAAGCCTATACGGGCGCCGGCGCTGCAGGCTCGGGAGCAGCGTGGAGTCGACTCGTGTGTCCATGCATGCATGAGTGGACTGTCAGTAGTCACAGCAGCGCCAGTACTTCATATTCATGTCTCTCTTTCTTTTTTCTTTCTTTCTCCCTGCATCTCTCTCACCTGTTCATTTGTCGCTGCTTGACAGTTCTCATTATTGCCTTGGCACTAGCTCAGCATGTCCTGCCAAAGCAAGACACTGAAATGGAATTTGAGAAAGAGGGAGTGTGTGGGAGATTATAAATGAATAAAAGGGGGGGCGGGGGGGGGGGGGGGGGGGGGGGGCTGACAGAGGGAGCGTGAGACACAGAGAGAGAGAGAGAGAGAGAGAGAATAAGGAGAATCAAATGAGAAAAAAGGGGGAAAAGACAAAGAAACAGGGAGCAGGTTTAGAGAATGAGGGATGCTGCAGCATAATTAAAAGTACTTAGCTCCTGCCAGAACCACAATGAAGAAGCAAAAACAACTCAGACAACAGCATTAGCACTGACACGTATACCTCTACAAAGACAAACAATGGTGGTGACAAACATGCGTCCATGGCTGCTGCTGCTGCTGATGGGGGCGGGGGGGCGGGGGGGGGGGGGGGGGGGCACTCATGCTAACACTGGCTCACGGATGCAACAGCAGAAACCCAGAGCTTCAACCTAACTAAAGGTGACTTCTCTGGAATCACCAGGCACGGCGGCTGTAGCCTCCAAAGGCATTGACACATTTACTTAGATGGAGTGACATACTTTAGATTTTCTCTGGATGTGCTTAAAGTTTTTGTAGGTCATGCAGTCGTGAGGATGAGTCTCCTCACTCAGACCGCTCTTAGTGTGCTCATCTTTACTCCCGCACATCTCCTGGAGTTTGAACCAGAACAAATACTCAGAGACCCGGCGGATAAGATGCTCTCTGTCTGCTCACTGATCGATAGCTAAGGAAATCATTGTTTCCCGGGAGGCTGTCAGACCGGTCCGCTAGGATCGCGCCGTGGTTCCTGCCGAACCTTTGATCGGGCCCGGGTGCATTGTACTGTATGAAACACACCGAAAATAGAGGACGCGGTGTATTAAGAGACAAATAAAATCTCACGCACCGATTGGTCTGCTCCGACGGCAACGTACAACGCAAAGCCCTTGAAGTTGACATATTGTGGCAGGATTGTGAGCACAGTAATACTCTAAGTGCTGTATGAGTCATTTATGATTCATTCACTCGTTTGATCATTATTTTCCAGCTGAAGCGAACCGGTCAAATTACGCACCAAGGCTGGTTGGAGATCGCCTGCTTGAACTTGAGCCAGCAAGGAGTCGAGAGTGGCTTGGTAGAGTGCGGGTGCGGGAGAGGCTGGGCTGAGACCCAGCATTTGGCCCTGTGGGGCGCCAAAGACCCGGGTTGGGCCTCTCTGAGACCATACAGGCCTCTGGCAGTGGAACCAGAAGGATACCAAGGGATGAGGACAGCTTTGGGCCCCTGGGGGTCGAGGTCTTCCCCCACCGAGGACGATATCACGGTTTGGAGCAAATAGCAGGTTGAGCCGGTTTGAAAGCTGATTTTGTATTTTTAAATCTCTTTGAGAACTCCTGCTGCAATGCCAGGAGAAAGGGGCCACACTCCAGGACATTTAGGATGTGACTGCAACCACCGCCAGGGGATGTGGCCAATACATGTCTTCCTTGTACAGGGAGACACATCTCCAGACTCTCACATGACAAGAAACACACTGATTCTTGAATCCTGAATGTCCCTTCCTAGTATTGTCGGTAATCCCGGGCAGAATGCAGCTTTCAGCATCTGCTGGGAGGCACAGTGCGGGGTCGGGAAAGCAAGATCTACGGTAGACAGCATCTCCTCCCTCAGACGGCTCCAGGGGGAACGGCCTCAGCAGCAAGCGTTCATCCATCTGATCAAGACCTTTGACCTGGTGAGCAGGACTGGCTCATTGCTCTCCTGGAAAAGATCCGCCCTCCGGCCAAACTCCAGCATCTCCGAGCGTGACGATTGGATGTACCTCCACACCAGTGACGGCGGCCTCTCCGGCCTTGCCCGCCTCGGAGCCCAGATAGAGGCGTGAAGTGTGCTTCTACGGAAGCTGCTCCTTGCTGATGACACAAGCCTTCGCTGCTCGCACGGGAGGATCCCTGGCATCAGCCGGCGAGGCTGCGCACCAAAAGCTCCGTGTTGAAAGATGCAGGCATACCTAGCATGCTTGCAGCGCTCTCACCTGAGCTGGCTCAGACATGTCAGACTCCAGCCAGATGGCCGGGTCCCAAAAGATGTGCTGGACAACTCGCCCCTGGCTTCAGACCTATGGGCAGACCATCTGCATGTGACCTCCCAGCCAGTAACATCAGCCGCAGACACCGGAGACCACGGCCGACAATCGCACCTGCTGGAGACGGGCCAGGACAGGGCCGGGACGCCGAGCAGACGGCAGGAAAAGCAGAAAGGGGACGACCGCGAGGCGAAGCGTCCCGCGGACCCTGGAACAGACCACGTCTGCAACTCCTGCGACAAAGACCGGTGCGTTCGGTCACTGCAAACCCGCAGCCCGGGGGCGACACAGACGGATGCCGGCGACGATTCATTCCCGTCGTCATTATTATTTTTGAAATCCACCACGGAGAGGGAGCGGCGGTGGAAACCGGGGCGATTGGGCGGGATGAGGGGAGCCGGGGGGACACGGGAGGAAACACAGAATCCACAAAATATTCCAGCATCTGCAATTCTAGCATGTTCGACAAGGTAAACAACCCGCTGCAGGAACAGTGTCGATTAATAGTTGTAAAATGTGTACCGTCGCAGCCAGGATCCTGTCCCCGTGTCCACGGAGACAAGCTTAAGTCCATGTCTGCTGTGATCATAGAAATATTCATCAGGTGGTCAACACAAAGATTCTGCTAATAGGATTCAGACTCTTCGTCACTGAAGTTTTTTTTTGGATTTAATGAGGAGAAAAAAGGCTTCTAATATAAAGGAGTCCAACATTTTCCTTATTAACTACAATCAGAAGAATTAAAACGTCCCCCCCCAGTTTGGACCGCGGCTCCAATCAGAACGCCAGCAGAGGCTCAAAGACAATGTGAGGCAGAGTTTGGAAACAAAGACCTCACTCTAACAAAAGATTTCTATTGTCGGATCAATCCCACACAGCTGGGACCAGACCCAGTATTCAACGCCTGCGAGTGTGTGAGTGTGTGTGTGTGTGTGTGTGTGTGTGAGCGAAGTAGAAAGGCAGTGCCGAGCTGTCACAGACTGAGAGATGTCAGTTATTTCATCTGTGAGAAAACACCATATTTTCTCAGGACACACTCGCAAACACAAACACATGCATGGAGTGTACCCATTCACTACACTTGTCTTATCGCTCTATAACACACACACACACACACACACACACACACACACGAAGAGACTGTATTGATTATGATCAGTCCTTCATCCTTTCAGGTTATTAAATTATTGATCAGAGACAGGGACTTTTAATAGAGTCCAAATGTGACTGTGTGTGTGTGTGTGTGTGTGTGTGTGTGTGTGCGTGTGTGTGTGTGTGTGTGTGTGTGTGTGTGTGTGTGTGTGTGTGCGTGTGTGAATCCATGGCATATTTTGTGTCTTTATGAATGTAAGATTTTAGAGTGCATTTATGTGTGTGTGTGTGTGTGTGTGTGTGTTTGTGTGTGTGTGTGTGCGTGCTCTTCATTGAGGGTGTGCCAAGGCAGTGCAGGAACCCTAAAGCTTTAAACCATCATTTTTAATTTCATTTTTCAGACCTACGACACAAGTAAACACACAAAATGAATAAACAAACAATAGTGCTCAGCTCTGCCCCCTCACAGCCAGAAGGTCCCTGCTTGGATTCTCACAGGGTTCCTTCCTGTGTGGAGTCTCCATGTTCTCCTGTGTCTGCGTGGGTTCCTCAGGGTTCTCTGGGTTCCTCCCACAGTTCAAACACATGCAGATGGTTCATGGAGAACCTACATTGTCACATGTAGGTGGATGAGCAGATGAATATATGTGTATATGTGTGTGTATATGTGTGTGTGTGTGTGTGTGTGTGTGTGTGTGTGTGTGTGTGTGTGTGTGTGTGTGTGTGTGTGTGTGTGTGTGTGTATGTGTGGTGTGCATGAGAGGGTGAATGTTTGTGTCTGTCTGTGGTATGAGAGATGAGATGAGATGAGAACAACTTTATTAATCCCAAAGGAAATTGTTGTGCCAGAGTTTCAAGTAAAAAACACAACAGTAATAGATAATAGTAGGAAAGAGGAAGAATAAGAAATACGATGAAATATGAATTGTCTTAACTATTAGCTGTAACTACAAAGATTGAAGATTCCCTGCGGCTGAGGGAAGACATGAGGTATGCATGAGAAGGTTAATATTTGTGTGTGTGTGTGTGTGGTGTGCACGAGTGGGTGAATGTTTGTGTGTGTGTGGTATGCCTGAGAAGGTTTATATTTGTGTGTGTGTGTGTGTGTGTGTGTTTGTGTGTGTGGTGTGCATGAGAGGGTGAATGGTGGCATTCATCCCAAACCCCACCCATGGTGCACACATTAGCATGACATCCCACCTCAGCGTACCGATGTCCCCCAACAGTCTGTGAGAACGGAGGAACCTCTTGGATGAGAAGCGGAACATCTTGCAGAAACACAACAATGTCCAGTTGCCATGGTGATGTTTCACTATGAGAGATAATAATCTCATGACACCCATCAGTAAAACAATGAATACCATTTGTTTACTCTGTGACCATACAGATGTCAAAACAAAGAAGTGCCGCCCCTGGAAGGACTGATGATACTACAGCTCTCAAACACGGTATCGGAGATGATACCGGAGGTCCATCGTCTCCTTCCCGGAAGGCTGTTTGTCGGAGACCGACCGGGATGGAAGCTCATCATTACTCTTTTCATCTCTTCTCCTTTCCAAGCTCCTCGCAGTCAGTCACGATCATTGTCCCTCTCTCTTATCTCCTACTGAGCAGACTTTTATACTGCGTACCATAAATTTGCTCAAGCATCCAACCAAGTTAGTTCAGGTGTGGAGGAGAATAGTAGCCTCGAGGCACCTCTTAGATCAAGGAAGGGGTTAGACAGCTGCACGCTGCTTAATTTATTAGCTGGATGAGCTCGATTTCCTCCAAGGGGGTCAAAACTAAATCAATGTGCAATGAAAAATTCCAAACATTGCATTTCATCGCTTTGGTAATACTTCATAGGAGCATTATACGTACTAAGAATCTCTTTTTGGATCATTCTGACCCGGGGTGGAATTGAATTACATCATGGAAAATCAGCTCCTAAGCAGGTATTTTAAATGTTTTCTTTTTTTCTTCTTTGATGTGTGCACTTTTTATAGCGTTGCAGCAAGAAGTTTTAGAAATCCACCCAGAGGCGTGTGAGGAAGGAGGCAGGGGGACGAGAAGCAAAACACCTTCCTTGAAACCTATTGTCCAAGAGAAAATCTGCGAATGCAGAAAGCAAAAGTTATTTCAGAGGTTTGGTGAAATCAGAAAGTCCTGCTGGTTGCAGGTTCCTTCAGATGGAAGGATGGAAGGAACTCCTCCTGGGCTTCCACCCACAGCGACGCTCGGACTCAGCTGCGTCCTGACACACCTGTGGAGACACCTGTGAATGAACATGTGTGCAACAGTGTGTACCTGTGTGTATAACTGTGTGGGTACCTGTTTGTACCAGTGTGTACTTGTGTGTAACAGTGTGTAGTTGTGTGTGTACACGTGTACCTGTGTGCACCAGTGTGTACCTGTGTGCACACTAGTGTCTACTTGTGTGTATACCAGTGAGTGTACATGTGTGTGTACCTGTATGTTCTTGTGTATGTACCTGTGTGTTTTTATGCTCGTACCTGTGTGTATCAGTGTGTGTGTACATGTGTGTACCAGTGTGTACCAGTGTGTACACATGTGTACCAGTGTGTAACAGTGTGTAGCTGTGCGTGTACACTTCTGTGCCTGTGTGTACCAGTGTGTACCAGTGTGTGGCTGTGTGTACCAGTGTGTACCAGTGTGTACCAGTGTGTACCTGTGTGTACCTGTGTGTGCACCAGTGTGTACTGGTACGTTTTCCTTGGACTTGCACTTTGGCCCCCTGGCAGCTCAGGCCGAATGCCCCGCTGAGTGTATTGATCCTTTACGGCCCTGCAGCCATCAGATCTGGTCCAGGCTGCATTCAGCTCCTGGGTTTAAGGAGTCTCTTTGTGGCTCAGCGGTGTTTGTGGGCAAAAACACAACTTCCATCAGAGACAATGGAAAATGAAGCAATGCGCTCCGCCCCTTTGCTGCTGCCAGCTTGGACCTACTGCCGTCCTCTGAGGAACGATGAAGAGCGTCTCAGTCGCAGATCTGAAACACCAAAGCCTCATCAATGCTTGGCTACAATCTCTCATCTCCACGGCGCCCCTCCAGACTTTCCTTCTTCATGTTTCATCTCCACCTGCTTGCTTTGGATCCATGGTGAGTGAGTGACCGGTGGAAAAAGGGAAGAGCCCAAAAACAACGAAAATCTGAAACGAGGACGAAAAACGATCTCAGCGAGACGTTTGCACAGAGGAGGCTGGCGTTTGGCTGACACACACAGTCAAAGTCAGCTTCACTGTCAGTTTCTCCACATGTACTGGACATACAGAGGAACGGAGAAGACCGTAACACTTTCATTTGTTCATCAACCAATTCCTGTTTGTTGGTAAGAGGTGCGCTGGCGAAGCAAGAGACAGCTTCATTACCTACTTGGGTTCATGCAACTTCCCGGAATGATGATCTTTTTTGTTGCAGGTGTCTGATGGTGGCAGCAGACCTCCACTGATGAGGTCCTGGACTGGAGGAGGACACTTCAGTGGAAGGAGCGGGAGGCAGAAGAAAAGTCAAACTCAAGGTGGACGGTGGCGGATCAAAACTCTTTACACACACACACACACACACACACACACACACACACACACGGCGATCAGATGATCAGATGGGGTTGTGTGTTCCACACTGAGATGACCTCAGGTTGAAGAAGGCTCCCCTGTATTTCTTGTGAATCACAACATTCAGACTGAGGAGCATCTTCCAGATCAGGACGCTGTTCCTGCAAACCCCTCCAGATGATTTCTGAGCTAAACTCCCATTACGCCTCTATGAACGCTCCTCTGAGTTAGTGCTCAGTCCCCCTCAGCTAGGCTTGATTTATTTCAAGCATATTTTATAACAGCTGCTTGGTAAACAGAGACACAAAGTCTTTGGCAGAAGAAACAGCTCATTCAGCAGGGGTCAAAGAAGATGGACCTGCAGGGAGGAACCTGAAATAGCCAGGGAGAGCCTCCAGAGGAAGTTAGCAGGACGCCAGTAATGAAGGATGATGGCGTGTTTGGGCAGAGATATGAAGGGAGCCGGAGAGACCGAGAACCTTCACGCAACCTCCGAGGACTTGGCCGGGAGGCAATCGGCAGCTTGAACCTCCAGATCTTTTTTATTCTACTTTCCATCTGCAGCTTAAAGACGTGGACTCCTTACAGAAGACTGTAACCTGCAGTTGTCGGCTGCTTTGACGTCGCTTCTGCTGATCTGCTAATCTGGAGAACGTTAGCTCTGCAGAACCTTTGCATGTTTGGGTTCCAGGCCTCAAGCACGGGTTTTCTCAGCTCGCCTTGAAAGTAAAAGTCATCTGGCTGACGATTCTACCAGTGTGAGTGACAGTTAAAGACCTGAGAGGTTGGAGAGCCCTGAAGTAGCTACAGGTGATTTGGACGTCTTCTTCTCCTCTGAGAGAAGAACTGAAAAGCGAGCAAACCTTTTCCTTTGCAATTTTTTCTTGTTGTGACACGACACAGTCGTGAAAATGGTTTCATTGTGTGTTTCCAGGGTGTTTTTGTGCCGTGCGTTCAGGACGCCACAGCTAACGCAGAGGGTTTCTCCAGGTCGGGCGGGCGCTGCCGCTCCCTCACAGTGTGGAGGAGGAGGAGGAGGAGGAGGAGGACGCTTTTGCCGTGGGAATCGGTCGGGCCATGGTTCTGTTACGTGCCGCACGGTTGAACAGAGCTGGAGAAGGTGGAGCAGGTTCTTCTGCCGGTTGAATCTAGGACATTGGTGAACGGGCGATCACCCTGACGTCTTCCTGCGGCTCAGAACGCCACCCGTTCCGAATGTCCTGTCCGGCTCTACGCACCTCCTCTGACCACGCCGTGCCGAGCACTGGGCTTCGATCTTTAGTGACAGCAGTAAAACCGATTTCTCATCCAGTCCGTCACTTTGGTAATTTGTCCCTTCTTAATTCCTCGTGGGGAAATTGGTTCTCTGCAATGAAACCGTCATGGATGAACCATGAGCAGCAGGCTGCCAGGGTAGCAGCGAGGGCTTCCGTGTCTCGCTCAACAACACCTGGACACACCAGGAGGCGCCGGGAGTCCAAGCGGGAACGCTCGGCTCCAAAGACGCTCGGTCGCTCCTGCGCCGCGCCGCCCCCAAAGGTATCGGGCTCGTCTGAGATTTGACCTCAGGACTGCGATCGAAGCTCCCTCGCAGCTTCAGCATCAACCCAACGTTTGACAACAACATGGCGACACAACAAAGACTGAACGTCGCGACCGCGTCAAAGGCCTCTTTTCACATCTCACATCACATCCCAAGACGTTTGAATCAAAGATGTTTTTTTTTAAATGGACTGATGCCCACTCCCAGGACCTGGTCGCAAACAGCTGATTGGATTGAACCGCGGTCACATGACTGCGGCCGTGCACTACCCGCACTGTCTCGGGCGTCCTGAGGGACAGCTCTCCGAGGGCACGACGACTTTTCCATCTCTGTCTTTCGCGGGCGATCCTCCACCCTTTGCTCTCTTTTCTGCGCTCTGACGGCCTCACCTCCCGCACAGCAGGTCTGAGTGCTGGACGGTACATGATGCAAGAAAACGCAAGTATCTGAAGTGGTTGTATACATTATCTGCCCGCAGTTTCACTTCCCTCTCCGTCTCCTGCTCGCGGAGCAACACTGGCTGGAACAAAGCCTGCTGACACATAAAGCCGGTGCTGTGGATTTCTACAAAAGAGGCCAGAAAATCCAATCCTGAGAGAAAGGGGTGGGTGGGAGAGAGGGAGCTGGAGATGCTCCTGAGAGAAATGTTTCTCTGAATGTTGAGGATAAATAAAGAGAAAACGGATGTGGCGATGAGCTGTGATTAACTCCATCACCTCTCTCCTTCAATCAACTCCCTTGCTGCTTCATGCTTTCCTCTCACCCTGATGAAGACTCCCTGCAGTTGGCAGCCCAGTCAACCACCACGGTCCGCTTGCACATGTTCACACTGCGGGTAAGGAAACATATGGCTTGAAATAAAGGAAAGAAGGAGGGGGCACACACACACACACACACACACACACACACACACACACACACACACACACACACTCGTCCTGCAAACAGGACCTCCATGGGGTTCCGGGTCTCTACCTATGTGCCACCCATGCTCATACGAGGCTGCAGTTGCACTGAGCACCATCACAGAGCAACAATAGTCCTGATTCACCCGAGGAGGTAATGGAGCTGCACAAAGGTTCGGTCAGTCATCCGGGGAGGGTTAAACCGAGGGCACCTGGACGGGTATGCCAGTGATCCAGGAGTCCCAGCAGAGTGCTTCCATTCTAATCAATACTGATTTATACAGAAACAGGCAGTTCATTGAGTTGGAAACACCACGGCGGCAGTGTAATGGGAAGCGAAGGCTTTTCTTCTTCGTATTGAAGCAATATGAACAATCAATCAATGAACAATCAATTTAAACGATCAAGGTGCAATATTTTGCTGTCGTAGGTGCAATAATAACACAAAGCTACCTACCTTGCTGTACAGGGAAATGTGGTGCCAAAAGGGCTAACTTCAGCCTTACTAAATTGTAGCTCTTGTTTGCATGTTAACATTTGGCTCTTGATTTTCTTTTTTTGCTCTTCCATTTATTTCTTTTTATGGCTTGAACCAGAGCTGGGTACCAATTTCATAAGGTGTGCCAAAGTTCCTCGAATCCTTGAATCCTTGAAGTGGACACATCACTGCGTTATAAGTCCACACTCTTTTGAAGACCTGCGGCCGAGCAGCGTCCAAGCAGAGGCGGGCAGACGTACCTTCGCTCCAGACCAGAGGCCACCTCTGGATGCGACCATTCGACTGATGTTGAAGGAGGTCACGCTCTACTGGTCACTGAAGAGGCAGCGTTACCACCTCCTTCTGTGTGGTATGTCCACGATGTTCTCAGCAAGACTGCTCTCTCTGAGGAGACGGTGTTTTTCTGATATCCTCTGATTAGCCGACCACCTGAAGACACCCGTCCACTGCCAAACCTTTGTGCAGGGACAGGAACCTTTTTGACTGGGAGAGCCATAAAAGCCAAATCTTTCTAAATATATTTAATTGAGAGCCATATGGTATTTTTAACGTATAATAAATTTAGTGTGTCTTACTTTTAATGCAAACTCTTTTAATGTCGCATGGATTGGTTCAAAGTGCGGCTTTATATTTGACTGTCTCATCGATGCAATTTTATCGTTGGATATCAAATTGGATATTAGTCATACCGCAGATCCAAATGTAAATTCCTCTGTCCACGTAGCCCGGAATGCACAGTTATCATCGTCTGTTTTTCTTTTCGCCATCTTTTCCGTTACATGGGTTGAAGCGGATAAACTAGTTGGCTATCTGGTAAAATTGATGACGTCCCAATGACCGGGACGTGCTCGGAAGCCAATGGTTCCCGGCCCGACCGAAGGGTGACCCGTGAAATTTATCTTCAAAACTACTTTCTGGTTACTTTTGAATGACACAGTATTATGAAGAAATATCACAAGTATTTCAAAATCAGTTCCAAACTTTTTTTTTGTCAACTCAAAATTGTCTGGGAGCCATACACCGTCACCGGAAGAGCCATATGTGGCTCGCGAGCCATTGGTTCCTGACCGCTGCCTTAGTGGCTGGATTTTGTACAATATGTGTTCTTTTAACCCCGGGGCTTCCTGAAGTATAAAAGCAAGGGGATGTACACTGTGCACAATTATTAGGCAAGTGATTATCTTGACCGTATCATCATTTCATCCATCATTTCCAACTCCAGGCTGTAGAAATGTATGGGATTGAATGCATATGAGTTGATGTGGATTTTTGTGGTACAAGGGAAGGCGTGGCCTCACGAGATCGACACCCTTCATCAAGGTGTGCAGAATTATTAGGAAGATTCTTCTCCTCGGTAAAAAATGGGCCAAAAAAGAGATTTAAGTGAGTCTGAAAAGCCAAAAATTGTGTTTCAGGGGGATGCAACACTCTTGAACTATGTAAGATATGGGGGCGTGATCACAGAACCATCAAACGTTTGGTCGCAAAGAGTCAACGGCGTTGCAAGAAACGTGTCGAGAAGAAAAGACGCAAATGAACTGCCAAAGATTTGAGAGGAATCAAAGATGAAGCTACCGGGAAGCTATTCTCCTCCAGCGCTGCCGTATTCCACAACTGGAACCTACCCCGAGTGTCCAGAAGAGCGAGGCGTTCGGTTCCCAGAGACACGACTGAGGTAAGAGAGGCCGAAACCCGACAACAAGACACATAAGTCGAAACGTCAAGAACGGGCCAAGAACTATCTGAAGACAGATGTTGCAAAGGTTTTGTGGACTGACGGACAGATCCAACCACGGACGGGCCCATGGTTGGATCAGTAATGGACACGGAGCTCTACCTGAGAGGTGGAGGTGGGGTACTGGTATGGGAGGGTATCATTAAAGATGAGCCAGTTGGACCTTTCCAGGTTGAAATGGACTCAAAATCAACTCTCAGATCTATTTTCTTCAAGCAGGAAAAAGTCTGCATCTTTCAAGGAGACGTTGATTTGTCTGCAAGCCAACGCTCGGTTCCATGCATCAAAGTAGTCCAGGGCGTGGCTTTGAGGCCAGTAAAGGCCTTGAAGATGGAAAACGAATGACGTGGCCATCTTCTTCACATGATTTAAGCCCCATTGAGAACTTTTGGGCCCTTCTCAGCGGGGCATTCCCGGCGAAGGTAAAGAGTTCACCTCTCTGAACGGTGTCTGGGAGGCTGTTGCTGTGGCTGCACAATAAGTGGATCCTGACCAGATCAAGAAACCGATTGGCTCGGTGAAAGGAAGGCTTGAGATGTCATCAAAAAGGACGGTGGCTATATTGGTCATATTGGTCACTGAGGTATGTCTTTTTTATTTCAGAAATGTTTTTGCAAATTTTGAGTTTGTCTATTTTTCTCACTTTAACAGGTGAAAATTAGCAAGTGAGATGGGAAAATCTTTGTTTTTTTTTTAGTTTTGTTTCATTTAGTTGCATAATAATTCTGCACAGTAGAAGTTGCCTAATAATGGCGCACAGATATATAGATGTTCTCTTTTATTGTCTAAATGTTCCGGTTTGAGGGTTTGTGAACATCATGGATTGACCAAGAATACTAACGTTGTACAATAACAAAATTAATCCTCAAAAATACAACTTGCCCAATAATTGTGCGCACAGTGTATCGGACCAGTGGTGAACAGTAGATGGACCAGCACAGACGTTCCCAGTCACTGATGGGCCAGGAAGTGGCTGAACAGCTGCAGACAGACCACAGAATCCACATACAGTATATGTGCAGGTGGTGTGGAAAGGACGGCCTGGCCAGCCCACTATTCAGCCGAGTGATGGCTGTGTCTCCTCCCGCCCTTCTGCTAGATGTATCCTTCACCTATGTCATCTGGGTGGAGAGCCATGGTCACCCTAATATGCCTGAGAGATGGCTCCTCCTGGCCTTTGAGAGGCTTTGGGTCTTCCAAGAAGCATCCTGGTTGGACCCTCTTTGTCACGGCCCAGCATGGGTGGTGGGATGATGAATGCATGGATGAATGAAATCCAAAAAAGATGTGTTTCTACCAAAGTAGATGTGTTCCACAGTATGGGGAACCTTTTCTCCTCTTCTTTTAAGAAGCTCGTTCACTGGTTAGTTTTTAGTAGCCTGTGGACGGTCCGGAGTGCCCGGCTGCTGCAGCGAAGACCGTAAGACACCGAGAGGAAGACACGTTCACATGTTTGCGGTGAATCAGACACCCTGCACAGTGCCGTCCTACATCACAGAGGCGTTTATCTATGCGATGCAATGTCAACCTGACTGATTGGTCCTTTCTGAAAAGGTCTGCCAGCTCTGGATAAGCAGAAGGAGGCCTGGAGCTAATGGATGGTGGGAAGCAGGCTGCAATGCATCCAACTTCTTTGTGTGCGTATTTGATGGGAAAAGTCGTTGCATCTGAGAGCGAGGCCTGAAAGGGAAGGTAGACCTGATCTGGAGATCTGAACCTCTGATAAGACCACCAATAACATAACTGGACATAACTTGTCCAGAGCGTTTACTTGAAGTGTGAAAATAATGACACGGTAACAAACCCACCCGTCAGCTGATGCGTGAGCTAGCTGACCCGATCGCCAACTTTCTCCCCTTCTAGTTTCATCTGGACGATCTTCTGGAGCGACTCAACAGATGAGGAAACCACTGCATCAGCAGGTCACATCCTGTCACCTACACTTCCACCAGGGCGGAAAGTCTCCACCGGATTTGGATCCATGAAATGAAATGTCTGGAGGAACCTCCCAAAAGCCATTGGATTATCATTGAAAACGGTTTGCTGACAAATGTAATTAAGCTAAGCACACACACACACACACACACACACACACACACACACACACACACACACACACACACACACACACACACACACACACACACACACACACACACACACAAACACATTTGCCTCAGCTCAGAATTATATCTAGCAGTTTTAATTTAAGCCGGAGTGGCGAATATCTTCAGACATGTATATGACAGCGAGCTGTTCATGATTAAGTTTCTCAATCTCTCTCTCTCAAAAAAAAAATTTAAAGCACAGTGTGTTTTAACAATATGTCTTGAAATGAAATGGCTGTTTGGACAGAGGGAACAAATTATGTCGAGTAAGTTTTCTTTACAAAGCCCCAAATCTAAGAAGGCAATTCCCCTCCAGTACTAAGCACAGGTACAACGCAATGGTAAAACACAAAGGTACAATGTAATGGAACCGAGCAGAGGTACTACATCCTGTGACCGTAAAGCTTTACATGGAAAAGTTTCCCCTTTACATGGAAAAGGTTCCCCTTTGAGGAATCGTCAAACCACATCTGCCAGGATTTAGTATTCTCAATATAACAAACTGTAAGTCATTAATGATGGACTCACCTAGACGGGTCCCAGATGTCACAGTGTTTGGGTGGACGGAGGTCCAAGATGCTTCGAGCTCACGCTATTAAAGAGGATGGCGCTGCAATCATCCAACAGTAACCTGCCAAAATCATAATCCTAAAGTTGAACTGAAAATAATAAAAATCTCGCTGATGATAATCTCAGTCATGGATGTACATCCATGTTTAAGGCCTTTCCAGCCGGAGATGCGTGAGATGCCACTCGTTTCTTGTCATTCATTTGGCGGGTCTTTATGTTTCACTGTCACTGCCAGTTATTTATTCTTTTATTCTGAAATAACATCAAGTGAGCACAACAAGTTCGAACATTAAAAGATCCCTCTGACAATTAGAGCCATGTTTCCTGCCTCAGGCCAGGGGAGAGGCTGAGGAGGTGAGAGGCGGAGCAAACCAACCAAGAACTAGGATTAGAAAGGAGGTCTCCAGTGTCCTGATGGAAAGCTTCTTCTCAATATCTAAGAATTGAGATGTTTGCAAAACCAAGCTGCTTCAGTGAAGCTCAGTGAGTTGAAAGGACCTGGATTGCTGAAGTTAGCAAAGAGCCAGGCCGTTCCTACCGAATGCACAAGAACATTTCCGTCCACAGAGCGTCTAAGGTCCCGAGGCGGGACCTTCAGTCATCAAATGTGGCAAACTTGCAGGCCTTTATCTCTGCTGAAGACAAGAGGCTTCAGGCCAGTATCCAGAGCCCCTCAAGTGACCCATCAAACCAAACGTTTCTCCGTGGGTTTTTGTAAACGCGATGAGAAGCTTAACCGGACTCCTCCACCAACGGCCCTCGGAAAGCTCCGCCTGCTGCAAACACCAGTCGGGGGAGTGTCTGAGGCTCTTTCAAGGTTTTCTCAACAGCGAATAAAGTTATATTGTTATCTTGTTTTCCTCCGTCTGACACTTTTTTAGTGACAGGCTGTAAAAGTTTAGCTCAAACGAGAAGCGCTAGCGATGCCGGCCCCTGGTTTATTATTTATACCTGTAATGCACTGTGCGGGTACGAGTCGATTCCGTTTCATAGCTTTCTGCAGACCTGGGCTGAATTGGAATAGGGATGGACGGACGGGGGGGTAGAGGTCCATTAAGACCACGGTTAGAGTGGCGGTGGCGACGGAGCTCCGACCAAGACTGATTAGTCAGCGGCGCTCCGCTCGGCAGGTCCGGGGCTCCGAGGCCCACGACCTTCAATACGTGGAGATGTTCTTCACCTGCGCTGCCGCCTCCGCTGCGCTCTGGACGGAGAGGAAACCAAGGATCGGCTCTCACTGGGTCATCGGTACCACCGTGAGCATCTGAAGTTTGCATTAACGGTGCCAAGCTGGCGTGTGAATAAATGAGTGTCTGCAACTCTTCTCTGCTCTCCCTGCATCTCCCAGGGCTCGCACACAGTGGGCATCAGCTGGTAATGATGGAAACAAAAGCCACCGCTGTGCACTTCAGCTACTGCTGAACTGATCTGAAGCTGTAATGAGACTGAACGAGCAGCGCGTGTGCGTGTGCGCGCGCGCGTGCGCAATCTTAGCGTTGTCTAATGGTTAGACTTAAGGGCTGAGATGAAGATTCAATTACTGTGGCCTGTTGTTTACAGCCCGAGGCAACACACACACACACACAATCGTGCACACACATGCCCGCAAAAGCACAGATCTATACACTGTCTCAAGATTTACACACAGACACACACACTTTATATAATGTCCATACTTCATTGACTGGGTGAATTTTGAATGCCCTCAACACGCAAATAAACAAGTAGACGTTCACACAATTCTCAACAACAAAGTCATTTGAGAACCCTGGAGGAGCAATATCCAAATCTGCCAGGGAGGAAAGAGTGATAATTCTATTGGGAGTCAATCTCGGGGCGTTTTGTGATTATGGTTATTTATTTGGGGCTGTGCAGTACAGTCAGCGTTAGAAAGAACGCAAATATCGATCTCTTTTAGGATATGAAAACACCTGCAGGCCTCAAATCACTCCTCGCCGTCTCTGCCGACCACATCCATTCATTGCCCCGCCCCCCCGAGGTGGGTCATCTGAGGAAAACGTAACATTTGCCGTCGTAGTTCGGACTGCTGTCCGTAAACTGATCAGGTCTGGGCTTCCTCCTTGTTGCCCCCCCGAGGACTGAGACGCGTGAAACGCACGCCCTCCGGTTCTGCTTTGCCGCTCGCTGAGCGCCTGTCCGGACGGTGGAGGAAAGGTAAGCGAGATGAGGTCCGAGCAGCTGAAGTGGCGCTGGCCGGGGTCCCGGGGCGACGCCGGGAGGAAGAGCGGGAACACAAAGGTGCCTGTAAAGCAAGCTGACGATTCGCGCGGCAGGAAATTAAAAAGTAAAAGCGATCGTCGGAGAGAAGCGCGTATGAATTATTTACAGGTCGGAGGGATTTACTGTACATTCCAGCTGACTCTCATTATTTACTCATTATGCTGCCCTCCGTTTGAGCCACACCATTACATCCTCCTCCCTGGGCAGTAGATCCACTCTGACATCACTTTTATTCCCTTTGCCCTTCTTTGTGCTCCAGTCTCTGGTCAATATATTACCGGGGTTTTTCTCCGTCCTTTTCTTTGTTTTAAATCCACTCCTTCCTGCAGCCTTTATTTTGTATGTTTAGTTTCATAAAACATCCAGCGTACCGTTTAATGAGGCCGTGCAGCAGCGGTGAGGTCGGCAAACCGCACACGGAGAGCGGGTCTTAGTCATAACGAACGCCATGGGTGCCAGAATAGATCTAAATGCATTGTTTGCTTTGAATACACAGCTGGTAAGAAATATACAAACATTCTCCAATTTCAGACTTAAAACGCTCCTTTTATCTTCCTTTTGCGTTATGTCACTGCAAAGAGGTGCAGAAATAGGAGACCATTTCCCGGCCCGAAGTTGCCGCCGCTGCCGCCGCCGCCTCATTGCAGTTAAAAGCAAAGTTAATCATTGTAATGTAGAACCAGCATCAATCCTGGCAGGCTGCAGTCCTGCCAGCGGATCCTCAAACAAACACCGGGAAAAGCGGCGTTCTCTCGCCAGCCGACGTGTCGCTCGCAGGGCGAGCGGGACGACCGGACAGACGGACCCACTGCTTGTTTTGAGTAAGAGGCCAAAATGCTGGTCGCCCGGAGGCGCCGTGGCGAAGGTGCACGCAGACATGTGATCTGCTGGCTGGAGCTCAGAGAGGCGCCTCGCTCAACGAGAGCTCGTCTGTGATTCCAGCCTCTTCTTCTGAAAGAGAAGAAGCGATGCCAACCCAGCTCTACCAGCAGATGAAGCCACGGTTCAAACCGCCAACGGTCAGGGCATCTGAGACAAACCGTGTTTCCCCGTTTCACAATTTGAAAGGCATCTTGAAGGTCAAAAGGTGAACATTAAAAGTCAAAGATTTTGACTGAAGCTAAATTTTAGCTCTCACGTTTAGCTCGAATCTTCTAGATAAGTCCAGGAGAGGGTTGGAGCGAGCGATGGCTGGCGGCGTCTCCTTATATAACCCGAGTTTCCACACTAGCGGCCCCTAAGACCCATCTGAACGGAGACCTGTCCACAACTTTTTATTCAGACCCATGAATCTGTGAATTATGATCGCCGGCGTTCAGAGGACGATGCTGACATGGAGGAACCGGCTCGTTGCGGCGTGCGTTCGGAGAGATCGACAGAACGGCATTATCTCACGGACGTTTACAGAATCATACGTCAGGCCGTATTGAAGAGGAACGGCGCTCGGGAAAAATGATCCTGTAGGTCATAAATGTAAATAAAGACGTCCGTGGGTATCGAGCGTTCGGTGATGGACGGCGTGGGCTCGGTAATTAAGGAGGGAGGGGAATCACAGAACGTCGGTGTGAAGGAAGCGCAGCAGCAGGTCAGGAGGTGGGGGGTTCCAGGGAGCTTCTCACACACTACCTGGGCCAGGTGAGGCTGCCAGCGCACTGCCGTCCCCCCAACACCACCCCAGCATGAAATGAAAAATGCTGATTTCAAGCCAAAGCAGCTTTTTTTTTGCTCAAATCCGTGCTGACCCACAACTCAGACTTTTCAAACACTCAGTCGACAAAACACAATTTCTAAAAAGCATTGATCACATGATTTCTAATCAGCAAATGCACTTCTGAGGTACCTGGTAGGCCAGAAGCACATGGCGGCGCGCAGAGACGCCCGGGTACGTCTGCTCCCTGACGGCAGGCGTGCAGAAAACACACCAGATGCTCTGGTGGGGAAAACTGTGCCAAGGGAAAGGAGAGACATCAAAAGAATCAGAATTTGCATTCAATAATAGATTCCACATGCAACTTTAAAGATCTGCAGTATGGCTCATCATGGAGATGAAGGAACCTTATTGTCCATCAAAGTGTAGGAAGTACAAGTAAGTATGTGACGCCACTCGCTCCTTACTTCATACGGGAATGCAACCAAACACAGGAAGAGCGTCCATATGTACTTCAGAGGGTTTTTAATATTGATGAAGACGTTTAGACCAGCCTGTGGCGTCAAATACAAACCCCTGCCCCCGCGGCCCCTCGGCCCAGACACGGAGGCCGCACGGGACGAGCGCGTAGCCAGCAGGACAGCGGGGTTTCGGCAGGACGGCGGGGGAACGGGTCGTCTGCGGGAGGGACGCACAAGCTGGGAGTTTCCTTGATACAGTGAACGCATGGCTACATTGATGGCCAGATGGTAGTTCCGGGATTCCCCGTCCACAGGAGCCCCGTCATTAGCTCTCCTGCCGCGCAGCACGGAGCTCGGCGGTTGGATTCCAATTGCTGAGTGGAGCCTCCATGTTGTCCTCGTGGGTTTCCTCCGGGCTGCTCCCACAAGTCCAAGCGCATGCAAGAAGTTCACCGGAGCCCTCTAACCCCACCACCGCTGGGTGAGTGACTTCCCGTTTCACAGTCCTCCTCCTACTTCTTTTATGGATCACGTAGCAGGTATTCTAGTGTTGAGTGTTGCAGAACTTGAGAACACAAACCAGGTCAAGGCAGATTGAATGTCAGATGTCGTTCCTCATCAGAAGCTGCAATGGCCAATGGATCCACGTCCTCCAGGCAGGCAGCATTGCAGCAGTTGGACCTCGGCTCTGGTTAACATCAAGTTAAACGAGTTATGATGGACCAGGCAAGATGGGAAACCAAAGGCAAAGCCTAAACTACAAGATCTTTAAGACCATCCCGACTGATGTGGAAGCGTGACCGACTCACGCCGACCAGAAGAACATCGGCGGGTGGAGACATTCAAGATGATCCTGGCTGAGGGAGCGGGTGTTGACCATCAGCGTCGCTGGTGTAGCTTCACTGCTGAAGTCCAGAGGTGTTATCATATATGTTTTCTACTTCAACTATATGCCGCAACTATAACTCGTATAATTTCTCTATAAAACAGTTGTATGTAAAGTCTGCACTACAGCGTATCCTTATTAACATCAAGGAAAAGAAAAACAAAAGAAATATAGGTCAACTTACAACACAGAATAACTTTATCAACATTGATTTTTTTAGTCTGTAACAGAGACGATTTAAAATGCATCAATTTGCCTGATATTTTAAAAAATGCAATCCTTATTTAAATTATTAACATTATTTGACTGACTGTATCATTTGACGCTGAAAAATAAGATTAAATAAAATCAATAAGTAATAATGATAGACTCAAATGATCAACAACATTAACTCAGGAGCACAATATGTAAGACATATTAACCTATAAAACAGAAGTGAATGAAAAAAATTCCGCTGTTTTTTTTTCCTCAAAATGAGGAAGTCAGGATTGCGCTGGTTTTGGAAGCCTGGTGTGAAGCATGATCCTGCAACGCTCAGCTCACAGCAAACACACCCATCTTTGCTGGTCTCCCGCCGTCGTCACAGCGAAGCCAAGCGTTACATACGCTTCGTCATATTTCCTCGTCTTAGCTTTCGGGGGACTTTCGTGTGTCTCATTATCTCCGTCTCTCACCGCCCTTCTTATCGTCTCTGTGAAATGTTTTTCCATGGTTTTTGCTTCATATCTCCTGCTCTGCGCTGTGTGTGTGTGCACATGCTCGGTGCAAAAAAACACCCTACACTACAGAGCTAATGCTACACCATAAGCGTGCTCCCCGGCGTCGCCCCGCTATTTGAGAAGCAATGCATTAGGCTCACAATATGACTTTGGAGAAGCAATAACACGTCACAGTTGCGAAGGAGCTTCTATGGTGGTGGAACAATCCTCCTCAACCAGGGACGGCCAAACGTCTCACAGGGAGCCGTAAACTCACTTCTCAGAGCACTGCTCTGCCCAAACGAATGAATCCCTCCATTCTTTCTGGGCGTTTGTCCTGTGACGCTGATACACTCTCATACCTGAGAGGTCTCATTCCTTCATCGACTGTACCGCAGGTCAAAGCCGGTGCTCCGGACCCAGAATGAAGATCGGCTGGAGTAGAGAAGGGCAGGACCCAGGGTTCAGGAGCAGGACCGGCAGAGAAGGACGAGGAGGTGGTCGAGGGTCTCCTGTGTCAGGAGTCAGGAGACGGCCGAGGTATGTTCTGACCAGGATGTGGAGCTGAACTCTGCATGGAGTTCAGGTTGGATTGGGCTGGTGAGGAGAGACACGGGAGACAGGAGAGCAGCGGCACACCTGAGGGAACTGTGGGGGAGGAACGCAGGAACCAGAAGAACAACCCCAGGAACACGGCCGGGATCCTGGCAGCCGGCGCTGACATGTTTCATCCGACCGCGGTCGGAAATCACACGATTGTCTTCTAATGAGCTGGGACGGTTTCTCTCCTGATCCGCGTCCAGTCTGCCTCTGGATGCGGGACATTTCAAGGAAGCACAACAAAACGATCTCCAGAGGTTTCAGAATGATCAGAATTACAGCTCAGAATTATGTGGCACTAAAAGCTGTTTATTACTCCACGGGAGGTGGACCTGAACGCGGCTCATAACATTGTGCAGGGTGGAAGATCAGTGCCGAGGAGGAAATCAGCTCCCGGTGTTTCACTTCTCCTTTTAGGATCATTTTCTTCCAAAGCACCGAGAAACACCGAGGAGAAACAGTGGAGGTAATTATCAAGGTCTCCACCTGCTCCATGAAGGTGTAGCCGTGGATGGAAGGGAGAGGTTCTTCAGGGAAAATAGCTTATTGCAGTGATAGTAACCGAGTGTGAGCATCACGGCTGCCCGATTGCGTGTGTGTGTGTGTGTGTGTGTGTGTGTGTGTGTGCGAGCAACAGATCGTTGTCTCTGAATAGCAGATGAACAACTAAAGCGTCTTCAAGTCTTCATCTCCGCAGTCAAAGCTGGGCCGCAGCTGCGCTTTCACCTCCTGTTTTGGGGGAGATGAGCGGAGGCTCTCAGCGGCGTTCAAACAGCCGAGCTGAGAGCCCAGCCGGTCAGCCAGGAGGTGTTATGGAGGTCTCCTCAACGCCTCGCTTCTTCATAACACTGTCGTAAAAGAGCTGCTTTATGGATCCTCCTCAGGATGCAGAGCCTCCGCCAGATTACACGCAAAACTCAGACCATTAATTCTGGGGCATTATAAAAGTTGCGGCTGCTGAATGTCCGTGTGTGTGTGTGTGTGTGTGTGTGTGTGTGTGTTAGACGGTCCCGACTGTCGTATCTCATTGTTTCCACTGTTCATCTGTGATCATCCTGCAGACAGGCTTCGTGTTGTTTGCTGTATCAATATGTAATTAGAAGGTAGAATCTTCAGCAGTCTGGACGTGTGTGTGTGTGTGTGTGTGCGTGTGTGTGTGCGTGCGTGCGTGCGTGCGTGTGTGTGTGTGTGTGTGTGTGTGTGTGTGTGTGACTGTAATGTCATCAAGTTCCTTTATGTGCCATCATTATACTTAGGAGGTACAGACAACAGCCCTGCAGCCACTGGAGTGCATGCACGCAAGCGCACGCCCACACACACACAGGCACACGCGCACACACACACACACGCACACACACACACGTACATGCATGCATCAGATGAACATTCACGTTCACACACACGGTTTGCTGGTTAATGGAGCTCTTCTCTTCTTTAATGAGCGTTGTCGTTGCTCTCCTCTCTCCTGTCTCCCTCATTACCTCCTCCTCCTCTTCCTCTTCTTCACCCTCCTCCTCCTCTTCCTCCTCCATAGCCTTTAGTACCTGCTCCTCCACCTTCTTTTTTGTCCCTCACTTCCTTGTTTGGTTTCCCCGCTTTTTCTCTCCTTCTACCTCATATCTACCTTTTGTTCTGCCACGTTCTCTTTGTGTCTCGTTTCTCCCGACGTTCCTCCTCATCCCTTCTTTCTTTCCTTCCCCTTCCCTTCCTCCACAGAGAGAGGCCTCATGTTGAGGCTCTTGGTGCTTCTATCAGCAGCCCAGCGGATCTCTGTCCTTTGTCCCTCAGGGTCGGTGTGTTCGCCCGTCATGGACTCGTCCCAGAAGGTACTCCACCTCCACGGTCCTGGATCTCCTTGCAAAATATCTTCATAGCAGCCAGACTTTGTCACCTTGAGGAGGCAGCAGTAGTATCCAGTGTAAGTAAGTGTAGATGTATATCACTGCTTCCACCAGGATCACAAGTCCAGGATCTTAACCCTCGAGGGTAAAGATCCCCCTGACTGTTCGAGGCACGGTGCTCGTCACGTGCACAAGATATTTACACCTCGGCTGCTTCTCTGGCTTTGTGAACATCTGCCATCCGGCAGCACCACCGCTTTAGCTGAACTGGAATGCAGCAGGTGAAGGTGGATGTCCAGCTGTCGTCCACAGATCAGACAAACCATCTAATGACCTCAAAGAGTGATCGGAGTGATTTGTCTAAATTTATGTCTGGACGAGGCAGAAGAAGGAGGACGTTCTCAGGTGCAGAGGTCGACCTGACATCAGCTGATGTTCTGTCCTCAATGCCTGAAGATCATTGGTGCCCTTTGGCCGCAGCCAAAATGTTAAAAAAGTGGATTAAAAAGGACTTACCAGCATGAGTGTAGCTGGAAAAAGATCTGGTTTCCTTAAAGGTCCATGCAATCGGTGAATGTGAGTTTCTTGGTTGAAGCCATGGCCGAAGAAGGTCCAACACCATGATTCTGGGTCAGGTCTCAATGAAAAGCCATTGGTTATGAGAAATTTCACTTCACATTGAATCAAATACCTCCAAACTTCTCCACAGATATCCAAATGTATGCTTTGCGCCTGGAACCCAGCACATGATACTCTAAGCGTGTTCTCAGAGGAGACACGGCAGATGAACATGTATGCTCTGTCCCGAACATCCCGGTATCTCCTGACTGCGAGGACGTGTTTATCTGACGCCGCTCCATTCGGGCGGCAGATGTTATTGGGTCACTGCATTACCTTTGCTTGTGCAACAATAACAGCGGATCAAGCGTACAGATTATATTCATATCAATATTATATTTGTGTTGCAGCTCCACGGTGGGCGGTTTGCTTGACCGACGGTCTGGTTCGCGGTTGGCTATAATGAGCTGCAGATCAGCAGTATTGAGTTAGTTGAATCTGGTAGAATCTATTAGTTCTGGAGAATTTCAAGTCGCTGCGCAAATAGAGCCGACGCTATCAGCAGGTTGCACACCTGGAGAGAGAGGGCCGGGGAGGGAGATTGAAGGAGGGGAGCCGGGCGGGGAGATGGTGGCTAATGTGGTGTGGAATGCTGTTTTTCTGTACATGATTGGCTCGATTTAACCCTGAGTAGCCCGGTCCCTCCCCCGCCAGCCCTCTGACGCATGACTGGCCGGGCGGCCGGAGACCTGCAGGCCCACAGATCCACGGATCCCATACCCGCAAGTGCACTTTTGCTCCTATCTCTAAACGCTTCAGATCCGTCTTTATCTGTCGGCAGGCACTCGCTGGCTGGCCGCGCCGCCTCAGACGCTGAGAGTCAGCAGTGAGTCAGCAATAAAACCCCACAGATGGACCAGGGACAGACCAGAGATGGACCATGGACAGACCAGGGACAGACCAGGGACGGACTGGGGGCAGGACTGTGGGACGGACCAGAGATGGACCAGAGATGGACCAGGGATAGACTGGGGGTAGAACTGTGGGACGGACCAGAGATGGACCGGGGAAAGACCATGGATAGACCAGAGATGGACCAGGGAAAGACCCGGGACGGACCAGAAATGGACCAGGGACAGACTTTGGGTGGGACCGTGGGACGGACGGGGACGAACCTGGGAGGGACCGGGGAAAGACCTTGGACGGACCAGAGAGGGACCGGGGACAGACTGGGTGTAGCACTGGGGGACGGACCAGGGATGGACCAGAGATGGACTCGGGACGGATTGGGGAGGAGCAGGGATGGAGGTGAGGAAGACCAAAGAGAAGATGGATGGACGTCAGGATAGAGTATTGGAAGGTAGCTGGTGTGAGAGAGGAGGATCCAGAGAAAAGGGTGAGATGGAGAAGGTGGATTTGCTGTGGAGACCCCTCAAGGGAAAAGCCCACTGGAGGAGGAAGAAGAAGAAGGTCTCTGAGGACACTGCAGCGTGCAGATGGGTATTGAACCGCCAACTTTCCCCAGAGTTGTAATGGTGGAGAACCTGAGCCGTTGTATTCCTGCCCGCCATTTGTGCCGCTCTGTTGTCTCTGCTGGAATCCATCACGGGTCCAGGAACGACAGCGCACCGCGTGACGGGGCAGGGACACCTTTCCCTTTGTCCTCCTCACGTTCTGTCGGTCTTCTCGGCACCTCCCCCCCGCCCCCGGCCTCTTCCGAGTAGATCCCTATAACCAGCAGTGATTTGATTACCGGGCGCAGCGATGGACCGTCTTTGTTATCAGCCTTCATAAATGTTTAAGGGGCATTAAGGAGACACAAACAGAGTGGACGGACAGAGAGGACCTCTTAATGCTTAAATGACCATTACCCCCCTCCATTTACAGATTAAAAGCTTTACTTAGTTTCCTCCGCCTACGACTCACCCGGCCCTTACTCACATCAACCCCGTCCGCCTTCATCGGGCTCCGGAGACTCGGCCTTGTTTTGGGAGATGACGTCAAGGACCAGAGGACCGGATGGAGGAGGAGGCGTCTTTAGACCGGAACGAGATGTTTCACCAAATTCTCTGAAACGTGAGGACGTGTCGGTGCTCGGCGGACACCTTCCTGCGACGGCAGCGTGGTCTGACTGGAGAAGCCTCACGTGGAGGTATCTGACAAGGCAGGGCCAGGACAGCAGGGACGGCACGAATACGTGGAGGCCGTGAATGCATTAATAGGTCTGGAGAGACAGAAAACTCCGCTGCTCTGCGGCTGAATCTCAGCAGGCCTTTTCGGCAGCGATGAAAAGACGAGAGAGGTCGGTTATGAAGGACGGGCCGGAGCGCCGCGCTCGGCGGGGGCCCGTCTATCACCACATATCATCGTAGAACTTCCGAGGACATGAAATACACGGAATCCATGAAATCCACGAGATAGAAAAGGTGGACTCCATCCAGGGCGCACTTCTCAACACTAGCCAGACACAGCCGTCATCATGGCTCATGCCTTCATTTCTTTGCTGAATGACTCGGCTCACGGCGGCCGGGGAGGCTCCGGTCGAATGATTGGAACAGGAGGGAGGCTCTGACCACAACAGGGTTCTGGTTCAGCCCTGTGACACACTCACCGGTCAGAGGTCAGAGGTCAGAGGTCAAAGACCTCCCACACATGGAAGAGGTCCAGGATCTCAAACACCTTCAACGTTCAGGACCTCACCTACACAGGACGGGTCAACACTTTGTTCACCAGGAGAGAAGACTGAAGCAGCCCTTGAAAGATAAGATAAGATAAGATAAGATAAGATAAGATAAGATAAGAAATATGGGTATGAATATAAATAAGAGAGACAATTAAAAAGATATCAAAATATACATAGACAGCAGATTGAACAACTAGTAGGATAAGACTAGATGACAGAATGAAGAAAAAAGACAGCAAGGGTGAGAAAGGGAACATTATTACCAATTCTGGTTCGTGGATATGTAATCACCTGGAATAAGAAGAGTGAAAAGCTTCTCCTGCATCCAAGAGTTCATCCACACAGGTCTGGCAGGAAGCAGCCGTACATGAATGAGTTAATGGATTGTGGATAACGATCTAAGTAATAGGTCTAATTGATTTTAGAAATAACCTCCACCTCCACACACACTTTTCATTTCTTCACTAAGTCACAGCATCTTGACCAGGCTGGCACTCCTTTGTTATTTTTAGGATGTTGACTGACACGACGAGATTGAAAAGGGTCACAAAGAGAACTTATTTCACCGTGGAGCAGAAAAATAACACCTTAAGCTTTATTTGTAGTGCTTTTCATGTGTTTGATCCGAATGAGCGGAATGACCTGGAACACACACACACACACACACACACACACACACACACACACACACACACACACACACACACACACACAGCCTGTACATATCAAATATAAAACCATCTAAATATTTCATGGCCATCTTCTAATGACAAGCTTGCAGGCCTCGGTGAGAGTAATCAGACTACTTGTCAGTAAACATGGTTTGGTGAAGGAGCCAAATGTATGTTTTCTCCTGCTTCCCTGGGAGTCCTGAATACTCACTCACACACACACACACACACACACACACACACACACACACACACACACACACACACACACAGGCAGACTTGAGGGAGAATCTGGGCGTCTGCTTTAAGAGCTCCTCAGCTGAGCCAGACTTGCAGACCGTGGCTTTATCTTGCATAGATTATTACCCAATGATACGGGCAGGTAATGTCAAATTGGACTTGGGGAAGCACAGCCGGCCTTTAGCAGAGCAGCACCCACTCTCTAATGCCTATAAAATAGTCCTATAATGTATTTCTGAATTCCCGAAGGAAATCGAGAGGAAGCTGACAGCATCGGTTTGGTGTTTTTATTAGAAACATCGGTCCTGGAAATGAATCGCTGTTAGCGTTTGACATTCAGAGAGGCTTTTCTCCGAAGAGAAGAAACACGGACATGCATGGATGGTGAAAGTCTGGACCCAAGATAATGGGTGGAGCGCTCATCTGACAATGCTTCTCCCCTGAAGGACTGAGAGGTTTCACCACAGCATCTGACAAGCTGAACTCATGATGGTCCTCCATGTGGACGTCATGGCCTCGCTTCACTCAGGAGCAGGTGTGGGTGAGTATCAGAGCCATTGCAGAACCTCAGGCTGACTTTTGTACACAAACAAATAAATACGCAATCAAAGGACGGAAGCCACAGAGACACCGAAGCTCACCTGTGATGAACCAGTCCTGGACCAACACCTCCTGCGTTTGACCGCCCATTCAAATGGAAAACAGCAAGGAGCTGACATGTGGAACCACAGGTTGGAAACAAGATCCAGAAATGAGGACAAGTGATGGATGGGACGGGATGAACCAGCGGAGCCTCCAGTTCCATTTTAATTATTCCAGCTCCCAAGCACCACAACACACACACACACACACGTACACACGTACACACACACACACACACACACACACACACACACACACACAAACCTGAATCAGGTCCCATCACACATCACCCCAGAGCCACCAGGATACTGTCCAAGAGGACCACGTCTACCACTTCCACCAGGACCAGAAACTAAATGGCCACCTGAGTAGTTCTGTTCTGTAACCATGACAGCTTTGGATGTTCTGCAGATATTTAGCCCTCATGTTGTTAAGACCCCCATCCTTCCGTGTCTTGATGCACCTCCACGGCTGCATCTCAATCCGTCTTATGTGCTTCCCTTCAAACGTTACATGTGCCGTGCATTCCCAAGCCCTCAACCTTTGGTGCACATCCAAGCCAATGTAAAACCCAAAACTTTATTTGTCTTTTCATTGAACCAATTGGAACCTTCCATCTGCTCAAAACCAAGGCGAACAGCTTCACGGAAAAGGACCAACCTCTGATCTGAAACCGAAGGTCCAACTGTTGAAGGAACCTGGTCTGCAGCGAAGCCCCGTCTGCCGGGCCATTCATCCAAACACACACCTGCAGCAGACCAGACTCATGAGTCCAAAAGTAACACCATGAGAAGATAAAGACTCAGCATCCCCACTTTTTACTGTACCCTCTGTCCTTCTATCCTCCTTTTTTGAAGCCACAGCAACAGCTTCAGGGGTCCACTGCAGCACCCAGCCTTGGACTCCTCCGACAGCAGCAGAAAGCTGCCTGGACACACAGATGGCAGCAGAGTGTTCAAGTAGTCCATCAATATTTTTTACTTTGATTACTTTCTTAGCAATACTTGCATGTGCACACACACACACATACACACACACACACACACACCTGTATATGGGGTCCTGGCTGTTTGAGCTCATTTTCCCATTCAGTGTCTGCTCTTTCCAGTGTGATGTCCCTACATGTTAGAGATACCTGTGGGATGCACTCATTTCTGCCCAGGCTACAGGGTGTGTGCCCGGGTCTTTGGGTCGGCCGCTGTCCGGCCGGCTGGGTGGGTGGAAGGACCGGGTGGGGAAGGTGCTGGTGCTGGGGAAGGTTGCCCCTCTCCCCTCCCCGCCGGGCTTCCCCTCGTGGAAGCACAGCAGATTAACTTAGAAAACAGATTACCTTCAGCAAGGAGTGGGGACTGTCAGATGCAGATGCAGCTATGAATCCTATGGGTGACATCTCTCTTCAGACCACCAACAGGGAGTTGGAGAGTGTGGTCATTGTATCCACTTGTTTAGGGGATTAAATATGAAGTCCGGTTTTATCATGTGCATTATATCTTGTCTTGTAATTATTACTGACCAAAGGAAAATGTCCTTTTGTCATAATGTAAGAGGACATCAGACCGCAGGATAGCCTGTCCCTGAGCAGTGCACATCACACTTGCACACGTTGACTCAGTGCGCTGAAGTCGACAGAGGAAAGCCCGCTAGCTGATGTCAAAGTGGGTCGATGCGGGACAGACCGCGGCGCAGTGAAGAGACCGTGATGACCTCCGACACATGTTGTGGGCTGATCTCCTGCGGGAGCGGAAACCTCCACCTTTGTGTTTCTGAATTCCAAGTCAGAAAGAGCAGAGTTTTCGGTCCGGACTCCAGCCGCCGTCCTACGGATCAACGGGTATGATATGTAGCATAGCATCTTTCAGCCGACTCGTTTGGACAACTTTGCAGACACCGTTCCATTTTCACCCTGACTTCCTGCTCCACTTCATCTGTCGCGCACAAACCAATGATGCCTTTCTGCAGAGCGAGCGAGTCTTCTGCGGAGGCTCTCTGACGGGAACCCGGCTGCTCGAGCAACGGCAGAGACTGATATGGTGCAGAAACACCGCAGCCTCTCACCTACGGCTTTCGAAAGGGAATCCGAGATGATGGAGAGAGAAGGCGTCGTGTAATCGCTGGCTGCTCGACGCTTTTCCCGAACCACTCTCTAATGATTAAACCAGCTTAGAATAAAAGGAAGATCCCGGCTCTCCGAGGGTCAGCTTCGACACGTGAAGTGGTAACAAACACCAATGGGAGGAGCCTCTGAACCACTTCAGGGTAGGTGACCGTGCGCAGTAACGGGAAGGTGGCAGGACTTTGACAGCAACGGCCCAATAATCAGACGGCAGCCCGTGGGAGGACCTCCCCCCATGGATCAACACGTTCTTCTGATCCCTGGTGTGATATCCAGGATGAGCAGGTGAGCGTGGAGGCACCTCCTCCGCATGCCGTCTCCTCGGCGCTCCCGATTGTGGGAGCTGGTCATCTTCTGGACAGGTTGAATTCTTCACACGTCTCGTACGGGAATCCGCGAAGGTTCTCGGCGTCCGAGGGAACGCTCCGGAGTGGACGTTGTAGGTGCGATTCACGTGGTGCTGCTACGCTTGTTATGGTGTTATGAGATGTATGTGAAGTCGTCAGTTCAGAGGTGCTTTCTGCTCCGGGCAGGACTGGAGGTCAGGTGGCCCCTTGGAGGGCAGCACCAGAGGGTCTGCGAGCTCTTTGAATCAACCAAGTAAGACACGCTCTGCCGCACTGTCAGCGTGTATACTGTGTATATACTGTATATATGTATACATATATTTATATATACATGTATATATACACATATAAACACAAACAGAAGTTTCTGGCTTCAGCCAGTGATGGAGGATGGAGAGAAAAGTTCTTGGATGGGATGGATTCTTCTCTCTGTCCAAACCCTCCGACCCAAATGACCGTCGATCTTAGCTTATCTTTTTCCTTTTCGTTCTCCAGTTAATGGCTTAACTTCACATCCACTTCTTTCCTCCCTGAAATAAACGTGGGTCACGTTCCCGTCGGGAGCCCTCAGCTCTCCATCAGCTGCTTTCAATCACCACCTCATTTCCTCATTTACTTTTCCCTCTCAAAGATCTTCGTCTCCCGGCAACAGATGAGAGACCGTCCACGGTTAATCGCTGGCGGAGGTTTCACCCTGAAACCATTGGACTGATCCACCATTTCAGGGTGGACACCACGACGCAGCACCATCAACGCCCTGGAGAAGAAACCCGGTGACAGAGCGGGTCCACATACCCATCTGTGACGAGCACCTGTTCCAGGCTTGATCCTGGAGATGGTGGACGGTGTCCCTTGTGGGAGAACATCAAGGTGAGACCCTCTCCTTGTAGAGGTTGTCATCTCACAGATGACACGTGCTGGCTCTTCAAATGTGCTGATGGCTTACTCCTAAAGAAGAATAGAATCTCAAGGAGCGAGAATCACCAGCTTCTTCCTCTGGCCAAGGAGGGATTCATACGGTACGTCTTCTCAATGAAGGCCTGCAAGAAGGAGGAGGAGGAGGAAGCCTCTTCTTCTGCCACCGGACATTCATGAGACACTGGATAATGACCCAGGAATGAACTGAGAGCTTGAAGATGACGAGAACTTTCTCCTAATCCAAAGATCACACGACTGCTCCTTGCTCTCTCTCTCTCTCTCTCTCTCTCTCTCACACACATACACACACACATAATGCTCATGAAAATCATCTTGGTGGAATGTCGTGAAGGGAGGGGTGATAAAGGAGAAGAGAGTTTAGTCAAAGTGCAGAGTGAGAACAAGAGAGAGGATGATGGTGGAGTGAGATGAGAGAGGAGGAGGAGGAGGAGACGCAAACACCAAGCAGAGGTCATTGGTGGGAGATGAGCCGTGGAGGAGGAAAATACTGTGGCACTAATTCTGCAGCTGCTTCAAGAGTGGAGGGGGTGCTTGGAGGAGACATCTCACACACACACACACACACACATGCACACACACACACACACACACACACACACACACAAGAACGACCCAGGCATTGAGGTTTGTCCCTGCACATTTACACACTGCGGTGGAGAACATTTAGCTTGCGTTCCCGTCCCCTCAGCTCTCCTTCCTGTCTGGAACCCGTGGAGGCTTCCTGAGGGGACGGAAGCCCTGGAGGTATCTATCGCGGTTATTTCACGGAGCTCACACACTCCAGGTGACGAATGCAGAGGAACCCTACCTTTGTGAGGACTAATGGAGCCATAGATCACGGCTCTGGCAGACGCTCAAAGCTGGTTTTGCATTTAGACGAAAAGCGAAGACACGTAAATGAATGCTTATCTTCGTTCTTCACCAGCTGCTCCAACACGGTCATAATTCACCCCTCCGCCATCAGGAGAGCGTTTATATTTTCTCGGGCACCTGAGGCCATATCATTGTGGATCAATGGCGCGCACAAAATCACAGAGTGTGAAAAGTGATTTGCAGTAATTTTTTGGCCTTTCCTGGAGAGCTTGACTGCATCGCAAACATCTCCAGTTGATTTGCAATGAATCTGCATTCCTTGACTCAATTAATCAACAGAAATGCAATGACATGTATCAGGTTGGGTTAAACTTAGGCTTAAGTTGGGGTCATGGTTGCTTTTTTTATTCCACACGTTTTTCGGATCACGACTTTTCACAACCGACTGTGAGCTGGCATCTTTCCGGCACATCTTTTACTTCCCCCGTCGGCCATGAAAGTGTACGAGTACGTGGCAGGGTTTGGCCCGGTGCGTGGGAGCCTTGGTGGCTCCACGCCGCCTCAGCAGGAGGCGGCGCTCCTGCCTCTGCACGCGCAGGTGTTTGCTTTGCTCTATGCGAAGATCAAATGAGCCGTCGGACGTCGGCCTCCCTCGGCAAAGACCCGGCTCCGCTCACATCAGGATTGTACCGGTTCTGTGTATACGGCGAATTTATCACGCGTTTCTATCGGGCCGCACTTTTTCCCGGATCAGTCGTTCATGAGCAGGTTCTCAGGAGCTCGGAGCAGGTATGGCGCCGAGGCTCGGTGTTGCTGTATCAGGCTGTTTGCCGCGACTGCAATCTGTCCAGTACTTAAAACTGAAGCCTGAAGGAAAATCAATCTGGCCATAAAGTCAGAGCGAATTACAGCAATCCCAGCATGTAGTAGGTGCGCGTCATTATGTATGTGCATGTTTATCACCGCGGCCATATGTTTGCGCAAACGCGCCCGTCTCCCTTGGAGTGTGAGTGTCACCGCCATTCTGCGTCTTTATTAATGCTGGCTTTTTTTAATTTATTTATTTTTCCTGCCGGAGCAGAGACGTTGTTTATTCCCCATCATCCATCTGCACTCACCACGGGGAGCAGGGCACGCTCACGTCAACAGTTAGCATCCCCCGAGACGTTCGGGCGAGTCATTACAAACCTCCGTGGCCATCCGTCCATCATCCGCTGCATATCCTGCACTCGGGGTCGCGGGGATGCCGGAGCCGATCCCAGCTGTCCCAGAGGCAGGCAGAAATGAATGAACAAAGAGATAAAGGACTAAACCATGAATACATGGATAGATAGGCATGCAAATCCACAGACAAACAAATAAATGAGTAGACACATAAATAAATAAATTGATGGAAACACACGGATAGCATCATGATAGCGATGCCGGTCTCAAACAAGCCGCAGAGCCCGTCCTTCGACCCCGACGTCACAGCACATCTTCTCGGACTGTTCGACGCACTTCTTTGACTCTTTTTGACTCTTTGTCGTTGTCATCGAGAAACAAAAGACAGAAAGCTCAGAGGAGACGCCAACCTTGTAATTGGACTTCCTGAGGAGATGATGGTCCAGAGTGTACGTCATGGGGAGTCTCTGCGTCTCCATGGCGTTAAAGAAGATCCAAGACGTGGACACGGTCATCCACCGGTGATTTGGAGCCGGTGCCACCAGCAGGAAGCCAGGTTCGGCCTTCTATGATGTACCCTTCATTTCTGTTGACCTCCCCCGCTGTTTCCCTTTATGGTTCCTTCAAATGAACTGGGCAGGAGGCGGTTGGTGATTTGTGGACGGACCGGAGATATGGAAGCCATCAAAGGCTTGCGCTCCAGCGTGTCCCTCGCACAGCAGGGCGCTGGTGTTCAGAGAACAGAGATCCTCGGGATCCTTGGGTCCAAATCAAACAGCGCTCAAGTGTCAGCCGCTGCATCAAGGTGGTGATTAGGAGGCTAATTGGAGCAGCTCTGTGCACGGACCCGTGTTCTGCTTTGACGGCAGACGGCGTGGACGTGTCCGCATCATGTTTGCTTCTGGAATCAAACTGAGCGGCAATGAATGACTCACTGATGCAAAAATCTAATGTTTGTCTTTGACTGCATTTTCTGCATTGGAGGAGTAAATGTGTAAACGTGTGAAATCTATCTCTACTCTGGCAAGTAGAGGCTGACGATCTGTATCGACACAATAAATCACAAATCAATCCATAATCCGAGAGAGACGGGAGCCGGGCCGGTCTGGGCCGGCCTTCTTCCCGAGAGGCTCCGTGGCCAGAACACACAGAGCGCTGGTCTGGTAGCTACAATACTCAGATAAGCAGGTGTGTCCGGAGGATCCGGGCTCCGCCTACACACACACACACATGCAAACACACACACACACACACACACACGCACACACACACACACACAAGTATTGTAGTCCTGCACTGCCCTCTGAGCGTTCTCGATATTTGTCCCCGGGACAGGCACCCCATGTGGGCCGAACACAAAATGAGGAGGGTTTGATGAAGATCTCAGTGTTTTCAGGCAAAAGGCGTAAATGTGATTTCAGGCGAGAGAAAACCAGAGGCTGAAATGTCAGAGGAGAGAACGGGGGTCGGGCAGCAGGGACAAATGTCAATCAATGATCAGCGCTTTGAGAAACGTCCATCCGGGGTCACGACGTCCCCTGGAGGTGCTGCGCTCAGTGGAGTGTGGAGACAATCAATGCCTGCACACGTTCGCCTCCTTTTCACGGCTGTGCAGATCACCGTGACCATGCTTCACCATATCCAACAAGCAGGAAGCACCAAACACGTCCACACACAGACACACACACAGATGTGTGTGGAAGGCTGTGATGATCTGCGGCCTGACCTGATCCGGCCATGAGGCAGCAGCCCACCGCAGCTCCTCTGAATTTAATTTTTTATTTTAAATATTTGTAAATACTTGAAATTCTCCTTTGTGAATTGGTGCACGTTCCTCCCCCTCCCTCGGCATCAGACCTTCACCCAGACGGAGACTTCACGGAGGAGCAGAGCTCCCTCCCCCCGAGTGACGGCTCAATCTCCCTCTGGAGAGATGGCTCAGACGGCCCCGTTTCTGGGTCTGGGATTTTGTGTGTATGCCTGTGTGTGTGTGTGCGCGCGCGCTTGTGTGTGTGTGCGTCAGCCCAGTCTCCATGCCAATAACAGCCCATTCAGCCCGACCCCTGCCAGGATAAGGGGTGGGGGTGGGGGGGGTTCAATCACCAGTCAGACGTGCAGGAAAACAAAGAGAAAAAACATGAAGACGTCAGTGCGCCGCCACCAGGTGCTGCTGTGCTGAGGAGAACCAGACATCTCCACCATCATTCAGCTCCATTTACCTTTGGGATCGCCCGGGATGGGACCAGAGTCACCATGGCAACGCATGCCTCAGGTGACAGGCCTGTGTGTCTGTGACTCTGAAGGCTGAACCGTAGATGCCAAGCGCACAAGCGCACTTCCTGTCTGGAGCACCGTCCGGGTGCGACGCAGAGACGCGTCATGGAAGACGTCCTTGAGCATCTTCATGTATTTCAATTTACAGAAACAATGTACGTGCACACGTTATGATCGTATCGGATGTGAAACATAAAGCAGCCCTCCTCAAAGGTCACACCCACAGCGAAGATCTGAAGCTCCCAGGCAGAAGATAGAACCAGCTTTAGTTTTCTGCAGCAGTGTCCACAAACCGCTGAGTTTGCGATCAGAGGCACTGACTGTCGTCAGAGGAAGAGGAAGAGGAAGAGGAAGAGGAAGAGGAAGAGGAAGAGGAAGAGGAAGAGGAAGAGGAGGAGGAAGAGGAGGAGGAAGAGGAAGAGGAAGAGGAAGAGGAAGAGGAAGAGGAAGAGGAAGAGGAAGAGGTAGAGGAAGAGGAGGAGGAAGAGATAAATGTGTCTGTGCTCCCTGAAGACACGAATGTCCATCATGTGACACGTCTCCCAAACATTCAACCTACAAGTAAAACTTGGAAGCAAGCAGAGATCTTTGGAAGGATCTTCATCGGGGGAAAGTCCT
>NC_141296.1:15808803-15896303 GCF_037954325.1 Fistularia commersonii | reverse complement strand
CGATTATCTTCTCTATGAAGATCAACAGGTGTTTGTTTTTAAGCCCACAGATGGATGGATGGATGTCCTGCGGGAGCATCATCTCCGTTGTCTTTTTCTGACTTTGATGAGGAAACACTCCATCATTGGATCAAGTGCTTATCCATACAGACAATGACAGAACAACACACACACACACACACACACACACACACACGAGATCACCATCTTGCTCAAAGGCTCTTTGAAAACGAACCAGCAACCCAGCCATCACACAGCAGCCTCTTCATCTCAGCATACAGAAGAGTCAATGAAGTGATGTTTGATTGACAGGCGATTCAGCCACCAGACTTAGATGTGTGTGCATGTGTGTGTGCGTGTGTGTGAGTAATAATATGTATCACTGCATCAACTTATGTTACTCTCATCTTTTCATTTGCCGTTCATCGACATTTTCCTGCCAGAAACTACCTGCAAGCCAATATTTGATCAGTGATGACATTCCACTGAACCCCGACCTCGAGCAGGAACAGCCGCGCCCGGCGTGTGTGTGTGTGTGACACCGGCTGCAGTCACACGGGTCAGACAAAGTGCCTTTTTTAAATAAGGGGGGGTTGGAAGTGGGATTAGCGTGGGGTCTCGGGGTGCAAGTGGGAGGGGAGTGGCTGGAGTGAGGAGGGCTGGGGGCACAACTGACAAAAGTAGAAGTCCATTTCTTCACTATGATAATTACAGCTTACATTAGTCAATCCAGGAATCCAGGATTTGGTGGCAGGTCCACGATGGATGTGTGTGTGTTGTGTGTGTGTGTGTGTGTGTGTGTGTGTGTGTGTGTGTGTGTGTGTCTTCTCAGTGACATCTCTTCTAATCCCAGCAGAGGGAGGCGTATGGGAGCAGAAGGAGCAGAGGCGTGGGAGTCGGGGGCCCGGTGAGGGCGGCAGCGCCCCCGGCCACCGAGGAGCCCAGGCTGGAGACGGTGGCCCTCTCCGAGTACAGCGGGATCACGTCAAACTGGTCGCCTTCGTCCGTCTCCTCCTCTACTTTGGAGAGCTCCTCTTCCTCCCCGCTGTCCACCACCTGGAAGAGACAGCAGAGGATGTGTCTCTTTGTCCCGCAGGTCACCAGCAGTGCGGAGGGCAAATTCAAACACCCGTAAGTCCGACGCTATGATTCAACACTCAAACGCACCGTGACAGAAGTGCGAGGAGACGGGGAAAGGCGGTGTGATTACATCTGCGAGTACTCCAGTCTCCAATCGGCAGCTGGTATTTTTACAAACACTACCTTCTCAGAGAGGCGGCAGGCAGTTTTATTTGGCCAGCTCGTACTTGGGGGAACACGTCTACATCCGACCGCCCAAACACCCTGCCTCAGCGTTCGACCTTCGCCGTCTTCATCCCCTCATCGGTCGGCCGCGTCCTCCACGCAGAGACGGGCCGAGACCGTCGGACACTCATTGACGATGTCTGCCAAACCTCTTCATCGGAGAGGAAGCGCCTTGAAGGTTACCTGCGGGTAATCGTCTGAGATAAACTCATTCAGTGTGCAAAGGCAGAATCCACCAACATCTACGGGGGAGTCCAGTGTTTGGCCGAAGCTCTGGAGGTCTGTGGAGCTTTGCTGCGGTCAGACGCCATCACATGGAGTTCCTGGGACCAAAGCAAAGTCCTTTACTCAACAAGACCCGACACAGGGGCCATCGAGGGCGGGCTGACAAAGACTCAAAAAGGCTTTGAAGGGGGCATTCATTCATTCATTCATTCATCCATCCATTCATCCATTCATTCATTCATTCATTATGTAGCCGCTTATCCTGCTCTCATTGTGGCGGGCGCCTGGGATTGGACGGGAGGTGGGGTTCACCCTAGACCACACATAGAGACACACAACCTTTCAGGCTGTCATTCACACGCCTGGGCCATGCAAGGGCTCCGTGGAGCCTCCAGCACAAGGGGAAGAACATGGAGGCTCCACATTTAGAGGCCTCCTGTGGCTCTGCAGCTCCTCTCCAGCTCATTATGATGTGGACGACCACCTGATCAGGCGCCTCCTCTGACCTCCTACCACCTTCCCCCCACGGTCCGTCTTCTGATGCCATCAGAGAAGTGCAGCAGGGGCTTCGGGTTCATTCGTGCTTTGCTGACCTCGTGTGTGTGTGTGTGTGTGTGTGTGTGTGTGTGTGTGTGTGTGTGTGTGTGTGTGTGTGTGTGTGTGTGTGTGTGTGTGTGGACCAAGCATGTGTGATCACAGACAGAAGAAAAAAGGGCTGAATGAAAGAATGACACCTGCTCAGTGGATCCAGAGCCAATGTTTGTCCCTGCGGCACCGTGAGCACGACTATTACACCAGAATTAAATGCTGACTCACATTACAAACACCTGACAATTGTCATTCGCATTTCAAGAACATCTGGGTTCATGTTGTTGTATAGCACAGTACAAAGCCCTGATATATATCTTTTTATTTCGCATGTGTGTGTAGGTGCTTATCGGATGCTATCGCTGAGATCCTTAGCAGGAGTTCCGTGTCTGACATTTCCGGTGGAATCTGGAAGTATTAAGGCTGAGCGGCAGAGCGGGGCCTCCCCGTCTCCATCTTCGCGCAAAGAGCCCGCTGACCTTTCCTTCAACAACCCTTCGGTGAGGGGCAGAGGGCCCGGAGACGACGTGCAGATAACTGGGATCCAAGAGACGGATGTCTCGGGACCGGCGGGTGTCATTCGTTTTAGTGAGTACCTACAAACGGCCATTCCAGCTTTGCACTCCACCTTCACAGAAACCAAACGCCCGCTCTGTGCAGCAGGACAACCTGAGTCTAGGCCACGGAAGGCAGAATCCACCGTGACAGCAGCATCAGCGCCCAGGATTTATCGAAATGAACGAGACGATAGCGAGAGAGCTGCTGTAGGGCTGGGATGAAGCGCAGGTGGAAACATCTCCACCTGCTCTGATCACCCTTCTGCAGTTGGAGCTGGGGCTATTTCTCTCTGGGAGGCCTTGGCAGCAGAGTCCAGGGCTGCTCCTCAGCTGGAGATACGAGTGAGCCCGAGACACCTTCAGAATCTTTAGGAACCGTCTTTTTAACGCGCCAAGCGCTAAATGTTAGCTTTGCAAATTAAAACAGCTTTGTATGTTGTCCGGGTCTCAGACGGTTCTGTGCGCGGCCTTGTTCTCGGACCTCGGCGGAGTCAAGCAGACACCTTCAGGTGGAGACATGAGGACTGCGAACCACAGAGAAGTCCTTTGCTCCGATGTTCCGTCCAGATACTTGCAGTTAGGAGGAGCCGAAATGAAAGTTAAATTCTTACATTCGTTAATAGAAAAAAAACTTCCTGCCCTGCTCCTTCATGTGATGAAGGTCAGATAGAAGAGGAACGCGCTCCTCATAGCGCTTTTCAAAGAGTAATAGACCGGAACCAAACCATCGCCCTTTATCTCCTGAGAATCATCGGAACGAGGAGATCATCCTCAGCCCTCGACCTTCTGGGTCAGACTGGAGATGCGGGCCACGTTCTTCATCAGATACACCACACCTTCTGGGAGGGAGGGTAGGAGGTCCGCCGGGTTTGGAAGAAAACAAAGGAGAATGAGCCGAAAAAGAAAAGGACGGCAGGGGCGGAAGGAAGGAAGCAGAGGAGTAAAGTAAGGAAGATGGAGGGGATTTGTGGAAGGAGGAGGAAGAAGAGGAAGAAGAGGAAGACATATGGGCATGAATAAATTCATACTAATGAAGCCTGACTGATGCACTGCATCCGACCAACACCTCATCTAATCCGCTCACCGGGCGAGAGACACAGACAGACGCAGGGGAGGGAGCGAGCGAGGGAGGAGAGCAGGAGAGGAGGAAGGCAGAGAGTTGGAATCCCCTCTCGTCTGGCAGCCCAGATTATCTCTGGCACCGAGGCACGCTGGGAGCAGAGGAGCCGCAGCCTCGGCTGCCTCGCCAAGGCGACGCTCGCCAGGCTACGCATGCTAGGGCGACGCTCGCCAGGCTACGCTCGCCAGGCTACGCTCGCCAGGCCGCCGTGCGATTGGACCGCATCGAGTGGTCCACGTCGGTGTTGAGACTGCGGGGACGGGAACAGTCCAACATGCCAATTTATCAGGCACATCTTGATCAAATTACCCCATCCCCCAACCCAGATTATTAAGTTACTTTCTCTGTGTCATTGAATCTGTCCGGAGTCTCCCCCCATCCCTCAGCGGCTGCAGGGATGTCTGATGTGGAACACCCTCTTGCTGAGATTTTTCAGCAACAAACTTCCTGATCACACACACCTCAGGCCGCAACTGTGGATAGATAACACCCAATCAACTGCGAGCTCTCAGAATTGGTCCGGAAACACTCATTGGGGAGGGAAGGTGGACATCAGGAGACTCGGGGGCTTTGAGAAGACTCACCTCCTTCTCTGCTTGCTGGTATGTGTGTCTCCATCCTACATTACAAACCTGTCCATGAAGATAGGGATCACTCAAGCAGCCTGCATGAAACTGCAGCCTTCAGCTGGACCTTTCTGACTACTGATGGATCTCTCTCTCTCTCTCTCTCTCACACACACACACACACACACACACACACACAGTTGAATCTTTTGAGGGATCGCCAAAGTGCTTGGAGGACTCCCGCCCACCGGCAGCCACTTTGATCTTCAAATCAAATGCCCACTCGCTCCAGTGTTCCTCCACCTACTTCCACCTTCCTCCACCACCTCCCGAGGACGGCAGCAGTCGCCGGCATGCTGGCAGCTCCAACGTGAACCTGACTGCGTGAAAGCTCAATGGATCAAAAACTGAAGAGCTTTGCATCATGTCCCAAATTTCATCTTACACCATTAAAACAGCAGTGACCGGACGTGCACTACAGCCGCCTGTGCACAGGGATTGATCTCAATCCTGGGCGCCTAAGTCACGGACACCTTTAGTATCTTATGGCGAATGTCATACCAAGGTGAAGTTTGCCTTCGGTGATGCTTCATCTAGAAACCCTCTGCTCGTCTTCTCTGCTTTCCTTATCTCATCTGTCAGTTTGTTTGAACCTACCATTTTGAATATATGTTTACACTTCAGCCAAAAGAAAGAGCCGCGGCCACTTCCCCAGTCACTCCTGAGCTGTCGTGTAAATGAGAAAGCCAGTAATGTGCGACGAGAGGGAGACGTTCGCTTGGAGAGAATGCAGATTTCCTGGCCACGTATGTGGGGAACGGGGTTTCTAATCGGCGTGCGAAAGAAAAGCCTGCAGACTGGCGGGGTAGCTGCTGTGAGAGCGGAAGGTTAGGGATGGAGGGATGGAGGATGGAGAGAGATAAGTCACGGCGGCGTATTGCGCATTAAAAACAATTCCACCGAAAGTCACAGCGAGGCTGATTGTGGCTACGAGCGGCACCGTCGGACGTCCGTGGACCGTTCCGACGCTCTGACTGTGAGATGCAGGCGCGTCGTGAAAAGCTTCTCCGCCTCCACGGAGCCGTCCAAACCTTCATTGAGGGCATTGAGAGGTGGCATCACAGGGTGTCCGAGGCAAACTTCAGACAATAATTTAAGGACTGAACGAGTCAGAGCTGCGGAGGTGGTTGGAAAAGTTGCAAACATCCAAGAGAAGATGATGTGGTATCATCCCTTGGGAGAACATCTATGTCCCTGGTAGAGGAGAACCCATCCAACCTGCTCAGAAGAGCAGGTTGGATGGAGATACGTTGCTGCAAGGACCTGGTATTCCTATGTTATGTGTACGAGCGTGTGTGTGTACAGACATAAAACACTACGCTGTGAATTTAACCTGTTGTGTTGTAACATCAGCTGATGAACTAATGTCTCAAAACGTTCACGTTCACTTGCATGTTCTGATGTTCAATTTGAGCTGGGTTGCAAAGACGGGGCGCCTGTGGACGGAGAGCCGAGGCCTGCGCGGCCGAGGAGGACTCACCACGTTGTTCTGATCGGGCAGGTGGTTGCTGCTCAGCTGGTCGTCCTCCTGAACCAGCGGGGAGGGTCTGGGAGCAGGAGGGGGCGTGATGTCTCCAGGAAATGAGCCCGGGCTGCCCATCCAGCTGATAGAGTTACCTGCATGGAGACAGAGCCCTTCAGTGTGTCTGTGTCTGTGTGTGTGTGTGTGTGTGTGTGTGTGTGTGTGTGTTGCCCCTGCGCTGCCATGCTGCAACCAGGTAGGCGTTAACCTACATATCTATTTGGCAGCTTTATTGTCTGAGCCGTCAGCGGCGTGATAAATCACCCCGGTTTATGGGAAGCGCACGGACGCACGGATCGCAGCCGTGTGTTTGGACACACACGGGGCCGCTGCGTATCGACAGCCTTATTGACAGCTGCTGTGATGGAGTGACGGCCGGGGGGGATTTAGCTGGAGGCCCGTCTCCTGGCAGCGCTGAGCTGCAGATACAGACTGTAAGAGTCTTACCCACGCTAAGTCTGTGTGACATATAAAGAGATGGAGCCGGGTTCCCGCGGAGAACATCACCGCAGGAGCCTGCGGCACACACACATTTAACACACAATGTGTCACAATCACTTCCCCTTTTATTCTCTTTGAATTGTTCCTGGAAATATCTTTGACGGCAGCACATTAATTCTGCTTTTATATTTGGGGACCTCAGATGCAGTATTGAAGACAGGCGCCATCAAACCGGTCGGCGTCTTTCAGGAGAACCCTGCAGACATTCACGGTGTCAGGATATGAAGCTTCTCAAAGAGCATAAGGGAGCACAGACGCCACCGCAACTCTGTTTATGTAAGGCGTCTGTCTCAAACTTTCCCATTTTCATGAAAAATACACAATTATCTCAAGCACAGTCCTCAGGAAATGTCTGGAGATGAAAGGGATCCCCCTGCCAGGCTCCCGGTGCCCCCATATCTCACACCGGAGCGCCAGTAAATGGCTCCATCTGTATCCGTCTGCCACGACTGGACGCATCCAGAGGTACGGGGAATGATCGGCGTAGCTTAGCATAGAGAATTTGATACCGGAATGGACTGGAAGCCGCTGAGAAAAGACGCTTTCCTGTCGAGGAGTTTGCCGACTACATTCCCAGGCTTTCCTTTGCTCTGGACTGCTCCTCGCTGAATTATTGTCTCCTTGGCCATAAAACTAATTGTCATTGATTCCTGAGTATTTATCCCACACTGAGCTCAGGTGAACCTCACTCTCAAAGACAGAGACGTCCTGCTGGAATAAAACAGGATAATACAGTGTAACTCCACCATCTCTGTGGTGTTCTCATGGTTCCTAACACGTGTCTAAAATATGACATTGAGATCTCACACACACACACACACACACACACACACACACACACACACACACTGTATATAGTTGTAATCCACTCATGCAAATGATTTCAGATGAATTATACAGTAATTTAAAGCAGGGGTGTCAAACATACGGCCCGCGGGCCGGAACTGGCCCGCAAGAAGGTTGGATCAGGCCCGCAGGATAATTTGAAAGTGAAAAAATGCATAAAAGACAAGGATTTACTTTTTTTAATTAAGTGCAATTCAAGAATTTTCCGCTAGGGGTGCATTATTTTGTTCAGAATAGACGACAATCCGCATCACTGAGACGGACCAATCAGCAGACGTTATCAATGGAACCACCTGCTGCTTGTTATGTCGTTTCTCTACCCTGTTCTCCACCTCCCCGCTACGCCCTCACTAGCCAAAATGTCGTTATCAAAACAGAGAAAAGTAGTTAAAGTGTGTAGAATTTTCAAAGAGAAATGGACTACGTCCTATTTATTTATGGAAGCATGGGATACCTTTGTGCTTGGCGTGTTTGCAACAAGTTTCGTTATTTAAGGAATATAATATTCGTCGCCACTACGAGACTCATCAGAGTGAAAAATATGACAGCTTGCAAAGAAACTGAGAAGAGATAAGATCAACCAATCACTGAGGAAACAGCGTCCACTTTCACCCAGAGATGAGAAATCAGTGAAGCAGCGGTAAAAGCCAGCTCGCTAATTGCTAGTGAAAATGTGCAATTTAAAGTTAGTCACCAGCTTCACTACAAACGAGTATGATGGAATTCTACTGTTCATGCAACTCCATACATTTTCAGTATGTATTGTAAGTGTTTGCATGTTTCATGGATGAAGTTTACACATTTACAGGACAGGTGACAGGTACTTTCTTCCTTACACAATTAATAGCACTCTTTTTAGTTTGTAAGGTGTAGGCAGGGATTCAATTTAGATTTTATATGCACATGTGGAAATGGTTTAAAATTCCTCTCTTTATAAGTCTCATTTAATGTTAGAGTGCATTACTATATTTTTCAATACCAATTACTTGTTAGAGTTTTGTGCCTTTGTACGATCAGTGGGATCTCATGATCACATGATTGCAATGCAAACATGTGGATGATAAAAGTAAATTGCACTTTTGTCAAAGGAAATATGAGGTGTTTCATGAAATGTTTTGTTAAAGGATTGTTCATTAAATTCCAAGATTTTCCTCATGTCCTTGTACTTCTTTACACCAAAACAGAGGAAAGACATGATGTTTTGGTTATTCATTGCTGAGTATGCTATTATTTTAACGGTCCGGCCCACTTGACATCACCTGGGCCGTACGTGATGAGAAATGAGTTTGACACCCCTGATTTAAAGGATTCAGTAATACCAGACTAGGATGGATGCCGTGGGTGCAGGCCGAGCGAGGCGGACTCACGCAGGCAGCTGTTGTGCGTGAACATCCGCTGCAGGCGCAGGCAGTCCTGCCACTGGTTACCACTGCTCTCACAGTTGCACCATAGCGACACATCCACGGAGCTGTTGCTGACGTAGTTTGGAGTCATGATGCTCCCTGAAGACGGAGGAAGAAAACAAACCGTCAGCCGCGGATATTTCATTGCATCGAACGCGCTTACTGGAAAAACACGTTCAGCGCTAAGTCCAAAAAGGAATCTAAACCTCCGAAACGATATTACGGCGGCTGCAATTATTTCTGTCACAGGTGACAGCATCTCCGCCTCCTCCAGGCCTGTGTGAGAGCAGAAGATCTTTCCCCGTGAAGTCGGACCCTGTGTGCTCTGGCTCCTTACCGATGAGTCCGGCGTAGGCTCGCAGGCAGAGGCCCGCCGAGTCTCTCAGGCAGCCGCTGCCCGTCAGAGGAGAAGGCTGGCAGTTCTGGAGGAAATCAGCCAGTCTGGACCTGCAACGACACCAACATCTCAGCCCTGGACCGCAGAAGCACTACGGCAGCTTCCTGCAATCCAACATTTTGCACTCGAGGCTTTACACACACACACAGATAATCCAGGTACCTGCAGAGGTCGTCCCGTCGGCAGAAGCTCTGCTGGTGGAGACAGTTGGGCTGTACTCCTTCAATGTCCTGGTAGGAGCAGGAGGGCACGATGGTCTTCCTTCTCCTCTCGCCACACAGGGTGTTGGTGCAGGGGCAGAAGAGCACGGCCAGGCTGTACTCCTCGGGGACTCTCTCCAAGAAACGCCGCAGGGCCCGGTGACACTTGTTCTGGTTGCAGCGGTTGGTTCCCGGGACCCGTTTGGTGCACGCCAGGACGTACTCGGACCGCAAAGCCCCGCACTTCTCGTACAGGCCGCAGTCCTGTGCTGCCTTCAGGCACTGGTTCTGGCCGTCCGGATGCACGAAAGACGAGGCTGAAGGGGGCGAGGTCTCGTTAGCGAAGCGGATTTAAAGTCACCGTCCCTTTACGGGTCTGACTCACTGTGAAAATGATAAATATGCCTTCCTTGATTGGACTGAAGGTGGACACACTCCTGTTTTTCCATGCGCCAAACAAATATTACACATTCGTTCAACCCGGACTTTTTAGATTTTTCATATTTTCTGTTTTTTTCTGTATGTTTAGATATATTTCTCTTTGTCACATTCATCAATGTATGCTCAAACATTTTATTTCTCTGTTTCTGCTCTTAGATTTCTCTTTGTATGTGCAAATCAGATTTCTTTATGTATGTGTATATATTTCATCAATAGTTTATAGATCCTGGTGGAGGGTTTGGTGTCTCAGCGATCCCCAGGTGCTTTACGGCCCTGGCAGGGTAACCCGAGCCGCACAGGTCCCGTATGAAGGGCCAGAAAAAGTGTGGCTCAAGAAGAGCCCCGATGGGGTTCCGCTGGCACCGGAGCGGTTCGCGGCCGAATGTGAAGCGGTCGGGAGGAGGATTGGCACCTCCGAGACCGAGACCTCGGTCCTCAGCCGGGAAGTTTGGGTATCTCTGGCTCTCGTTCTAGGCCTCTCTGCTTCGGCCGCTGCCCTCGCGACCCGATCCCCGATAAGCAGCGGACGACGGATGGATGTTTATAAATGATCATATTTCTTTGCATGTTTATGTATCAGATTATTATCTTTTCTCTGCTTTCTGATTGCGGGAAAGGGGCTGAGAATTGACTTATAGCTTTATCATCATGTGATTTTGTAGACGCCATGAATGATCCCGTGTTTCTGACAGAGTTCTGTAAAATGTTGTTGATATTCAGAATTTGACGTCTATTCTGCGAGCGAAGGCCGAGCGCCGTGGCTCGGCTAGAGTCTCGCTTGGAAACACGTGGACGTTTGAGTCGAAGCCGAGTCGTCCGAAGCCTCAGACTTCTCGGATTAGAACCTACACGTCTATCGTTAAAATAACAAAACCCGCACTTCGATACTTGAGCACGACAAATTGGTATTTTGGCAAGAAAAGGGTTTGGGTCGGTTGCGGGAGCAGGAGAGTCTTATCAATAAATTGAGGTAGTAATGAGGTGTCGAGAGTTTCGGGAGCACCCGGAAGAAAAATATGCAGCTGCCATTCCAGGTTCCTCCTAGTCTTTTTGGCAGCTTTGACAAATATAGCAGACCTTCATCCAAAAGCAGCATTTACACAGACTGTTTGAAGATAAGGTTTCTCCTCTCCTGGTAAAAAATACACAAATCTCATCAACAGGTTGGCGGAGATGCGCCCTGCTGCAGTAAGACTAGGACTGGGACAAACTCAGCTCGAGGAACATTTCAAGCTCAAATATTTACGAGACCCAAGTTGTTCCTGTTAGAATCATCCAAAGTGCTGGAATTTGTCTTCTCCCGTGAGCTTTATCTCAGGGCCGGGCAAAGATCTTTGGATATCTTGCATGCATCTCCTCCTCCAGCTGAAGGACAGCGCAAACCCAGCTTCGAGAAGCTGCAAACATCCCTAGTGTCCAGACGAATCCAGCATGAGCATCTGAGACTCGCTGTATTCTAGACAGTCCCGAAATGAAATTCACAACTCATAAAGGGTCCGACTGCTCCGTGATCTTTGAGTCTGAACATAAACGTTTACATTAAATGCTGTAGAGGGATTTCACGGGCAGAAGGTGCAGGTGAGCACGGAGCGAGGTGCTGCAAAAGCCTGGATTGATTCCCTGTGATGAGACACAATGACTGACTCAACCTGCTCACCCCGATTGTACCTCAGACACTTCATGTACGACAGCAACTGACACATCAAGAACCCCACGGACCCTTTCAGAGCAGGAAATTACAGCTGATCTTCATCTAATTAACTCAGAGCGGGATCTTGGGCCACGTCAGTCCATTTCCTGTTTTCATGTCAACATGATTGCTATGAGGAAGCCCTGCCCGAGACCGCATGTGCTTCATGTGGGTGTGCGTTTTACCTGCGACCAAAGACGCCATGTGATCATCCATGGGCGAGTCGTCATAAGGAGACACCTCCAGCTCATCCTCTCCTGAGAAGAGGAACAGTGCCCGTAAGCAAATGGACGTCGGGTTCGATAAATGGATCCGAAATATGTTTTCTGTCACTTTGGTTTGGAGAAGAAAACCATGTTGAACAAAGGAGCGGGTGGTTGGGCATTCTCTCCTCGACCAGGGTCATAGACGTTTGTCGAGGTCGCCGCCCTGGACCGAAGCCCTCGGAGGCTGGACAGACACAGCCTCCGAGGCTCTGGAGCCCGCTGAGCCTCACAGCACCGCGAAGGAACCGGTCGCCACCGATGGAGACGGGCCTCCGCTTAGATAGAGCTCTCAAGGTGCTTCACAATGGATCTTACACACACACACACACACACACACACACACACACACACACAGACGTAGGCAGAGCTGCTACGCAAGGCTTTGGTGCCCAAGGACACTGACGCGCAGAATGGGGGGGGAGCTGGAATTCGAACCACCAACCTTCAGACTGGAGAGACGGCCACTCTACAGACTGTGACACAGCCATTTTAAAATCATAAAAGAATCAAAGATAGAATGGCTATCGTCGTAATAAATAAAACATTCATGATGACTCCTTCAATAAATTACTGAGATTAAAACGCAACAAAACAGTTGGGAACCAAATCCGTGACCCCATTGATTTGAAGATGATTGACGGTCCCACTTTCGTCTTTGACCTTTCCAGGTGGTCGTGGAGATGATTCCAGTAGAAATTTCATCTGATTGAGAAAGTGCCGGTGGCACAGTCATCCTCTCCGATCCCTACCCGGAGAAATGACACAAACAAAAGGCATTCCCAGCACAAAAAATAACGGGAATCCGGGACAAATATTGAATGGTTTCATCAAGGAGGGGAACGCCACAGGAGATCTTTCCTACCTGAGGCTATCAGACTTCTTAATTCCTCTCCCTTCAGCTGCAAGGAATCTCAAAATCTTAAACCATAAAAAAAAAAAAAAAATCTCACCCACTTACCACTTACTCTAAATCGTAATAATTTATCTGTATATATATTCATAACTGTGCAATATTTCATTTAATAACAGCTGCATGTGCTATATTTTTTCATACTCTTGTGCACTCCTTATCTTTCACCTGGTATTTAAGACCTTAAGAGACTTTATAGCCTTGACTTGTTACTTGGACACTCTATAGTTTTATTTGTATTTCTTATTCTCCCCCCTTTTTTATACTGTTTATACAATTTCCTACTATTATTTATTATTGTCATGTTTTACTTGAAACTCTGGCACAACAATTTCCTTCGGGATAAATAAAGTTATTCTTATTCTTATTCTTATTCTTATTCTTATTCTTATTCTTATTCTTATTCTTATTCTTATTCTTATTCTTATTCTTATTCTTATTCTTATTCTTATTCTTATTCCTCGTGGCTTGCTGCTTGGGAATAAAAGCACACAGACGCTGTGATTGGTTTGTTCAAACGTTAGAATGATAAAGCTGGAATAGTAGGTTGTTCTGCCAAATAAAATATTGTAAAACCGCGCCGTTTGTTGACTGAACACGGTGTTATTAGCCGTAAAGCACCTTCCGCTTTGCTAGCCGCAGCCGAGCAGTTCCAGCCTCCTGCGTTGCCGAGCAGCCGATAAACTGCATCCATTTTATGTGAGCGACAAACACTTTTCCATCAGCGTCACCGGAGTGCACCTATTGATTTCGAGTCAAACTCTGCTGCTTCCAAATAATTGAGTTGTTAAAAAAAAAGCAAACATAGAATAAAATAAAAATACGACGTTACGGTTCTAATCCTGAATGCATATAAATGTAGCAAACATTTGTCCTATTTTTTCTTTATAAAATGGGATTAGTATGTTATGCCCAAAGGTCCCGGTTTCCATTTTATCCTATTTTCTGATAAAGTGTTCACCATCCACTGAATCCCGAGACAAACCATTAATGCTTTATGATTCCATTACGTTACTTTTATTCCTTTTGTTTGCCCTCTTTTATCTATCTATGCCTCATGTCTTACGGATGCAGGGCCGACACACGCTAACGGTTCGAGGGTAATCAATTACACCCCCCGCAAAGTTGAATCTGACGTTAATTATGGACCGGAGACGTCGCCTTCGTCCCAGGAAGAGGCTCGGAGGGGAACCGTCTCCTTTGTGGGACGGTAACGGAGTTCTTTGGCCTCTGAACGTGAAGGCACGGGCAGGAAGGCGACAGGGCTTGACGCACAAAAAGAGAACGGCGTCGAACGGACCGGTCTTCACGTCTGAATTGGCGCCGCATGGAAATACACCTCTCTGCACCGGGAATCGACTGTTCGAGAGGGAATCGCAATGACTAGTCAGAAAGCGGTCAGAAGCCCCATCACTTTGTCAGTGAAATCAATGCGGACACAAGAAGGACACACGACTGTCCACGCTGCCGGCGGACAAAGGGTCTGAGTTGAGACCCGACTATTTGTGACTTCTTTAAATGCACACCGAAGGAAGAACTCAATCCAGAATGTAATGGCACGTAAAGTGTTTGTGTATGTAAATCCTATTGCAGGCTATATATTTATGGTAATGACATGCTAGAGCAGCCTAGCAGCAGTCGGAGCTGAGGAGTGTGTAATTACACTAATGCTCCACTGACTAATAGGCCACAGGGGAGGAGGAGTCTGCCGGCTAGTGTGAGCTCACTTACTGATGCACACATCACACAAGTACTCCAGTCACGCATCAGTGACTCTGTGTGTGTGTGTGTGTGTGTGTGTGTGTATGTGTGTGTGTGTGTGTGTGTGTGTGTGTGGGTGCAAGATTGGGGGGGGGGTCCTTTTTACTACAGCTCCCTCCCAGACCAGGCCGGTCTGGGACTATCAAACATGTTCAGAGTCACATAAAGAATCACGGTTTTTCCATTTCAAGAATTAAAAAAAAAAAGGCCATGAATTCGGACATTAATGTCACCACGGACATAAAGTCTGTGTTGGACGAGAACTTGGTCACGGACTAATGAGTGGGTATGCTATCGGTTCAAACAGATGACGGAGAATCCACATGGAATCCAAAGTCATACCTTTTTCGGTAAAATGAAAGCCAACCCAAAACACAAAGCTTTCCACATTTTGAAAGGTTATTTATACGACCACAATAAGGTAAGACCTAACATGGATTGTTATGGACCTCAACCGTCCTCGATCGGAGACACTACATCGGATTCCCTGGAGCCCAAAAACATGTTCAGATTCCCTGTGGCCTCATGGAAGGAGAACTCCACCTTCAGCCTTCAGGCTGCACCTCCTCAAGTCTGTCCCTCAGAGTTCAATCGCTAGTTTTGACTCTGCCATTGAAAAGTTAGCATTTGAATTTGTTGGCTTAAGGAAGAAGAAGAAGAAAAAGAAGAAGTAAAAGAGCTGTTGACTGATTGACTTTTAATAGTTTGTGCCGTCAACACTGATATCTATCTGGAGGAAACTCCAAGGATGGAACATATTGAGCTGTGTTTAATCAAGTTGTGGCGCGGAGTCGACGGCGAAAGGTGTTACAATCAACAATTCATCCATTTCAAAGATTCATTGAGAGGCTGCTCTTGTCAAAGAGCTCATGAATGTATGAAGCCACACTCCTCAGTCTGGAGCTTGATGGGCAGACACTCCGCTGAACAGATGATTTCTGCAGGTACCTTAGGAGGACGCATCAGCGCAGTGCTTCGCAACCCTGATGCAGAAGCTGCTCGCCTGAGGGAACCTGCTAAAACGGGTCTGAGGGATTCAGATATCATCTCTCTCTCTGACGATCACACACCTAATTTCAGGATCTCATGGACGCTGTTATCGTTGCTAATTGAAAAATGAGAAGCAAAGACTGGCCCCGGTGGAAAACAGCACAAGAACAGTGGAGCAGGCGGAGAGCTTCTTTGCAGAACATGGCCGTGTCCCGTGAAGAGCTGGAAAGGGTTTTGTTTATTCCAGGAGGTAGACCCGTGTTTTGCCTTCATTTCCACTCCAGGCAAGTTAATTCATTCATACAACAAGCGGTTGTATTCCCCAGTGCGGACTTAGAATCAACAGGGCCTGTGAAGTGTACCTTCTTTGTGCTCTTTGTCCATCTGCAAAGGAGTCCGCAGCTTCAGACGCCTTTTCTATCCATTCTGATGGAAAATCCATCCTTCGCTCTGACTAAAGGCTCATGTTTCAGGTCCTCTCTGACAAAAGCAGCTCAGTCCATCAAGCATGTTGTTTTTCACTTCTCTAATGTCCTAGGACACACAATTGATGGACCAACACGTTCTTCACTACTCTCTTGTGAAATCTCCTCGTTCTTCTTAATTTTTTTTAATTTACTTTAACCCTCATATTATGTTAAGGGTCAATTTGACCCATTGGGTCAGTGGGTGAAATGGGTCAAATTGACCCTTAACATAATGTGAGGGTTAATGTACTTTATTAATCCCTTGCAGGAAATTCTTTAGCTGCATTTGACCCATCACTGATGAACGTTGAGCAGTCGGCAGCCAATTGGAAGTTTGGGGATCAGGGGGGCCGGAGTGTGGGTCTTGTTCACCCACAATCCAGGCTTGAAGGGCAGAAATCGAACCAGGAACGTTCAGTTTCAGGGACAACCTCTCCGTCCCCTGAGCCACGCCGCCCTGCGCAGGCACAGCTTGTCACCGTCATTAACAGTTGGATTCCCATTTGCGATCACAAGCTGATTTCACCTTGAGGCCAGCATTACCCATCCGCAGACAAATAGAACTTCTTCTTCTTCTTCTTCTTCTTTCGGCTTTTCCCGTTAGGGGTCGCCACAGCGAGTCAACTTTCTCCATCTAACCCTATTCTCTGTATCTTCCTCTCTCACACCAGCTACTTTCATATCCTCTCTCACTACGTCCATAAATCTTCTCTTTGGTCTTCCTCGAGACCTCTTGCCTGGCAGCTCCAATTCCAGCATCCGTCTACCAATATATTCACTATCTCTTCTCTGTACATGACCGAACCATCTCAGTCTGGCTTCTCTGACCTTCTCTCCAAAACATCGAACATGTGCCGTCCCTCTGATAGATTCATTCCTGATCCTATCCATCCTGGTCACTCCCAAAGAGAACCTCAACATCTTCATCTCTGCAACCTCTAGTTCTGCCTGCTGTCTTTTGGTCATTGTAACAGTTTCTAGTCCAAACATCATCGCTGGTCTCACCACTGTCTTGTACACCTTTCCTTTTATTCTGGCCGATAGTCTTCTATCACATAGTACCCCTGACACTTTTCTCCACCCATTCCAACCTGCTTGGACCCGTCTCTTCACCTCTTTTCCGCACTCTCCGTTGCTCTGGACTGTTGACCCTAAGTACCTGAAATCCTCCAGCTTCTTGATCTCCATTCCCTGTAGCCTCACCGCTCCACCCGAGTTCCTCTCATTCACACACATATATTCTGTCTTGCTGCGACTAACTTTCATTCCTCTCCTTTCCAGAGCATACCTCCACCTCTCTAGATTTTCCTCTACCTGTTGTCTGCTCTCACTACAGATCACAATGTCATCCGCAAACATCATGGTCCATGGGGATTCCTGTCTAACCTCATCTGTCAGCCTATCCATCACCATTGCGAACAAGAAGGGGCTCAGTGCTGATCCCTGATGGAGTCCCACCTCCACCTTGAACTTCTCTGTTACCCCTACAGCACACCGTACCAGTGTCTCACAGCTAGCATACATGTCCTGCACCAGTCCAACATACTTCTCTGCCACTCCAGACTTCCTCATACAATACCAGAGCTCCTCTCTTGGCACCCTGTCATATGCTTTTTCTAGGTCTACAAAAACGCAGTGCAACTCCCTCTGGCCTTCTCTGTACTTTTCTATTAGCATTCTCAACGCAAATACTGCATCTGTAGTACTCTTCCTAGGCATGAAGCCATACTGCTGTTCACAAATGCTGACTTCTGCTCTCAGTCTAGTTTCCACTACTCTTTCCCATAACTTCATTGTATGGCTCATCAACTTTATCCCTCTGTAGTTGCCACAATTCTGCACATCCCCTTTATTCTTAAAAATAGGCACCATCACACTTTGTCTCCATTCTTCAGGCATCTTCTCACTCTCTAAGATCCTGTTGAATAATCTAGTCAGAAAATCTACCGCTGCCTCTCCTAGACACTTCCACACCTCCACAGGTATATCATCAGGACCAACTGCTTTTCCACTCTTCATCCTCTTCAATGCCTTCCTCACTTCACTTTTACTAATTTTTGCTACTTTGTGGTCTACAATAGTCACCTCTTCTACCCTTGCCTCTCTTTCATTTTCCACATTCATCAGTTCTTCAAAGTACTCTTTCCATCTTCCCATCACTCTTCTAGCATCTGTCAATACATTTCCCTCTCTGTCCTTTATCACCCGGACCTGTTGTACATCCTTTGCATCTTTATCTCTCTGTTTCGCCAACCTGTATAGATCATTCTCACCCTCCTTACTATCCAACCGAGCATACAAGTCATCATAAGCCCTTTGTTTTGCCTTTGCTACCTCTATCTTTACCTTTCGCCGCACCTCCCTGAACTCCTGTCTGTTCTCTTCAGTTCTCTCAGTATCCCACTTCTTCTTCGCTAACCGCTTTCTCTGTATACACTCCTGCACTTCCTCATTCCACCACCAAGTCTCCTTATCTACTTTCCTTCCAGATGACACACCAAGTACTCTTTTACCTGTCTCCCTGATAACACTAGCTGTAGTTGTCCAATCATCTGGAAGCTCACCCTGACCACCCAGACCCTTTCTCAACTCCTCCCTGAAAACCATGCAACACTCCTCCCTTTTCAGCTTCCACCATTTTGTCCTCTGCTCTGCCTTTGTCCTCTTCATCTTCCTAGTCACCAGAGTCATCCTACAAACCACCATCCTATGCTGTCTGGCTACACTCTCACCTACAACTACTTTGCAGTCACTAATCTCTTTCAGGTTACCTCGTCTATACAAGATGTAGTCTACCTGCGTGCTCCTACCTCCGCTCTTATAAGTTACCCTATGTTCCTGTTTTTTCTGGAAAAAGGTGTTCACTACAGCCATTTCCATCCTTTTTGCAAAATCTACCACCATCTGTCCCTCTGCATTCCTATCCTGGATACCAAATCTGCCCATCACTTCTTCATCCCCTCTATTGCCTTCACCAACATGTCCATTGAAGTCTGCACCAATGACCACTCTCTCATTTCTGGGAATATTCTGCATCACTTCATCTAACTCATTCCAGAACTTCTCCTTCTCTTCAGATTCACATCCCACCTGCGGGGCATAGCCACTAACAACATTGAGCATCACACCTTCGATTTCCAGTTTCAGACTCATAAGTCTATCTGACATTCTTTTCACCTCTAGGACGTTCCTAACAAACTCCTCCTTCAAGATAACTCCTACTCCATTTCTCTTCTTGTCAGTACCATAATAGTACAACTTAAAGCCTGCTCCTAAGCTTCTAGCCTTATTACCTTTCCACCTGGTCTCCTGGACACACAGTATATCCACCTTCCTTCTCTGCATCATGTCGACCAGCTCTCTACCTTTTCCTGTCATAGTCCCAACATTCAAAGTCCCTACTCTCAGTCCCAGACTCTTTCCCTTCCTCCTCTCTCTCTGCTTCCGAACACGCACTCCTCCTCTTCTTCTTGTTCTTGTTCTTCGACCCACAGTAGCCCAATTTCCATTAGTACCCTGTAGGTCATCAGTACCAATGGCGGTCGTTGTTAACCCGGTCCGCGACCGATCCGGTATGGTATAGTTTTGGTTGTCTCGCATATTTGGTTTTGGCAAAAGTTTTACGCCGGATGCCCTTCCTGACGCAACCCTCTGCATTTATCCGGGCTTGGGACCGGCACAGGGAGACACTGCTCCGTGCCCCCCCAAGGCAGGCTTGGAGAGGCACGGGCCAGTGCCGCCCTGAGGCTGCATTCCGCAGACAAATAGAACAAAATCATGAAATAAAGCATGAAGTCACTTCAGGGCGGTGAGGCGGCTCCACGTTCAATCGACTTATAACAGCTGTGAGGGCCAAAGGTAGTCTAGATTCTGCTGTGGCACGGATACGGCGGCCTCGGACGAAACACATGGCAGACGACTGGAAATAGACTTTCTGGATTACGTATTCGGCAAATGGCGGGCTTATCCAAATCCACATCCACTCGTGACGTACCTGGCAGCAGGCGGACTCTCCAGTAGATGCGCAGGCACTGCTCCTCTTTGCGGAAGCCGCGGTGGCACTTGCAGGCCAGCAGCGAGGAGTGTTTGCTCAGCAGAGCGTCCCGTCTCTCCAGGCACTCGCTGGCCGCCTGCTCCCCGAGCGGCGATACCGCAGCGTCGGCCGCACACAATTCCAATCCCCGGTACAGGGCCTCGCACCGGGGGTCTGCAGAGCACACCCGGTGGGCTTCCACGCAGTCCGGGACAGAAGGGGGGAAGGGGAAGATGGGCGTTGCTGAAGGCAGCACACCTGGGGAGGGAACGGAGGATGAAGGTGTTACAACTGAGAAAGCTCCAGGGCTGCTTTGTCTTTACCTTTACATTGGCAAAAACTAAAACATGAAACGCAACGTTCTGTTGTCGAGCCGGCAGGAGAAGTACCAGCTCTCCTGCTTGAGGGGGACAGCATGAGCATCGAGACGCTCACTGGTCCGACTGAGGAGACGCACTGTTGTCTCGAGAAGGAAAACATGCCGCACATGCTCGTGTGTGTTTGATGGTCCGTTCTTGTGGAGTCATAGTTAACATGTGAACACCAGAATGCATTTCCCATCTTTTCTCCCTCAACGAGGAAGAAGAGACAATGAAGATGGAGTTAAGGTCATATTCGCTGAACAAGTGAAATAATGGAGCCGATATGCATTAAGGAGGTTTTGAGGAGGACATCATTGTCACAACGCATACCAACCCTGCTGGAAACACCCGTCATGCAAAGAAATTACCCGCGCGAACAATTGTCATCTCTACATTTTTAATTTTTCGAGGAACCGTTGCGGCCGGAGGCGTGCGGTTAGAAAGTGGTGCATTACTGTGTGGGTGTAAAATGTATACAGCATAAGTTAAAACGAATCGCGACACAATTCAAAGATTATTCCTGTATTCTAAAGCGGGGCGGCTTCGGAGAAAGGTCGTCCCTCCCAGTCGGAACGGCGCCCACTGGATCTAAAGCTGCCGAAAGAACTGAACAACACTAACTTTGGAGATTTAGTTTGTCCACAATGGCTTGACGTCCCTGCCGTGGGATGTCAAGCATTCATGCCCACTGTGTGCATTTTTATTGGATTCCGCGGAACTTCACTATTGTTTCTTAGGTGGAAAATATAGGTGGAAAATATTGACGTTTCCGACCACAGAGTGCTTCACAATACACAAATGTTCACGTTGTTAACCGCAACCAGGGTGGAAGTGGAAGTGAGCGTCCTCCAAAGGGCAATGCTGACAGAGGAGGCTGAGCCCGTAGAAGAGCAGAGAAGTTGTCTGGGGACGACCCGGCTGTCACTAAGGGATGAGAAACAGCAAAGGTAGATGGAAGAAGGGAGGGAGGGGGAGATGGAAAGAGAAAGTGCGCCAATGTGAACCGTGATGACTTAGACACGCGCACAGCATGCGCCTCTGCAAACGATGTTCTTAGAATCACACAACGGCGAGCACAAATGCAAGCACGATACAAAAAAAACAATACACACCGACGTGAACGGCCGCCCCGACAAGGACCCTTTTATGTGTGCGTCCTGCTGGGAGGGAGACTGGGAGGCAGAGAACCCATCATTATTACCAGAACACAATACTGCACCACCGCAGGGGAGGGGGCGGACGGGGCAAAGCAATCTGTCTAAGACACACACTCTCGCTCATAGACTTCCACACACTCACATCACGGTGTCAGAATAAAGTGGCTGAGAGAGCATAAACAGCTTAACATTCAGTGCCGGATCAGTAGACAGTATGTAAATTGAATACTGAGTGTGCTGATGAAAGACTAACCGCATACATAAAACATTGTTGCTTGAACAAACAGCCTTTGTGAAGCGTCACATCCGCACACGACACCGGACTCACTTTGTCCACACAGGAGGCTCATCTCGACCCCCCGTCTGGACCGCCTCTCCCCCGGGGGCCGACACCGCGCGCCACCCTGTGATGCTGGACAAGATGGCTACGAGTTCACCGTTCTTTCAGATCATGGTCGGTGAATGAAGCGCAGTCTCTATACAATACTTTGTGCGAAGGATCTGAGACGGGCTCCGGCCTCCCCGCCTCCCGGAGTAGGATACGCGCCAGACGACGGATGGATAGATGGATGGATGGATGGATGGGAGTCTGCGGAGATCTCACTCATCCAGGTCATCCTAAATGCTTAGTCAAAATGGTCTTCTCATACCAACTGGAGTTGATTTTCTTCCCTTGAAGACATCTCACCTTGAAGACCTTTCACCTCTCACTTATGTTCTGAAATACCCACAGTCCATCTGAACTGAAGAAGCCTCCCGGATGAGAGTTGAAACGTCTTCAAGGGGAGAAAATCAAGGAGGACCTGGATGACCGAGATCTCCACAGACACCCATCCATCCATTGCCTGCCGCATTTCCTACTCAGGGAGTCGGGTACGCCGGAGGCCGGCGGCCGGAGGCGGGGCCCCCTCGGACTGGTCCCCTGTGAATGGCAGGGCCACAGAGACAGACAGACTACCATTCACTCGCTCATTCGCGCATCTGGGCAATTTTCCCATTGAGCCGTCTGCCCGAGGAGGCCGGAGAACCAGGAGGAACCCCGCACAGACACGAGGAGAACATGGAGACTCCGCAGAGAAAGGCCCCCGTGTGGGAATCCAACCAGGTGAGGCCAAAGTGCCAACCATGGCACCGCTGTGCCGCCCCCTCCCCAGACAAATGCAAATATATGCCCTTTCAAATACACAGTACGCATCCCCTCACACGCATTCATCTTCAACGGGTAAACAGTTCACTGAGAGAAAAGGCCAATAAGTTAATACCGTATTTTCACAACACTATGGGGCACCGTACTAAAAGGCGCAGTCTCAGTTATGTGTGCCATTACTGTATTTAACACACACATAAGGCACACCTGATTATAGGGCACGGGTTTTATATACAATCCACGCCCACACTTCCCCCTTTGACGTTCTCATGGTGTTCTCTACTACGTCCGCCTTACAACAACATCATGCACAGGGTGCGCTGCACTATAGGGCACGCCGCACATTTTGAAGAAAATCTAAGACTTTTATGTGCGCCTTGTAGTCGTGAAAATACGGTATTACACCCCCCCAGCCATCGTGCCATTTGCAGTCTTTACCAGTCTTTACCAGTCTGCTAACATTCGCTAAGAACGCCCCAAAAAGCAGTGCACTACAACGATGCACATCACAATAAAACGTCTCCTTTATCTCTGCGTATTTGACCAAAAACAAACAGGATATTACAACGGAGACACTGACGGATCAATTCACCTTAAATGAATATATGACACATTTCAGTGTCAAACAGCGAGAGACGACAGACCAGGCAGAAGCGAACGATCCGTCCTAAGCCAGGCGGTGAGCTCACTGTCCAGGCAGCGGCGAGCCAGCGAGACGATTCTCTGTAATATCCGCGGCAGGGGAGAAGACGCTGGCCTCGGTAACTGATTCAACCTCAGGAAGTGCCGAGTCAAACAGAAAATACATCTAAAAGCTCAAGGTGCAGAGCATTTGTCAGCATTAAGCCCCCACGGTAGCTCTAGCTGTCACTCGTCAGCCTGCAGGGTGGGGCTGCAAGAACCCGCACCTCCTAAATCAATTGGCCGCAAGAACAACCTAATGCTGGCGAGATCTGGGACTTCTTCATTGTGTGCGTTCACATCACTGGTGTCAGTTAAATCGAGACCCATGGGCTGCATTACGGCTCCTCCCGGGCAACTTGTTATCTGCTTTAAAGGTTGTATTACTGTACGATCGGTGTTCCTAACAAGAGACAGCCTGGGTGCGCTCATCAAGCGAGCATCCATGTGATACAAAGAGAGGCGACGCTACAGTTTAAAAACGCCACATGACTTCAATGATCTCCATCACCATGGTATTCGTACTGTTTCGGTGTGTCCGACACCTTGCACCTTGGTGTGTGTGTACAGTTAGCAAACACTGATCTGGCACCAAAGATGGCAGACAGTAACTGCGAGGCAGATCTGGGCTTAACGTCAATCATCTTTGAAAGCCAAAGGGTTTGACAGTCGCGATGCCTTGTTTGGAGAACATCAGTGTTGTCAACATCAGCTCGTGAACGCTACTTAGCATCTGCCTGCTCTGGTCACGGTGTTTTCACCTTGTTGCAAACAGGACACACACACACACACACACACACACACACACACACACACATGCACGCACAGACATACACACACATTTGCACCCACACTCACACACAGACATGCACACATACACAGACATTTACACACACACATACACATACATACACACACACAGAAATCTGGACAGATGGCCTAGAAACGTTGGTTTTCCTCCTGCAGAGCAGACAGATGTAACTTTGGATACATGTATGTATTTGGGTATCGGTACTAACCCCCCATGAAGGTAACCATAAATTCTCATGTGAGACAAAGGATCACATCTTCGCCTTGAGGTGCACAGAGACCACGGTTGGAGATCAGGTCTGCTGCAGATCCCTGATGGAGAAAGGTTCCTTCCCACCTCTGTTCAGCTCAATCTACTGGACTGCAATGAAATTCCTACAAAAATCCACAAATCCAGTCAGATTACTGGTGTTTTTGTGTGTCAACACCACCAGCTAACAGGGTCACCTTGAGAAGTGACCAGCTGCACGCAGTTTTGAGGCTGAGAGAGGGAAATAAAGCTGGATGAATTATCAAAAATATCCGTTCACCTCAACCATAGCATCCATAAGCATTATTCCAGGGGAAAAATTGAATAGGTACAAAATAATTAAAGGTTTAATTTGAAATTATTACTTGATCTGAAAAGGTGGTGAAAAGGTGTGAACCTGTGAAAAGGTGGTCCAGATTGCCTCAGAGGGAAAGATCTTGTGATCTTTGAAGTTCTGAAAAAAGAAGGGATACTACAGGATCACAGGTCTGAGACCACATGACGAATGCAGATGCCCAACCTGGAGGGCCGTCTTCAGCAGGCCCCGAACATGACCTGACGTGCGGAGGTTGCTCTGAGCAAGGCTTAGCTTCCTCGTCACGACCTCATGCGGACCACCTGTGGTCAGAGGAGAACCCCGGCTTGCGGCACGCCCTTCCAGATTCAGGTTGGGAACAGTCGGCGCTGCGATCGAGTCTTGCATAACTCTCAGAATCCCTGGCTCCTCTGCCAGAGGAGGCTCTGAAAGCCCTGGCAGAGGAGGTGAAAAGAAGCCGCTTTTGGCTCGGGCTTCATAGAAAGGACGAAGCTCGGGATTGACATGGACGAATGGGTGGTCGATGTGGAGACGTCCCTGCAACCGTGTCGCACGGTTGAGATTAACAGGGGTTGAAGCAGCCACAGATCAGGGGGGAACAGCAGCTGGTGCACCGTCTGATGACACCTTTAAAAGGTCCAGAAATGAAGAGGTTCTTTCGAGAACTTGATTTGAGCAAACCTTATTCTAGACTTTCAAAGGGGGGGCCTGAAGGATCACGGTCTGTGTTTGAATTGCCAAACACCTTTTTTTGTTTTCGTTTAATCCCATCCCACTTGACGATGAGGCAAAGGACCACAACCTCCACGGGGGTCACCTCAGAATACAACGCCTCGGCAGTGATGCTGAATGCTCGTGCAAAAATACACTATCTATCGGTTCAATATGACAACCTGCCAACACCAGAACATTTCAAAGGCCTTAGACAAAGTTGACATGTGACTGACATGTACTTCTGGAGAAAGATGACAGCTGCAAGCCTTCAGGTGGGATTGGCTGCCTGGAAAAAGCACTAGGCTGCCACCCAGTTCCATAAGAATGGCAAATGTCTTGCTCTAACAAGGGCTTGCATGTGTGATGCCTGGAACCAGCAGGAGAAAGGAGGTCTTCTTCAGCAAAATCCTGCGTGACGAAACATGCCAACAGACTACTGACCACTGACAGAGAGGGTGGTCACTGATGACACAAGCATCTAATCTGCCGGTCTAAGAAAACCCTGCAAAGACATAACATTGTGGCCCGAGCGCTGCTGTGCCTTGCCGCATGCAGCCTTCTCTCGCTCTTCTCACCTCCGTGTCCTCCTTCGAGCGCACGCTCAGTGTCGGCGGTGTACGTCAGCCTGCGACCCTCCCGCATCGTAGGGCTACTGTGAAGTCCTGGAAAACCACCCGCGCCGAGTCGAGTCGAGATGCAACAGTGTATTGGAGAAGTCGCTGTCTTGGACAGGTCGTGTACCAGACTGACGGATGTGTCTTTGGTTTTCGCTTTCACTTATAAGGGCCATGTCTACGTGTTCTGAGAGGCACTGCACGTTGGCGCCAAATGCCATAATTGCATGTTTGGTTAGCTTGGGTATAACATTGCACTCCGTCCGTCAGCAGGCCGTGTTTAATTTTCTTTATAGAAACGACAGGTAGACATGTGCTTTGCGGAGGCATTGAGGCATATTACCATGACGACAAACAAATCAGATTGAGGCTCATTAATGCTCAATGCAAAATCCTCGTACGGACAGAGTTTCCTGACTGTCCTCCGCTTCACTTCCTGTGTAATCCTGTTCATTCTCGGGCGCTCGAAGATTCGGAGCCAAATGCAACAAGTACCGGCAGAGGCCAGGAGGGGCAGCGTCGAGCGGTATGCTCAGGTGAGACCAGGAAAAGGTGGCGAGAGGAAGAAGCCAACATGGCGTCGGTGGAACCAGGGGGAAGAATTCTCCATTCAAATATTGGCATGTAATTAATGGCGGCAAAGACCGCCGCCATCTACTGCGCCGCCTCTCCCTTAGAACGTACATTCCCTGCTGCTATCTTTGTTACTGTCCAGAACGGAACTGAGAAGTTGGAAGTTGGACGTGAATCTCTTAACGGCCCTCCACAGGATGTATTGTATAGCAGCGTGAAGCACCATGGGAATCATGTGGGCGGTGATGTTCGAGGCCGTGTGAAACGACACAGCGTTTTACCTTCCCTACCTGAGCGGTGGCGCCTTAAGAATGACTACGCTTGTGGTTTTCATGAAACCAAATGTAAAATTAAATACCAATTAACGACGAATGATTACAAACTCAACAACAGTGGTAAGAGTGAATAGATTTTTCAATTAATTAATGTACTGAAAAAAAAAACTGAATATATATCCACTGAAGTCCCATCTTTAGTAAGTGAAACCACAAAAACAGCTCTGTGCATGCAGTCAAATCACATCACATCGAGGAACCGACAGCTGATAGAGGAGGTTTAGAAACGCTTGTCAATGAATGTTAAATGGACACCAGGTCTGCTCTCTCTGCAAAGAAGCAGGAAAGTGCTTTGTCTCAAGTGTTGGCTTTTACGAAGTCAGTCAAAACTGAATTCACATGTTTTCCTCTCTACCAAAGGTGGAGTGCTGCTCTGTGATGGAATCTCCTGCCCGCCCATTTGTATCGGATACCAATTTACTACAGATTTGCATGGAAATTCAGGCCAACTGCCGCAAAGAGCATCAAAAAGGAAGAGACACAAACATGATGTGCATGAATCACTAAGAGCAGCACTCCAGTTTGGGTAGAAATGAAAACATGTAACCAAAGGTTGAACCGACTTAGGAGGGCAAACACTTCCACGCTGTTTATTTGCAGAAGGGGCTAATGTTCCCCCGATGACTCGATGTCGAGTAAACATCCATTTAAAAGCGCTTCTTCACCTCCGCAGTCGTTGACTGTTATTGTATGTTCTAAACACAGATGTTTTTGTGGTTTTCGTTTTTCTTTTCTGAGCTGTTACGGTTTTGGTTCAATTTCTGGGTGTTGTTTGTTTGTTTTCTTTGTGCTTTTAGGAAAAGTTTTTGTCATGTATAAAGCACCCAGCTCCCCTCTCTTTCACCCTATTTGCTACAAATAGACAACATCTTATGTAACTATTTATTCTGTTGCTTCACAGCAAATACAAACATTTTGAATAGAAATGTACATAATGCGATTTTGAACAAGGCTCTCTCTCTCTCTCTCTTCCTCTCTTGAAATAGAAAATGGAAGTGTTGACATGGTTCCCTCCCTCCTCTCAAAGCAATATTTGATGTGTGTTTGACCTAGCACGCGTGTTGCCTGTATTTGACTGGCTAATAGAGAGCACAAAGCCACCGTGAAGCATAGCCAACTCCACTGATGCACTTCACTACCTTCTTGGCTGAGATGCTTTACGACAGGACTTCATATTGCACCAAAAAAGAAGATGAAAAAAGTCTCACTGAAACGACTGCCTGCCTGCCTGTCTGTCCGCTGTCCGCAGAGACGATGCCTCAAGAGGTGTCCCAACAGGGACACCAGATCTTGCCGAGGGTTCCACGTTTGGCCTTTGGCACGAGGAAATCGAGGATCAGAGAACAAATTCCAGAGACCCAGAGAACTCTTGTTCAATGCAGCCTCAGTGGAAAGGGACACCACGTAAACATTGGCGCACGTCTCAATGGAGGCACAATTCCCACAACACCTTAACAGTTAACGGCAAACGGAAAAAGTAGACTTTTGCTTGTTTATTTTCTGCTACAACTGTGAGACGCCCTCTTCATTAGGACTGGAGTTGATAGTTCTCAAAGTGAAGACAATAGGCAGGCCGTTCAGCATCTGCTGCACGCCGACTCTGCTGATGGTGCAAGTATCCTGAAGACATCGATTCACGCTGACCAGAACTGCTCAAAACTCGCTCTTGCAACCACAGAACGTCCTCCCAGCAGGTGCTTTGGATTTTCGAATAAAGGATAGCGTGTCTTTTGCTGCAACAACCTCTGAAACACCCTTTATGTAACTTACAAATAGTATTAAAGCAGCCTTTTCACTTTGACCCAGTCTCATTGAGATCCCTACAAAACAAACATCATATTGTGTGACGCCACGTCAACCTCCCCAAAAAAAGAAAAAAAAAAATGAGAGAAACCCCCAGCAGCAGGCTGGCTGCATTGGTGGTTGGAAACAATCATCAAAACATTTTGCAGAAACAGGTGTTTAAGGCCAAATGACGTCCCACACTGTATTTTTTACTAAGCGATCCAGAATGTATTCCTCACCTTGCAAGACTTCATCAATGAAACAAAAAAAACCAACTTATTTTTAAATGTGAGATAAAGTTTAAGGACAGATTGTCTCTGAATCTTAACATTTTTCCAGGAAATTCTGTTCAATTGCGTTAGGTTGTCGTGTCCACTTTTGCTCTTGGGCTCAGCAATGACCTTTAACAAACTGCCTCGCCAGCGAAATAAAAGAACAATCCCAGTACATCTTAGGGCTAATTTTCATTACACATTACTTTGCTCATTTCTGAGTGGGCATTTCTTATCTTTTCAAAAGCAAGTGAATAAAGAAACAATAACGATAAAAAGGGACAAATCTTGTTGAATTAGACCGCTAACATGTAACGAAAATCCACAAAAATTCAGAAGGTCATCAGTGTTTGTCTCACTCGTCTGTTTCTTCTCACACATTCTCCAAATCATGTGCTTTGCCAAAGCAGGCAGATCGGTAATTCCAGAATAAAAAAAGCTAAATAACGAGAAAGATGTGATTGACCTACAACGATCTCCCAATGACCTTCATGAACAACGCTAATGTCCGCAGGCTACCGTGAAACAGATCGATATTACTACTGACTAAATCCGGAGGGTAAAGGAGGAGGAGCACAGACCACACGATCACCGCTGATGAATTAGGAGGTGAATTATCACGCTGTTACGAACTGTATTACCATGCGAATAATGATAATAATAACACTAACTCCACATAGACCTAACATTCTGTGACATTCACCGGAGTAGGACCAAGATAGCGCAGTCATAGCTATTAGCACTTGGACAGACTACACCATGTAGCGGCTGTAATCATGCATTGTTTACCTTGGATACAAATGTCTCTGGCTTGTATTTGTCGGAGGGTCTCAGAGCTGTTTGTGCTGAGGAAAACATTGCAAGGTTTCTTTGGGTGAAAAATTTCCCATCACTGTGATGAGAAACGGAAGCCATGCATTACATCATGTGGGGGTTGTTTGGAACAAAGAGTATAAGAACTGCTTGGTTAGGATGACAGATGAGGGCAACTACAGTTGAGTGAACAGACAAACAAAAGGAGAGCAGCCTTTCAACAAACACAAACTCCACACCCCACTGAAAACAAGGTCTCAAGGGTGAACATTTCTTGCTGGCATAGAGCTCTGACAGCAGTGTGGAGGGCACACCTTTCCCATCGCAACGTGTTTTGTCAGTTATAAACATTGTGTAAAATGGCTTCTGTTAGTCGGGAAGCTGCAAGTCCTTTCGCAGGATCCAGTATCTCAATGGCTGGTGGCTGACCCTTTCTGGCAGAGCTGTGACTCGCTTCATTTGTTTGTTTGTTTATTTATTTAAAACAAAAATCACGTCAGACTTTGAGCACTATTGACGTATGGCTATCTTATCACCTAAAGTGCCGTGTCCCAGCCAGAAAGGGTACATGGGAATATGCTGTACAGATTTCTAATGGCCATCAATTGGCCAATAGGAATAACTTGCCATGCCAGCCCAGGTGGTGAATTATTATGGCGAAGGAAAAAAAATAGCAGCTGAAGAGTAGCTGACCCTTGGCCATACAGTCCTCATCTTGAAGGACCAAGAAGGGCCCTGCATCGTCCATCTACCGGCCTACAACCTGCCAAAGTACAACATGGACGCTCCTGTAAAGGATCATAGCAGCTAATATGAGTAGGCGTAAAGATCAATACAATAGCATAGCACAGAAAGGAATTGAAAAGTGAGCATTTCGCCTCCCAGCTAGAAGAACCCTGGCTCAATTCCCACAGGGTGCCTTTCTGCATGGAGTTTGCATGTTCTCAGCCCTGGGGGTACCCTGACTCTCGCCCAGTGACAGCTGGGATACGCTCCAGCATCCCTGCAACCTTAGGTGCAGGATAAGTGGTAGATAATGAATGGATGAAGAAAGGTACTGGCAACAATACCAGAGGAGCCAAACCCCAGGTACTGTCCAAGGGTCAACTATCTAGGTCTGCATGCCCAGAAGTATTAACCTGTACGCTGCCTATATTATTGATTACAAGAATGCCTACGACTCAAAACATGGATACTGGAGCTCTTGGAGCTGTTTTATATCAACAGGACAATTTGAGTCACTGTCAAGAGCTCGACTGGGATCTGGAAGGCAACTCAAAGCCATCGCAGACATCGGCTGTTGGTACATACAAAGGAGATGCTCTCTAATACTTGCTGTTCTTAGCTTAAACCCCCCTTAGCCAGATCATCACCAAGAGTGACTCCATTCACCTCATCAGCTTTTGTCGTGATGGCAATAGAAAGTCATTTGGACAGTGTGCAGAGGATGTTCTCCACTGAAGGGGTTGAACCGTCTGAAGGCAACATAACAGATGTTCAGGATGGCTACGACATATTAAGGTCCTGCAGACAAAAGGCAGCAGTGGCAGCACGTAGATGGTCGGTGGACTAGCAGCAGAAGACAGCCATAGCAGTGGATGTAGTGATCCCAAGCCAACACAGGATCCCAAAGAGGTTGGAAAGAAATAAAAAGCAATCCAATCCCCTTGAACGGATTCAACTTTGCCAACCTCTGCGGTTTGATACGAAATTAGTCATTCGTGTTACAATGATGCCTAGAAGCAAGCCTCTGAAGACTACATCCTGGAAGAACTCTATGACCGCGGACCAAAGCGTGGGGAGAGGAAGGCAAACACAATCCAACAAATGTCTCAGTGCAACCCATTGTCTTCATAGAAATATTTTTTTCTTTGTTGGAGACACTTGGATTCTACACCTGCTGTTTTGCTGCGGATCGCAAACACAGAAAATACATAAACAAAGGCGGCCTTGAGCGTCAGAAGGTTAAATCAAAATGAAATCTTGTCGGATGTCTTCGGTCCTTAGAATTACTTGCACCCTGCCCGTGACCGCAGGTCGCAATGTTCTGGTCTCAAGTATCTCCAAAAGGGGCGATACAAGGATACAGTTGCGGAGATCCCACGGAGGCGGGATCTGCCATTTAAAATGCACTCACCGTTGCACCTGCACACTGACAGTTGCACACCGAGCTGCACTCACTGTTTTACTTGCACACCGAGCTGCACTCACTGTTTTACTTGCACTGCCAACACTGTTCACATTTATAATATTGTTTAAAATATCTGTTTATTGTCAATTCAAATCCAAATGCACTGAGGACAGCAAAGTGAGAATTTCATGGTACGGGGAAACACCTCTCCACACTGTACATATCACAAACATTTTGAATCTTTAGTGGTACAAAATGGCCTTTGTCTGCTGCTGCCGCGATTCCACCCATGAATCAAATATCTTCCAAACACCTTCCGACCACATAAACAGACGATAAACCCGGGCTAAGAGTCCTTTGTCAAACGGCTTCAATCAATAGTCAGGCATCAAACCACCTGTTCGGTCGTCTGCTGAGCCAGAATCGGTGCCACAGGTGGGAAATTATTAATGTTGCCATTTAGGAGTTCCAGTACCTCCTGTGACAAAACCGAGACAACAAAGCAGATTCGGCGGCTGCCTTGTCACTCAGCCGCCTCACTGCTGCACTGTGTTTGAGGATCCCCACATCCTGGCTCTGTCTTTAGATTCTTGCTGAAAAGGAGCACACGGCGATCCAAACGGTCACGATCACATTTCCGCACTTGACCAGCGCAGATTGCGGTTAATTGTATCTCGGCTGCTAACAGTGACAGCTCTGGAATAAAACCGTACGTGTCGAGTCCCGACTCGCGCCAATTAACTCTGCCTTTGGGCCATGTACTCCATCCGGTGTTTTCTTTGAAAAAGTCTGATTTAGCCGTCAATAACTGCAGTCTGTGTGACCTTTTAACTCCCTCATTTTGGTAAAGAAAAAAAACCCAGAGCTCCGCAGAGGCAGCCCAGGGTCAAAGTCTAATAATTAAACGAAAACGTGAGACGGGAGAACATGGAGCAGAAAATGACCAATATGTGCTGAGCTTTGTTTCCTCCCTCGGCTGCTTCCTGCCCTCAGCCGGTGCACTCCTCTCCCCAAATTAACCAGAATAATTCATAGAGAACTCAGTGTGTCACCTGCACATTTCTAATCACATTTCACAGACACTCAGAGATTAAACCGCGAAGTCGCTACTTTCTCATTTCCCCCACTTCCTTGTTTATGAAAACCGAGGTAATAAAGGAGGAATAATTGGTGTAATTATGATCAAAGAGCACAATAATGGATTACATCTGAAAAGGTCTGATGAATGCCTTCCATTCTCCTTCACATTTCGCAAAGGATCTCCTGCGATGACTTTCTGCCTCGGTTTCCTTCGCTGTTGCTCTTCAAAGCCGTTGCTCGTGGTTTTATTTTTCCCTATTATGACGAAATAATGCAAGGTTGCACATAAAAGGCCGCGGACCACAGGCTGGAGGAGCGCTACGATGGTTTACTCAAAATAAGTGCCAAAACTACAGAATAAATGACGTTCAAAGCCAAAGTGATGCTTCAATTATAATAGCTGTCCGCATCATTTTGCACATTATTCTGACGATACTTTTTGGGAAACCAGTTTGCGCCCCAAAGACGGCGATATTGACTGGGTGCGGTGCGTCACACAGAAAGAAATACAGCGACTGAATAAATGCTGCACATAAAACAAACTCAAATGACCTTGCATCCGCAGTTTGCGTCTAGAAATGGACTGACGTTTCAAGCTGCAGGTCTGGATGGCAGACGCGCTGCGAGGCAGCGATCGGGTGCCATCACAGGAGATTCGTAACTGCTGTCAGGGAACTCTGAACAAAAATTGAAATAAATGTCTGGTTGTGCGTCCTGTCCTAGAATGGAGATAAAATGGCCAGCGTGGTTTCCGTGTGGACGGCGGGATCCTCTGCTCCCCTACAAGGAGTGCAGGGCCCAGAAACTACAACAGAGCCTTCTCTCCTGGTTCAACAGCATCATCTGCTGTGCAGCAGCTTTCTTTCTTTTCTCTCCCACAACAGATTCTTGAAATAAAACTTGACGGGAGATCCTGAGGCCGGGCCGTTCTGCCGTGATGCCACTCAGATCGCAAACACCTTCTGATTTCAGTTCATATAATGTCTGCTGAAGCAAAGCTGCATTCAGGGATGAAACATATTCAATGTTCAAGGTGACAGCATTAATGAAAAGCTTGTTTTTAATTGTAAAATCCAACGTCTAACAGACAAAGCCTTGAGACGCAGTCAATCAGCATTGTGGCTTCGCGGATCGTCAGGGCGAACGATGGGACGTTCGTTCTGTGGCGGGAAAAGTAAGTGGACAATGTGTGTGTTCACCGTCACACAGGTCCCGTCATCATTTGCACGGAGTCTTGAGCTTTAAATCTAGTGCTTTAAATCCCTATTCATTCTTGTATTTGTCATCTGATGGCAGCTTTGGCCTAAATAGCTCGCTTTAAAAAAACGAACGTCGATTTTATGAAAAGAAGAAACGAGTTAATAATGTTTCCATTGGATTTGGTGGCAAACAACTCTCGGTCATGACGTCCTCTGGAGGGGAGGAGAAAAGAGAGGAGGGGAGAGAAAAAAAAGGACAGAGAAGAGGACCTTGAGCTTCGAAATACACGAGAGAAGAGAAATCAGTGGTTTCACCCTAAAACAAAATGGCATTGGTGGAGAAGCTCAGACACATCTGTCACCATGGCAGCAGCTGATCCCAGGTCAGGCCAGGCTGACCTGGGATCAGCAGACTCGGACCGATGGGAGCCCTCCGATAACAGCCGACACCGAGGTTCGGTGAGGACACACACATGCAAAGAAACACACACACACACACATACAGCCGAAGAGGCAGAAGCCAACACACCATCTGCCGCCCTCGCGTTTGAGTTCCAAACCCCAGTTATCAACAAAACACACAGAAGACCTCCAACTACCCCCTTGGACTTTCCATTCCCTTTGAGTAGAATACTATGACACACACACACACACACACACACACACACACACACACAGGACCAGGTGGACCAATCCCGGCAAAGTTGCTCAATGTTCATTAAACGTAACGGAGGGAAGGTGGATTTCCTCCCTTCTTTTACCTCACAGCCTCCTAATCCTCTTCATCACTCTCCCCCATTCCCTCTCCTCCTCTCCTCCGACCCAGGGAGCCTGCCTTCCCTCTTCTAAAGGAGCTTCTTCCACCCGCCATCAGAGAAAGTTTAATGTGCTGCTTCCTCGCCATCTAATCACTCCTCATGGCTGGAGATCTAAGTATAAGGCGCCTCCTTCCCTTGCCCCCCACAGAGCCAGCGGTAATAGGTGTGTTTGGATGGATATGCAGTCTGTAATTTGAAACACCTGACACCTGTGTATGGATGGCCGTCTTTCATCTCCTATGAAAGGAGGCCGTAGGAGGAGGTTTAGAGCCTCCAGAGCTTCACGCGGCTCCGTCACAGGTTATTGTGGCAACCAGAGAAGTCTCTTTTTAAAGCCCCCCCTCGCTGAGCAGCCGGATGATGTCAGCCGTCATTAGCGGGAGATGCTTCCGACGGCACCGGGTCACATTTGGCTAAATCAGCTGATCGGCGTGAGGCGGTGGGAAGTGGCTATGCAAAAGCGAAATCTCCATTGCGGGTCTGGAAATTTCGAAACAGCTCAGGACGGTCGCCTCATCTCTTGGAGGTCAAACCTCGGGGTTCTTCTCTGTCCTGGGCTTCTGACACCAAAGAGGCCTCTTGTTGCTTAATTCTAAATGTTTCTTTTTCCAAGTTTCGCGGGTAGAGGCTGCAGTTCGAGCATGTAAATCCACTGCGCTTTGTCTTTAAGCGGCGGTCATCATGCCATTAAAAAAGTTGACGGGCTGCCGTGTCGTCCGTGCAGCTCTCGAGGCCGGCGCTGCAGACGGACAGAACCTAAGGGAAAGGCCTGGGCGGAGAGATGGTCCTGCTGACACTGGCCGTGTCCCTTCTTGTGGAGACGCAAATGTCCAGAGTGATGGAGACCAGAGCCGGACCGTGGATGAGCCTCGGGTAGGAGGACCCTTCGGTCTCAGGCTGGCTGTTCTCCCTCCGGAGAATAATTGGCAAAAGGAAAATAAGTTCTCATTCATAAGGTTAAAATAAAAAGATAGGTAGAAACTTAAACCATTCTGTTCACACGCTAAGAAAATAAACATAATTAAAGAAAAGGGTCACAGAGACCGGCCGATCAGCCGGCCTCTGTGAGCCTTCGCCCACCCTGCTGTCAGGACAGCTCCAACGGACAAAGAGCTCCTCCCGTGGAGGGAACGGAGAAAAACCTTAAATTCATTTCCCGAGCAAGCCGTCCACATCACACTGAGCCAAACCGAGGTCTGCATTCTTGCCGCACCTCAATCCCGCATGTGTGCGCCGTACGTCTTCTCTCCCACCGCAGGATGTGGTCGTTGAACGCGGGGCCCCGCCAAATTCATGGCTGCACCTAAAATTTGCTCGTTTACATTTTACGGTGCCGTTATTTGAATGTCAGCCGTGCAGAACAATAGTTGTCACGGTGACAGTAATAAAGACGCACCTTTCCCTCCATCAACCGGAGATGGGAAATCGAATAATGACAGAGCAAAGCGCATGGGAGGCAAATCGACAAGAATAAACCAATAAACAATTAAGAGGATACGACACCGACCTTAAGCGGCTCACACAGGTCAAACGATACATGCGACATTTACCGCGATGCAACCGCCGCATCTCTCGGTACTCCACCCAGGGGACCCTGCAAGGTTTCTTAAAACAAAGCTGACATTACGTCTTCTTGCAGCGAGTCGTGCTCCCGGTTCTTGGATGTTCTTTGGCCCTCATCTGGTTTTCTATACTTCTTGAAAATTGCGAGAAAATCCCTCCACACGTGCACCGGAAAGGATTGTAATTCTGTCCCCTCACTTTCTCCCATCTACATTGACAAAGCTGAAACGGATTTGCTGATCATCAAATACCGAACCTGCAAAGAGGCTGAGCAAACCACCACACTGTGTGTGTGCGTGTGTGTGTGTGTGTGTGTGTGTGTGTGTGTGTGTGTGTGTGTGTGTGTGTGTGTGTGTGTTTGTGCGCATGCACACGCATCAGGTACTGAGGGACTGGGTCATTTTAGCTGCTATCATACCATTCAGTGGAAACTGGAGGTAACGCTCTAAACATGAACAGGTTTGAAGATCAGATGTTCTAAGAACCCCTTCATTCATTCATTCACTCACTCACTCACTCATTTGTAAGTATCAGATCACGACTTCTTCCTGTGCCATCTACAAAAACAATTCCTGCTGTCATCCTTCCACACGCAAACATCTGCCTGCGCACAGATAAGACGAAGACGTCCGAGTGTTTGCAGACCGGCCTCACTTGAGTCTCTTCCTCATTGAGCGGCTCAAATCTTTTATTCTCACGCAGCCCAAGCCTGAGGGGGCTTGGATGGAGATGGAGAGGAAGAAAATAAGACAGGACCTGGGGGGTGGGGGAGGTCACAGGGCTCCACCTTACAATGTCACTGTATGCCGGATAATAAACACACACACACACACACACACACAAACACACACACAGCAATCTCACTGAAGGCATCGAGAGGCGTCGGTGGCACAGACAGGAAAGTCACTCATTCAATCCAGGGACTCATTCCATCCACACATAGAGGAATATTAAAAGTCTGAAGCCATGAGAGTATCGTATGTGTGTGTGTGTGTGTGTGTTGTAAATGCACTGGACGTGCACGGTATCATCGGCCTCGTAACTGAAGGCAACACAGGACTGCCCCCCGAAACACACACAAACACACACACACCTCTCCACCTCAGGCGGACAGATAGACGTGGGGTAGTGTGTACTCAAAAGGTCAGATGTGTGTGTGTGTGTGTGTGTGTGTGTGTGTGTGTGTGTGTGTGTGTGTGTGTGTGTGTGTGTGTGCGCGTGCGTGCGTGCGTGCGTGTGTGTGTGTGTGTGTGTGTTCACCATGTGGACCCTCCTGTAACCCAGTGACAATGAACACATGTTTTCTTTTTCTCCAGCCTGCACATTTTCACCCCTGGGTTAGAACTTCATCTCAGCTACAAACATGTTGAAAAAGGTTTTCACAGGGTGAAAAAAATAAGAATCTAGCAAAGCGGCGCACCATCCTACTTCTATTTTTATTAATGTCATTATGGAAATTAAAAATGATTATGGTTCATCTAGATGTCCTGAAGAAGCTCCTCCAGCTGAGCAGCTCTCAGGGGGAGAGTAACATTATTTAAAACATTTAAGGTGAATGAAAATTACAATAAAATCCCTTCTTTTGTGAAGTTAAATCTGCAAACATCTGGAGGTTAACTTCACAATGAACTTCGCTTTCGGTTTCAGTAACGATTGAGAACATTAAACCCCAAGTTGGATGGGCGTAGCCTCTTGGATCCCCCCGCAACACACACACACACACACACACACACACACACACACACACACACACACACACACACACATCAATTAGAGGGTAAAAGTCACAGGGATGGGAGAAACACTGCCCGTGTCCTGCCACTGGAAACCTTCAACTGTGGAGAAGTTGAGGAGCAGCAGCACCAGGTCTCAGCAAAGCTGAGGACCACAAAGAGACGAGAAGAACCGTGACTTTTAGACTCCACGGACAGCATCCGATGACGTCCACGCAGATGCAACTCTTTTGTTCTACGAAAGGCGCGCTGGACTCACCTGACAGGGAGAGGAGCAGCGCGGTCCCGAGGAGGAGCATGTCTGCGGACGTCCGGACGCGGGTGGAAGTCCCGGACGCGAGTGGAAGTCCCGGACGCGGGTGGAAGTCCCGGACGCGGGTGGAAGTCCCGGACGCGGGTGGAAGTCCCGGACGCGGGTGGAAGTCCCGGACGCGGTGCGCACTCTGCTGCGCGCCCCGGAGACAGACGGCCGACCGCCGCCGCCGCTACATTCACCCGCGCCGCTGCGCCTCAGTCCGTCCGTCCAGGTAAGTCCAGCAAGTTTCAGGATGTGTCGGAGCAAAGTGCGCGCCGTACGTGCGTGTGCGTGCGTGAGGCGCGCCTCTGGCGGAGGAGTCAGGGGGATGAAGGAGGTCTCAGGGGATGGAGGAGGTCTCAGGGGGCGGAGGAGGAGGCGGTGTGGGCGGGCGGCTGCCAGTCCCGCGGGTTCTCATCACGACGCGGATCCTCCGCTGAGAAGGTCCCGTTGCCTTCTGCGATCTTAATGCCGGCCGGCAGAGGAGGCTGGGGTTGTTAACTGGTGATATCCCTCCTCCTCCTCCTCCTTCTCCCCCTTCTCCTCCTCCTCCTCCTCCCCTCCTCCTCCCCTCCTCCTCTTCCTCCTCCTCCTCCTCCTCCTCCTCCTCCTCCTCCTCCCCCCACGTCTGGGTTTATCATCGTCACCTTTAGGGGCAAGAGGACTCGGGGCTGCTCGGAGACAAGGAGAAGGTTGATTTAGGTTATTTAACACGGTTGGGTTCAATAGAAAGAGTCAAAAAGAGACAAAACCCCATTCAATTCCGGAATATCCAGAATATATCTTTATTCCTCTGCAAGTGTCTGCTTCCGCTCCAGACACAAAGCTGACAATGAAGATGATCTCTATTCCTCCCACATGTCTTTGGCACCATTGAGGGTCTCACCTGTGAATCAAATCTGGGAGCAGAGTTCTATTACTAGTACCACTGGCAGAGCTGGTTCTTCTAATGAACAGCTCTTTATTTTCTGAAGCTTTCCAGGTTATTTTCCAAATTCAACCTCAGTGTTTTTGAGGAAGACAAAACCCCAGAGAATGAAGATATGGGGGGGGGGGGGGGGGGGGCTTTCGGTCCGGTGGAGATTAGTAAATGAATAAACCGAAATTGTGGTTGCAAACTCCTGAGGATTTAACACATTTCTGTCCAATGAAATTAATTTGTGTTTTTAGCAAGGCTGTAATTGCGGAGCACCTCTGAATCCTCACCCCTTCATTCTGTGTTTGAAAATAAACAGAGAAGATCCGCAGCCCGCTGCCTCCTGACCGCACATGGAGGTCCAAGACCTCAGGTTCATCTACTGGTGGCTGTTTCTTCTGGTTACTTGCACCAGAGCAGGAAGTACTTTTAGAATGATGGAAGGAAGAATAGCCAAGTCTGTTTATCTCCTCATGTTGACATGGATGTGAAGAGGTGCTGGAAGACCTGGTGGTGCTGGAGGCAGGCCTCCTGTCACCCCAGGTGGAAGACATCTTCTTCTGCAGGGCTTCAGACCAATCCAAACATCCGGTGCTAGCCTCCTAAATGAAACGTGAAGGCTCTTGCTCTGGAGGTCCAGCAGAATGTTACATTTATGGAGCAGCAACATTAGGAGGTCAACTACAATCCTCTGGACACAAACCCTCCAGTATCCCTCCTGCAAAAGAGATATCTGTACCATAATTTGGGGGTCTTCTGTGGCATGCGTTGTCTGGTCCCTCGCCGAGGAGCTGTTGGCCTTGGATGAGCCTAAAGCCCCCGGCATCCTAGCTACTGGTTAGGTTGGCGGCTTCAGGAGGGGGCTCAGGGTCTGGTTCACAAGCAAGGGAAGGATCGAGTGGGCAAGTGGGGATACACATACCTAGCTATCAGTGATATAGGACCATAGGGTATGCATACACACACACACACACACGCACACATATTTATATATATACACACTCCAGTGGTATGGGGGCATATGATACACATACCTACTTCTCCTTTGGGCTTTTCCCTTCCACGGTCTGAGGGGAAATCCTGCAGGGCACGCAAGGTCCCCCTGGTCAGTTTGCCAGCGACCAGCTGGATGATCCAGAGGAGGAATGGGAGAAGGTCATGTGGTCTGATGAGACAAAAATAGAGGTTTTTGGTCTAAAGGCCACTCTGCGTGTTTGGAGGAAAAAGAAGGACGAGTCCAACCCCAAGAACACCATCCCAAGCGTGAAGCACGGAGGTAAAAACATTATTCTTTGGGGATGCTTTTCTGCAAAGGGGACGGGACGACCGCACCGTATCGAGGGGAGGATGGATGGGGTCGTGCATCGCAAGATCTTGGCCAACAACATCCTTTCCTCTCTAAGAGCCTCGAGATGGGACGTGGCCGGGTCTTCCAGTATGACAACCACCCCAAACACAAAGCCGGAGCAACCAAGGAGTGGCTCCGTAAGAAGCGTCTCAGGGTCCTGGAGAGGCCAAGCCAGCCTCCAGACCTGAACCCAATAGAAAATCTTTGGGGGCAGCTGAAAGTCCACATTGCCCGGCGACTGCCTTGAAACCCGAAGGATCTGGAGAAGATCTGCATGGAGGAATGGGCCAGAATCCCTGCTGCAGTGCAAACATGCTCAACAACCACAGGAAATATTTGAAGCTCTGTTTTTCTGATGTATCAAATACATGTGTAATGCAATAAAAAGCAAATTAACGACTTAAAGATAATACAATGTGCTTTTCTGGATTTTTGTTTTAGATTCCATCACTCACAGTTGAAGAGTACCTGTGATAAAAATGACAGACTTCTACATGCTTTGCAAGTGGGAAAAGCTGAAAAATCAGCAGTGTATCAAATTCTTGTTCTCCCCAATGTATATACACACCAGTGACATCGGGTCATAGGATACACACACATATATACATACATATATACATATATACATACACACACACACACACACACACACACACACACACATACACACACACACACACACACACACACACACACACACATATATATATATATATATATATACATATTTACCAGTGATATAGGGTCATAGGGAATGCATACATAAATACATATGCACCAGTGATTGGTAGCAACCAGTTTTGGACTTTCAGAAGATGCTGAAATACACCTGTTGGATATTTTCTAATTGTAAACTCCAGCGGGTAGTTTGCTTGCAAAGCAGTGGGTTCAAAAAGCCATTTTCAACAGTGCAAGGCTTTCCACTAAAAAATATAATCTTCACTTTTTTTCCACAAGGCTGATGAAGACAGAAAGGTCTCACCGTGGGATGTGAAGATCCACATCCTGTGTTGTCTCTGGGATGTCGCTGTCTCTGTAGTTTTCGTCAGAAGGCCAACACAGCCAAAAATACTGGAAGCCAAGAACAACAGCCGTATTTGTCGTTGTGTCTGAGAGAGAGATGAGAAGATGGTTTGGGTCTCATGTGTGTTCACACAGCAGGAATACCCCCGGGGGAGGATTCTGAAGGCTCTCTGTGAAAAACTCACAGGAAAAAAACAACAAGCAGAAAGTCTTTGCAACATGTTTGCAGAAACTTCTCTTCAGCCAAATCCACATTTCCCTCAACTTTACCCAGAATAATCTAGCCAGATCGGGCTACTGTGGGTCGAAGAACAAGAACAAGAAGAAGAGGAGGAGTGCGTGTTCGGAAGCAGAGAGAGAGGAGGAAAGAAAAGAGCCTGGGACTGAGAGAAGGGACTTTGAATATTGGGACCATGACAGGAAAAGGTAGAGAGTTGGACATGATGCAGAGAAGGAAGGTGGATATACTGTGTGTCCAGGAGACCAGGTGGAAAGGAAGTAAGGCTAGAAGCTTAGGAGCAGGCTTTAAGTTGTACTATTATGGTACTGAGAAGAAGAGAAATGGAGTAGGAGTTATCTTGAAGGAGGAGTTTGTTAGGAACGTCCTAGAGGTGAAAAGAATGTCAGATAGACTTATGAGTCTGAAACTGGAAATTGAAGGTGTGATGCTCAATGTTGTTAGTGGCTATGAACCACAGGTGGGATGTGAATCTGAAGAGAAGGAGAACTTCTGGAATGAGTTGGATGAAGTGATGCAGAATATTCCCAGAAATGAGAGAGTGGTCATTGGTGCAGACTTCAATGGACATGTTGGTGAAGGCAATAGAGGGGATGAAGAAGTGATGGGCAGATTTGGTGTCCAGGATAGGAATGCAGAGGGACAGATGGTGGTAGATTTTGCAAAAAGGATGGAAATGGCTGTAGTGAACACCCTTTTCCAGAAAAAAGAGGAACATAGGGTAACTTATAAGAGCGGAGGTAGGAGCACGCAGGTAGACTACATCTTGTATAGACGAGGTAACAAAGTGGTGGAAGATAAAAAGGGAAGAGTGTTGCATGGTTGTCAGGGAGGAGTATAGAAAGGGTCTGGGTGGTCAGGGTGAGCTTCCAGATGATTGGACAACAACAGCTAGTGTTATCAGGGAGACAGGTAGAAGAGTACTTGGTTTGTCATCTGGAAGGAAAGTAGATAAGGAGACTTGGTGGTGGAATGAGGAAGTGCAGGAGTATATACAGAGAAAGCGGTTAGCGAAGAAGAAGTGGGATACTGAGAGGACTGAAGAGAACAGACAGGAGTCCAGGGAGATGCGGCGAAAGGTAAAGATAGAGGTAGCAAAGGCAAAACAAAGGGCGTACGATGACTTGTATGTTCGGTTGGATAGTAAGGAGGGTGAGAATGATCTATACAGGTTGGCGAAACAGAGAGATAAAGATGGAAAGGATGTACAACAGGTCCGGGTGATTAAGGATAGAGAGGGAAATGTATTGACAGATGCTAGCAGAGTGAAGATGGGAAGATGGGAAGAAGGGAAGATGGAAAGAGTACTTTGATGAGCTGATGAATGTGGAAAATGAAAGAGAGGCAAAGGTAGAAGAGGGGACTATTGTAGACCACAAAGTAGCACAAATTAGTAAAAGTGAAGTAAGGAAGGCATTGAAGAGGATGAAGAGTGGAAAAGCGGTTGTTCCTGACGATATACCTGTGGAGGTGTGGAAGTGTCTAGGAGAGACAGCAGTAGATTTTCTGACTCGGTTATTCAACGGGATCTTAGAGAGTGAGAAGATGCCTGAAGAATGGAGACAAAGCGTGATGGTGCCTATTTTTAAGAATAAAGGGGATGTGCAGAATTGTGGCAACTATAGAGGGATAAAGTTGATGAGCCATACAATGAAGTTATGGGGAAGAGTAGCGGAAACTAGACTGAGAGCAGAAGTCAGCATTTGTGAACAGCAGTATGGCTTCATGCCAAGGAAGAGTACTACAGATGCAGTATTTGCGTTGAGAATGCTAATAGAAAAGTACAGAGAAGGCCAGAGGGAGCTGGTTTGTGTTTTTTTAGACCTAGAAAAAGCATATGACAGGGTGCCAAGAGAGGAGCTCTGGTATTGTATGAGGAAGTCTGGAGTGGCAGAGAAGTATGTTAGACTGGTGCAGGACATGTATGCTAGCTGTGAGACACTGGTACGGTGTGCTGTAGGGGTAACAGAGAAGTTCAAGGTGGAGGTGGGACTCCATCAGGGATCAGCGCTGAGCCCCTTCTTGTTGGCAATGGTGATGGACAGGCTGACAGATGAGGTTAGACAGGAATCCCCATGGACCATGATGTTTGCGGATGACATTGTGATCTGTAGTGAGAGCAGACAACAGGTAGAGGAACATCTAGAGAGGTGGAGGTATGCTCTGGAAAGGAGAGGAATGAAAGTTAGTCGCAGCAAGACAGAATATATGTGTGTGAATGGGTGGAACTTGGGTGGAACGGTGAGGCTACAGGGAGTGGAGATCAAGAAGCTGGAGGATTTCAGGTACTTAGGGTCAACAGTCCAGAGCAACGGAGAGTGTGGAAAAGAGGTGAAGAGACGGGTCCAAGCAGGTTGGAATGGGTGGAGAAAAGTATCAGGGGTACTATGTGATAGAAGACTATCGGCCAGAATAAAAGGAAAGATGAACAAGACAGTGGTGAGACCAGCGATGATGTTTGGACTACAAAACTGTTACAATGACCAAAAGACAGCAGGCAGAACTAGAGGTTGCAGAAATGAAGATGTTGAGGTTCTCTTTGGGAGTGGCCAGGATGGATAGGATCAGGAATGAGTCTATCAGAGGAACAGCACATGTCAGATGTTTTGGAGAGAAAGTCAGAGAAGCCAGACTGAGATGGTTGGGTCATGTACAGAGGAGGGATAGAGAATATATTGGTAGACGGATTCTAGAATTGGAGCTGCCAGGCAAGAGGTCTGGAGGAAGACCAAAGAGAGGATTTATGGACATAGTGAGAGAGGATATGAAGGTAGTTGGTGTGAGAGAGGAGGATCCGGAGAATAGGGTTCGATGGAGAAAGTCGATTTGCTGTTGCGACCCTTGAAGGAAAAAGCTGAAAGAAGAAGAAGAAGAAGAAGAAGAAGAGGTGAAGGAAGGAGCCAGTGGTTTAAACACAGGAACTTATTCAAAATCCTATGAGGAAGGTGTGATCCAGTGGACAACAGGAACAACCAGAGGTTAGATTCACACTTTCAAGTAGACTCCCTACCTTATTGATTTGTATTTGTCACAGTGAGTGTTGAGCGCAAGGCTCTGCAGGCAGCGTGGCAGGGACTGCCGCGAGGAACAATGGCAGGATGGCTGCTTTTGTTCATTTCTTAACAGCCTCACTTACAAATTTTAAACTGCTATCTACAAGTCCATTTAAGGTTATATGCACACTCATTAATCTTCACACTCTCAGAGAAAGAGTAACAGCCCCTCCTTCCCCCCCATCAAGCAAATGACATGTTTCCCTGTTTATCCCCAGAGGTCGTCCAACCCCGAGGCCTGTTGGGTAACAAGCTGTCCGGCTAATCAGAGGAAACCTCCTCGCTCTCCAGGGACAGACATATGGTGGACACCACTGGGACTTCACAAACAGCAATAGAGGCAATGTCCTTCTGGATTTCTTCATGACTACATCTTGCTACACATATATATATATATATATATATGTGTGTTTTTATATTCTATAGTAACTTCACTGTCATTAGCAGGAAAATGCTGTTTTTTGACAAAAATGTCATTTCAATTGTCTCTTGTAATGGCAGAGACCTCAGCTGAATAATTAAGCGAAGAGAGTCGGGTGATGTGAGAGAGAAAATATGCACTTTTAATTAAAATGATTATATTCATCGTCACAAAAGGTTAAGAACATTGTTTGTTACTTTATTTGCAACCCTTGCTTTTTCTCTTGCCGTCAAAGGCCGTCTCCATGGCAAAACACATAAACGATATAAACAAGTCGTCAGGGGAAATTATTTCAGGTAGGTTTTGAAGGACAATCATATTCTAATAACTCCTGACTCGAGGGCTTCTGTGGAGGGTGTTCATTTAAACATACATTTTGTGCATAAAACAAAGCAAAGTATATTGTTATACCTGTAGCTGAGTGGAAAAAGAGTGATAATGCTACGATACGATCGTAATTTGCTTGATGTTCTCACAAGATGATGTTATAAGAATTCCACGTCAGCTTTGACCTTCATCGGAGGTGGTGGAAGTTGCAGTCCCCTTTGTTTGGAACTTGGAACTTCAATCCCGTTTATGCGCGCGAGGCTGCTTTACTTTGAACCTCAAGAAATGCGGAGCAGCGTCTGGGCCCATGGTTAAACCCAATGTCCCATGGGTGCGGAGGGGTGGAGATGTGGCTGTGAGGAGGTGTGGAGGGCCGGGCTGGGCCCAGACAAAAAGGCTGCAGGATAGCAGCATGGACGGAAAGAAAACTGAAATCCCAGAGCAAACCTGGAGGGAAGCCCACCGACACAAACAACTCTGTCAAAGTCCGAATGCAAGAGTCTCTCCATAGTCCAGAAACACAAAGTAGTGTCGTTCCTGTCCAGACCTATGTATCGTGATGTGCTGAGAATCATAAAGGGCAAAAAGGGCATATGTTAAAATGCATTCAAATCCTAATTGAATATAGTTTTTAAATGTTGTCCTCACAAACATCTTTTTTCGGCACAAAACCATTTGAACGTTGTGTGCCAGATATTCCAGGCATACATACTTCCAATGCCTTGATGTAACAACATTCTACTAATACTACTATTACTATACATTTTAGTCCTTGCTCATCAGTAGTTTCGGGGGCTTTCTTAGAAATAGGAGCACAAAGCTCGTCTCCACCGTGCCAAAGGCCCTGTCGTTTGTTGTTCACTTGTTGTTCATCCTGTTTTCTTAAAGACAATCTGTTTTGGAGGCCCCCTGGAGACCTGGGGCCCTGTTGGGCATTTGGTTAATTCATGTCCGGGGTATGAATTTGGGGGGTTGAAGGCCTGAAGGTGTAAGCAGGTTGGCAGGAGAAGTGGACTGATTCAAATAGGTTGTGTGGTCAGAGCAGCGTGGAGCTGCCAAGCATGTTGATGGCAAACAGTTGGCTGGCGCATGACAGGGGGGATGGAGGTCTGGCTGTGGAGACAAGGACACACGAGGGTGGGATGGGGTGGAGTGGAGTGGGGTGGAGTGGGGTGGAGTGGAGTGGAGTGGGGCGGAGTGGGGTGGAGTGGGGGCCACAGGGCTGGCTGGACAATCTGGCAATGAGTAAGAGATGACCTGGGGTCTTCTTCTGCTGCAGAGGTCAACCAGCTGTCTGGCTCCAAACGAAGGGGACAGCAGGAAGCCACAGACCCAAACACAAAAACAAACACACGATTAATACACACACATGCACTTACACAAACTCACACACACATACACACACACACACACACACACACACACACACACACACACACACACACACACACACAAGGAAAATTTACAGCAAATTGGCAGCCTTTGTAAGACAGTAAATGTAGCTCTGTATCTGGAAGAATGGGGTTTCTTGCAAATATTTACTTCAGTTAAAGATGATGATAGAGGGCTCAAACAGCCTGTTCTCAGATTCATTGCACCGTTGTCTCCAAGGTTCTCAGAAACCTCTGAGGCCTGTCAGGTGGAGGTTCAGCAGATGTCTGCTCACACAGGAAAGCTGCAGCCTCGATCTCAAACATAGGGAACAGGCTTTTTTAGGCTTCATGGTGAAAGAAGACATTACAACCAAGCAAAACATTTCAAGTCTGCTGATCTGTGTGTGTGTGTGTGTGTGTGTGTGTGTGTGTGTGTATGTGTGTGTGTGACTTACATTATCTCTTGTTTTTATTCTTGGAAAAACACACCACAGTATGCTGTAAATGTCAGTTAAAATAAAAACACAGAATATTCAGTGCCGTCCGTCAGCTGTAGAAAGGATGTGATCTCCTGCGCAGCACCTTCAGCCGTCTGCTGGTGGTTGGCAACCATAAGAGCGGCCCGTCAGCCCGTCCTAAAACACAAACATGGGCGCATCTGGACTGGGGGCTGCTAGACTGATATTAAATAAACATCCTTCTTCTTTTGGCTTTTCCCTTCCGGGGTCACCCCAGTGAATCAACCTTCTCCATCTAACCCTGATATTAAATAAAAATCCAAGCTACTTAAAGTTGCTCTACTCAGAGATAACTGCCAGTAACTACTGACAAGTTAGTACAACCTCAGTGAGGGGGAAGTTTAGAGAGAAAAAATGTATCAGATTCACATAAAATCCAAACACTGTGAATGTCTTTATTACTTTTTTCAGTTAGGAAAAAACTGTGCAGAAACCAAATGCACCAACAATCAAGTAACAACTGATGGTTTTTGTTTGAAAACTGGCTAAAATTTTAGACCTGAATATTTTGTGACAACAGCAGCAACAACAATAATAATAATAATATAAAGCTGCCATTATGTTTTTATTCATCATATGAGAGGATAAAGTGTCCACCAACACACCACAGATGCATGCCGGTAGCCTCAAGCAAGTGCGAATGCACATTTTTTTGGATATGGGACCCCAGGTGGTGGCTCAGATATAGAAACACGGGTATGAAAATGTGCAATAAATACACACCTATAAACACATGCCTTGGGAAACACATGGCAGTAAGAGTTGGATGGGAAGTAACTTTTGCCCAGACGGTTCTGGTTCTTCAGGCCATGACTTCACCCTGCAATGCAGACAGCCCAATACACCTGATTGTTCTTCAAAGTGAAAAATCCACACATCTGTGAGGATCATTGGCAGGAAGAGTAGACGTCTTACTCCTGTGCTAATATTCACTTATTTCAAGTGGTTCATCTATAAAACATGTCACCGCCTCTAAATCTTCCAGCCAAATGAATGTTCCCGGCAGAAATCTCCCTCCTTTGCTGCAACACTGATGCATGTCTGCTCCTCAACCAGCCCTCTGCTGCTCTGATCAAATGGGTGCCGTCTGTGGAAGCGAGAAGACGCCTGGAAAGTTATTAACATTAAATGCACTTTGTTGTTTTCACTCTGATGTGTTTTATCTGAAAAGGGAAGCACTGATGGCAGAAAATGGGTGAAAATCAAAAGTTTCAGACGTTTTAATTTAGCTTTTTTTTTTCCACCACCATCTACTTCAAGCAGTAATAACTGATAGACATATTGGAGGTGCAGGTCAGTCATTGATTAGACTCAATTCATGTCTCAGTGGGAGGAATGAAAGAAACCTCACCACTGCGATAAAATGGCAGTCAGAGATATTCTCTTCGTGGAAAAGAAAACACTCCTGTGGTTGAGGATTTCAGGATTTACGGGATCTCAAAAATCAACCTTGGAAAGTGTCTTCATGTGAAAATGTTCAGTCAAATAATCCAGGACAGCAACAGTCTGTCAGTTATCATTTCACAACCACAATCAGACGGGCAGATACTGGTATACACTATATATACCTATCTTATATACACTTGTACACACACACACACACACACACACACACACATCATCTCAATCTGTCTGAATACCTTCAAAGTGCAAAGCCAGGGCTTCATACACACTGCAGGGGTCGTGTGTGTTTGGTGGGTCTTTCCCTTTACAAGAAGCCAGAACATCATCAGGACTACCACGAGAGATCAGCTTGAGGAGAAACGAAGAGCTGGTTTGTCACCATCAAAACCCAGCTACAGTGCAAGAGACTTCCACTTCCTCAGCACCCCTCACTTTATGCTGCTCATCATAACATCTTCCTGAGAAGATAGGTGACTTCTTTCATGAGCCTTTTCAGCCCTGAGCGTCGAGCTTCAGCCCCCGAGGTGAGGGGTTCCTGGTTCCTGCGGGGGCCTCTCTCTAGCCAGCTTTCCTGGCCAGGAGCCCCGTCTTCGGCTGTTAAAACTAGAGGTGCTTTGCTCTCATGTGGTGGAAACGTGGTATATGGAAGTCTTGGCTGCTCGCTGTCTAAAGTGAGGGTCGATGGCCTTCATGTAAAGTCTTTGCATTCACTGTAAGATGGGAAACTTTAAAGGACCGTTTGATGCTCAACCTACTGCTACAACCGTCTGGCGGGAGTAAGCGCAGCTCATCCGACGCCAGCTGTGCCACATCTGACAGCGGAGGTGCATCCAGACCGGCCTCCGAAACACAAGTGTGAGAAGTGAATGGACATGTTCTGTTGCGGCAGCGAGGCTCGGTCTCACTCTTACTCTGACTCTCGCTCATTCAACGGCCACCAAGCCCTCCTTTTTAGCGCTCACCGAGGTTTAGCTTGCAAGGGATTATAGAGCCTTGACAATGGAACTACAGAAAAGTGAGTAAAAATGCCCGAGCGGAACGAACCCCTTTGCTGGGGCCGACCATCCACTTCTAAATCCCACTAATTCATGAAAATGTGTCGTAAGCATGTAATCAGTAACTCTTCCATATTAAGTAAAAGTCCCTGAGATGTTCTGAGGAAACGTCACAGACATCAGCGAGAGCAGCGAGAGACTAGAAACTTGGCCAGGGTTTGTCCTCACCATATTTTGTGTCAAATAAATTCTGTTTTCATAGAAATGTGCAGCCTCACGGACCGAGACGACAACATAGTTAAACAACGGGAAATAGTTTTGCAGGATTGGAACTGCAATAAAACAATTAAATGTTCGGGATAAATAAAGATAATAATATAAAATTAATGGCAGGAGAGGGAAAAAAAAAATCATGCTTATTAACAAAAGCATTAATCCCGATTAAAATATCACTTAATCTCCATAAGTCTGTGTGTCCTTTTATTCCAAAGTGAACACATTAAAATAAATCTGAAACTAATTGGGAAACTTGGTATTTCTCAAATGAACAGTGTTTATCTCCAAGTTGGAAGCATCGACATAAACGACAGAGAGCATCCTCAGGTCCAAACAGGACGACGCTCAAGAGACAATATCAAATAACAGAAAATACATTCAAAATGGAAAAACCTTTACCTCTCGATCCAAATGGGCCAATAAGTTAGATGTGAGTCTAAAATCAGGATTCTCAATTGCATTTTCCGTTGTTTTATTACTGGAGCCAGTTTTTCTGAAGACATGATCTGCTGATGTTATTGTTTGTGAAATGAGACAGATGCATTTTGTGTACTGCGACTACAACTACTGTATACTAGCTGCAGTGGGCTGGTTGACGAATATGACAGAGGCTACCATTAGCATTGCATGGCCGCCATTTTGCTGTCCCCATCACAGAGCTTTCTCTTGCAACATTTCATCTCAGCTTTCATTCCTCATACTGAGAAGGTATCAGGCTGACAGACGGCAAGGAACGAGTACATGCAAACAAGAACGAGAATCAACCGTGGGCTTGAGGGCCACTCCAACCATCTCGAGGGGACCGGCAAAAAACAAACAACCCCTGCTAATGGGAAATAGATCCGATGAATGAAAAGCGGCTTGATGGCTATGATCAAAGCTCCACAGGTAGAAGATGAAAGAGATGCTGCTGCTTGCTTGGGCTGAAGAGGACATGTTAAAGGTGGCTGAGCTGTTAATGAAGAAGAGCGTACAACCAAAAGGCCTCCCCCCTCCTGCACAGTGAAGAACATGTGACGGAGCATCCTTGGATGAAGTAGTGGAGCAGCAGCTCTGGGGGAGAAGGATGAAGCTTGTTTCCACACAAGTAACATCACAAGCAGACCGCCGTGTGTGTGTGTGTGTGTGGTCTAGCCCCCTTAACATTTCGGTCTCAGTCAATGTATTCATGTCTCAACATCAGCAGCCATGGGACTATAACACCTTGGGGATAGAGGGGAAGATACCTTGTGACCTGCAGCCCTCTTCTCCTCCTTCGACATGTTAGCATCCGCCTGCAGAGCCTCCTGCCTAAACCAGGCACACAGGGACACAAACCCTTTAGAACTATGATCATGGAAAACCTGAGTGATATCCAGGAACTTTTTCAGGTTATTTTTATACTTGAATGCCAAACAATCAGTACTGAAGTTCCTCAGCTGTGTGCAGTGGAGATGGAGATGGACACACACACACACAGACACACACACACACACACACACACACACACACACACACACACACACACACACACACACACACACACATGGATAAATGCATGTCTACTGCTCATGCTTCCCCAAGGGGTTAATAAAGGATAAATTATTATTTTTATGAATCAAATACTTGTTCTCCCTACTGTATATACTTTTCTACCTTGCCTGCCCTTTCACAGAGAATTCTGTATATTTATCTTTCTGTATATCTACCTCTCCTCCGCCCACATTAAATACCGGAGCACATCTCTTCCTCCCTTGGGTGGCAAGTCCCCTTCAGCACCAGGGGAGGCCGAGGCAAACAGGACAGGAGCCCTGATGGATGACCTGCCTCCCATTGCCTCATCTTTAACATCAGACCACCTCCACCATCTCACGAGCGCCTGGAGACCCTGCCTTGGGAAAATTCCAGTTGCAACAAAAACAGAGGCTCGCAGATTCAACTCCTAAAACTAAAATGAGCATTGGCAAGTGACAAAGTCTGAGGGAGTCCGAAGAAGATGGATTAGGTTTGACCCCAAGAAATAGAAAAATCATAGGTAAGACATGGTATGTTTGACACGAGATTTTGCAAAGCTAGTATTGTCCGGTTTCGACATTACAGAGGCGTGAGTGCTACAGCCTATATCAGCATGGGTTTTCAATCAGTGTGTTCACTTTTCTATTAAAGCAATGAAAAAAAGCCAACAAAAAACAAAAAAGTAACAAACAGGAAGAACTGACAGGTGATGCGGGACTTGGTCTGTTATTGTATCTGCTCATCTTGTTAGGCTGTTATGAATCACACTGCTGGTTTGGTTGTGTAATATGTTGATTCCCTCTGATTGGTCGCTGACAACAGAGTTTCCAAACCAGTATAGTGTTTTTACTTTCCCGGGAATCTGAAAGAACTGGAGGAGGACAGGGCGATTTGGTGGTATGATGCCAGGCTGTGAAAAAATGTTTTAATGATTCACTTTTGTTGGATTACCGAGACCTTTCCCAGGTGCAGCGCTGAGGTCTGGTCTCTTCTGAAGAGAGAGGAAGCCTTTCTGGAAAGTGAGAGTCCTGTTGTCCTGACAGGAGCTCTTGCAGCTGCACAAACAGCCATCTGACTTGGTCCCGTGTTGCATGATGAAATATTAAACCACCAAACCAACAACGCACTCGCCTCTGAAAGGCACTGCACCTGTATGATCCACGTGGATAAGGGAAATGGCCATTAAACTCCGCTCATGACATCATTTGGAGTGATTTTTTAGACCTTTTTCAAAAACACTAAGTTGCTTTTCTCTCTTTCTTTCTTGGGTTTTGTGCATTTATACTTGTGAAACCCGCAGATTGTAAAAATAAATGTAATAAAAATCCAGCGCCGTTTGGATGAAAATTTCTTAAACTCTCACAATAATCCCACAATAACGATCTGTTCCGGGTCCGACACCGATTCCATGCCTGTTGGTGTTATATAATGCCCATCAAACACTGGAGCCAAAACATCGCTTTGCCTCAACGTCTGAAAAGGCACAAAAATAGTCCCAAACACGGGCCTCAGCAAAGCGCGCCAACACAGAAACAATGCATGTTTCTATGAATGTGGGAGGTGCTTTGCTCTGAACAAGACATGACAACATTCAGGAAACCCATCTTTCCTGAAACCAAAGCCCCTTGAACGGGATAACAGACGTGAACTTGTTGTGGGAGCCCCGTAACCACAGAATACTGCAGTATAAATAATGCATTGCTGACATTTGCAAGGTAATGATGTACCTGCAGCTCACAAACACTCAACATAAAAAGAAATCTGGCATACTTCATGTGTGTGTGTGTGTGTGTACGTGTGTGTGTGTGTGGTCATTACAAAGCTGAGCTGCACCGTAAAAAAAGGAGTCAGTCAATAATTCTCAAAATTTGAAATTATAACCACTTATTTTATCATTTACTTCATTGGTAACAGCAAGAGCACAAGTTTGAGGATGTTCCCGGAGATGAGGGTGATTTATCACGTGAGCTGATCCGTCACTTGAAAAAAAAGAAAAACATGGTTTGGGACTGATGGATCTCCACTCCTACTGGTCAGCACCTTCAGCAGAAGATGGATTATCAACCCCGCTTGGACTGAGACGCGGCAAGGGTTTCTCCGGATGAACCGCGGGGCTCCACGTTCCTCGTAGATCACCTGTGCATCTGGGAAGGGCTTTTTTCATGTTTAACTGTTTGACCCTACCAACGCCACCTTGAAAACATCAACTGCAGCCGATACCTGTCGGCGGAATGGGAAGGAGAAACAATACCAGCGAGGGGAGAGTGCAGGACCATTCAAGCATGAAATAACCACAAATTGTTCCCAAATCATGTGAAATTTCTCCCACTCAGCTTCTCCTATCTCTCATATCTACACCTCTCATTTTGTGCCTCACCCTTTGTCTCCTCCATCCATCTCCTGCTCCTCGCCTCTGCCCACCTCTTCCCCTTCCACCCCTTCCACCCGGTGTCTTCCTCGTTACCATTTTAAAGGCTTGTTAGTTCCACTTGAGATGCCAAATGACAAACAAATGCAGAGAAATGCTACCTTGCCCCCCCCCCTTTTATAGAGCTGCAGATTAGAAAACAACAGAATAAGAGCAGAGGCACCCGCCCCCACCTGTCAACCATTAATCCTCATATGGGATTTAGACACTAAAAACACACAAAAGCTGTGTATCGACCAACAGAATATAATTTTTACCTTCGTTTTCTGAGATCGGAGATCATAGATGCCTATGAGCCACTCTTTGGATACAGTAAGCTACAGTAAGTAGTCAGCTTCTCAGGCTGGGGTTGTGCTGATTCTGATTTTTGGAATTGCTTTTAATGTTGCGAATATATTATAAGGGAAGCCCCTTCAGTTTCACTGTCTCAATGCACAGGACTCTTTGTTCTGTTGGACAATCTACCTTTGGGTAAAATCCACAGCATCGTTGATTACACGTACCGGTACTAGTGACTTTGGACAGAATCCTGATCTCAGGGTGGAGTCTGCCTTGTGGATTCCACTGATATCGACGCTCTATTTATCCCCCATAGTAGTGTCTGTACAGTATATGCATTCATTCATTATCATAGACATTCAACCATTCACCCCCTCATTCACACATCTGACCAACGGAGGGTCTCCATGAACCTCCTGCATGTTTGGACTGTGGGAGGAACCAACAGGAACCAAACGCAAACACGGGAAGAACATGGAGACTCCACAGCGAAAGGAACACCTCTGACCACTGCACTTCTTTGTGGTCAGAGGTGAGCCTGTGTTATTCACCAAAAGACATTTTTTGAATTCTGCTCACCTGTAAGATAGACTGTCACCTGTTGGCTTCATCTTGTTCAACCCATTCCTTTGCAAAAGGTTTTCTTGAGTTACGCTGCTTTTACAAGTACAGTGGAAAATGTGCCAAATAAATAAATGAATATGATTAGCATGCAACAGGACACCTCTAAAAATATCGAGTGCAACTTCTTTATCAAATATCTGCTGTTTCGCTGTTGGCTCCGGGTTGTACTTAGTAGCCGGTCTCCACCACCCAGACCTCATCCACCCTGATAGGGCTCATCTGTGTGAGTGTGTGTTTGTTCAGCAGGGCGGGCGGGGGGGGGGGGGCAAGCAAACACGTCCTTTTCAGTCTGCACAGCCAATATTGACAAGTGTGCTTGGCAACATGTAGCAGGTCAAATTAAGTACAGTAGCAACAGTGGCAGAGCACAAAGGGCCACCGACGGCTTATCACGGGACGAATTATCCCCGTCTGTCTGAGTGAGACGTCGCATGGACGGACAAACAGACACCGACTCAAGCTTTGGAGATGAAAAGTGTTCAATAACTTGTAGGACCACGGCAGGCCATCACTGAGGAATATTGCTCTTAAACAAGGCCGAACACAGATATTCAAAGTTTATGTATTCAAAGTTTAGAAGACCGTAATTTTTGCTTGAAAATACCTGAAACTTTAAACGCACGGCTCTGTGTTTGACCTTTTTCCCAAGTGACATTATTACTCTGCTCCATCATCCTGCTGGGATGTCATCAGGTGCCAATAATCTCACCCCCCCCCCCCCCCCCCCCCCCACCACACACACACACATCAACATGCACGCCAGGCTGTAGGTTTAGTATGCAAACACACAACAAGCCCATTGAGAGCCTTAATTGAGATTATTATCATTTCTAATTGAACGGAGCAGCTTCAGCTCGACCTGTGTGGAGGGACAAATAAGTGGATGGATGCATGAAAACAGAGGGTGCAGAAAGAGAGAAAACAGCAGAAATAAATTGCAAAGGAGATTATTTTAATATACGTGAGAACTTGGAGGTCAAGACCATGGATACACAGCGGCACAAGGACGCTCACACTGACGGGCCTGGTTTTTACACTATACTCCATTTAGAATCTGAAAAGAGACAATAGGAACAGTATTATTTCAAAAAGGTAATTAAAATTCATTTGTCAGCCCTTGCTTCCCACAAAGGTAACCCTTTGTTATCTTTGGACCCTCACCCTGAATCTAAACCCAGCGCTGACCCTAACCGTATCAACCCTAACCCTAACCTTACTCTTTTTTACCTTTGTATCCCCAACCCTGAACCCAACAGTAACCCTTTGTTACCCTAACCCTGACCGCACCTCATGAAAAATACAATTTATGCAGTCGGATCCTCCCTGGAGCCGCGGTGAACTACAGTATTCCTTTTCCGTCTTCTTCTGGACCTACGGTGGTTTCCAGGAATCCTACCAGCCTGTGGGTCGAATGAGGTGATGTGACATACAAATTCTAACAGGACTGTTTTATCCAACCGTATCTGCTTTCTCCTCAGGCCCCTGGAAATGATTGTCTCCAGAATAAATAGCTGACAGCCTGCTGAGTGAAAGCCAAGATCAGTTTAACGGCCACAATCTTTTTAATGAATACACCACTGGATATCACCATAAAATAAACAAATAAATAAAACTTCCATCAAACGAAACCCATGGTTTGCACAAGATTTTTGTCTCAATATTTCTTAGGAAATCCAGAAATTATTTGCAATTCTTATGGTTGCATTTATTGTCCATAGATTAAGTTTGTTTTTGGTGTCCTGACAAAAACCGCATGTTCACTCAGATAGGGTTTCCTTCTCAACCACAGAAGTATTTCATCACACTCCTCTACAACCTTATTTCAGTGTGAACCGGAAGCTCCAGCACACAGGACAGTCTTTAAATGCTCTCGACCTCATCCACAACATTTCTTTCAATTATCTTCAATATGCGAGGTGGTCCTAAGCAAATCAAGATGGCGGCGACAGCTGAGCATGCTGAGATGCCCTGGTCGGCGTCAGCATCAGCATCAACAGCAAGGTCCCTTCATCACCACGCAGCTGTTAAATTGCAGTCAGAAAACCGAAGTTGATGTGAAAGTCTTTTAAGAGTCACAGCTGGGCCCTGCCCTATGTGCATCAGAGGGGAATGAGGATGGAGGAGTGATGGAGAGTGACAGCCGACAGATTGCCGGCGCTTGCGGCACAGCCTCAGGTGAGGCTGGGGAAGAGAGATCACCCCCGCTGATGTTCAGGCGAAGGAGGCGGCGAGCACAGCTGTGCGCAGGGAAGAGGGAAGTGCAAAAAGAAAGTGAGAGACTCGGTGCACAGAGGAGGCATGCACGCTCACACGGACAATTTGAGGTCCTGGCATGTATGATGGTTTTGGCCTGTGTGTGTGTTTGTGTGTGGTGTGTGTGTGGTGTATGTCTATGTGTGGTGTGCGTGAGTGAGCGTGTGTGGGGTGTGTCTGTATGTATGTATGACAGAGTGTGTGTGTTTGTGTGTGTGTGCGTGTGTGTGTGTGCGTGTGTGTGTGTGTCAAACATGGCCCTGCGGCAAAGGATCTGCTGTCACCAAGAAGTGTCAGCTGCTTAGCGACAGACTGACAGATTTTCACAAACTAATTTGACTCTGAGGAAGATGACATGAGACATTCATGAATCTTTCCACTTCCTGCCAGTGGATAATCAAGGGTGCAGCTGATGATGATGAAGATGATGAACATGATGACTCCGATGATGATGGAGGGTTGTGAGGCTCCGAAGGCTCATAGGTTGGCCGTTCAATCCCAATCCCCGCCTCTCCAACTCACAGTGTTTGAGCAGGGCAGAGAGAGAAAGAAAGAAAGGAAGCTGTTGCGAGGCGCATTGAAACACACCTTACCCTTGTGTTGCCCCGGCAACGTGATTGTCCTTCTCGGGTTTGATCGTTGGCTCTTTTCGTGGTACTTTGCCTGAAATACTTGGCCCAGGTTGTGTGGAAAAATAGCACTGGCATTTCCACATGACCCCCACCAAAGGGGGGATGTCTCTGATTCCACTACAATTAGATACAAATTAATTAAATCCAGCTAATTGATGGCTTTTACTATAATCTGAAACTTTTCTTTTTATTTGCAGTGGAGATCGAAGTGCAACAGGGAGATAGGAGTGCAACAGGCTCTGAGCTTCGTCTTGTTTGCAGTGGTGATGAACAGGCTGATAGGTGAGGTCAGACAGGAGTCTCCGATGTTTGCGGACGACATCGTGATCTGTAGTGAGAGCAGAGAGGAAGAAGGTGGAAGAAAATCTAGAGAGGTGGAGGTGTAGAGGTGAGCGTCACCAAGACAGAATACATGTGTGTGAATGAGATGAAACCAAGTGGAACGGTGAGGCGTCAGGGGCTGGAGATGAAGAAGGTGGAGGAATTCAATTTAGGGTCAGCAGTCCAGAGCAATGGAGGGGGTGGGGAAAATAGAATAGAATAGAATTCTATTTTCTCCACCTGTTCCATTGCAACCTGCTTTCACATGTTTCTCCACCTCTTCTCCACCTGCTCAGAGGAGTGTCAGCCAGAATGAAAGGAAAGGTGGAGAAGGCAGAGGTGAGAGCAGCCGTGTTGTTTGGTTTGGAGACACTGAGAAGACAGGAGGCATGGCCACCCTGAAAATGTCAATGCAGGTTCTGGTTGATCCTTGTCAAAATCTTATTGGCAACTGGACTTGATTTCTTCCCACGAAGACATTCCTCCTCTCATCTGAGAAGCTTCTTCAGTTCCAATGAACTGTAGGGGAGTTTTCGCCCTCTGACCGCTGGAGGTTGGGAGTCGTATCGTCCTCCAAAACATGTCCTTTACTTGCATGCTGGGAAAGCATCTCTTCAATCTAAGCTTCACTGCTGACATTCCTGCTCATTTGTAGCACAAACATCTTCAATCACTTTATATTTCACTTTGACTGCTGAAAGTCAATAAGCATATTCCATGGTGGACACTTGGAATCTCATATTTTGACTTTTCGTTTGCAAACAAAATTAAATAAAGTGTTATAAGTGATGATCCTAAATCAGAATAGATTATTTAATGAGGGCCCACTTAGAGGAGCAGCCGCTTGCTGCAGAGCCAATTAGACTGCATTACCTCTAATGATCGTCCCAAAAGCGGCGGCTCCATCAAGCTCCATAGCCCATTGAGGGGATTCTGCTGCTCCTCTGCAAAGGGAGGGAGAGAAGGGACGTCAAAAATCTGTGTAAGTTCTTGCAAGAGGGAAAGCCTCTCTTTGCCCGGATGCTCAAGAACAGCAGATGATTGTCCACAGCAGCTGCATCAGATCTTAAATCCATCGCACACAGGGTTGTGGAAGATGCCCCTCCAAAGTCTGCCGGCGGGGAGAAGAGTGTAGAGTCCGGTGGGAGGCGACCACCCGTGGACCAACCCGAGCAAGAACACGGCAAAGCTGCAATTAACACTTTCACTTGTGAATCCAAAAGTCATCCGGCTGTAGAACAAGTGCTTTCATGTGAACACATTTCATAGGAGGGTTTACCAGCTGCCGTCTCCACGCTGGAGATACAGAGATAGAGATAGAGAGGCATTGCCTGTCCTTGCCAGAGCTACAAGATTTGGACATTTGGATATGTCTTTCTCAACCAAACTCTTGGAGGGAGGGAGGGAGGAAGGGAGGGAGGGATGGATAGATAGATAGATAGATAGATAGATAGATAGATAGATAGATAGATAGATAGATAGATAGATAGATAGATAGATGGATGGATGGATGGATGGATGGATGGATGGATGGATGGATGGATGGATAGATAGATAGATAGATAGATAGATAGATAGATAGATAGATAGATAGATAGATAGATAGATAGATAGATAGATAGATAGATAGGTCAAGACGGTGAAAGACATTTCAGGTGCAGATCCTCACAACCTGCTAAGACATCAACTTTACACTTTTATATGCATAATGTATATCAGTGACAGGCAGTGAGGTACTGACTTCGATGAGGCAAGGGAACTGCGTGCCTCACTTAGTTTGCAGCTGTTTTATGATTACCCGGCACAAGAAACTAGTAACACACATGCAGTTGTTGACAAAAAAAACTGTTCATTGGAAACATAGTTCATGTAGAAAAAATGTTTAAACATTTTAATAGCAACATACAGAGACAGGCTGTCTCTCCCTGGGTTAATATTCCTGGGTATCAATGTGCCCAGTCTGGTGAAGCAGAATAAAGCTCAGTGAGACCTTGATGTGGCCCTGGGATTCTCTGGAATATCAGTGATCAATGATTCAGTCATTCACTCACTTACTCACTCCCTCACACTCCTGCACACTGCTGGCCTGTTTCATTTTGTCCCAAACGAGCACACCTTGTTCAGAAAGCAGTCACGGCAGGGGGCGCTCTGTGTGTGTCTGTATGTTTAGAGTACGTCTGTTCTAAATTCACAATCAAAAGGCCAGCAGCTGTGTGGTAGGATTCAAACCCATTTGGATCACTGTGCAAAATACTTCCGTTTTACATCCTTAAATTCTTTATAAAGGCAGCGAGCCCTGCTGACAGATTGGTGCATTCACACACCTTACCTGCACAGTCACGCCACAAACACACATCAATTAGCAGCGGCCTCCCAGTGGGACGTCGTGAGACTGGCACACAAAGACCCAGTGAGCTGATCTGTGGTCCATTTGCTCACTGCAATAAAAACAATGTTGATGTGAACCGGCAGAGTAACTTAGCAACCATCTGAAAAGAGCTGAAATTAAACGTTACGCTAACAGACAGCCAGGAAATGCAAACTCTGCATTAACTCTGTGGGAGCTCCGGGATGGTCAATAAAAAGGCCCCGGACCTTCATGCAGATGTGATTGCCCTGAAAGCCTCCTGGTCAGCTTATCTGCTCGGAGGAGATAGCCCGCAGTAACTCACTTACATTCCAGATACTTAAAGATGAAGAGCTCTTCTGGGGACAAAAGGAGACGGACGTGGCAGAGAAACACTTGATTTGCTCCTCTGCCCTTCCCCTCTCTCCTCTCCTTCTTCTTGGCTATCTTTCCATCTCCATTCCACTCCATCGCCTTTCTAAAATATCACCTCATCTCCCTTCTTTCCTCCCCTTCCCTTTTCCCTGTCCCTCTTCTTGCAGCCGACCAGTCAGAGCACATCCCGCCGCCGAGGCATCATCTGAAAAAATCCATAAAAGTCATCAGTGTTTTTGTTGTTTTTCATTTCCGAAGCTGCTGCTTCAGCGAGCTGCACGCCGTCGATCCAGGCTGGGAGAAAGGGGGCCGCTTGATCAGTAAACCCTCGGAGTAACGCCAGTGGTGCATCCACTCACAGACACAAACACACAATCTGAATATACAGCAGTCAGTAACTCAGGTCTCAAATTGTTTTTTTTCTTCTTCCGTCCATTCAACTACTCACTCGGATTATCCGGTACTCTAAATCTAGGTCGTGTCTGAACTCCCATCTTTCTGCTGCTGGATGTTTGGAGACAAAAGCGCCAAGAATCGATCCAACATTTTCTGTTTTTTTTTTTAAACGCAAAATGACAGGCTCAGGCTAACGCAACAGGAGGGAGTCTGCAAGGCAGACAACTCTCCGACATGCAACCAAAGTTTCACTCCGACATCTTCAGGGAAATTATTAGTGCAAAGACAAGGAGACCCTTTTATGAGAGAGCAGAGTCAAACACCAGTAGTTTGTTGTACTTCATGTTGAATGAAAAGTGCCATAAAAAGTCAAATATCAGATTGCAGGTCCTTTCTTTCAGTCAGGCAGAGCTGTCAGTGTTATTTCAGAAACCAATGTTATTTCAGTGAAGACCGACGTGTGAAGGCTGCTCAGACATACTGATGTCTCGAAACACATTTGCAGACCGATTTAGAAGCCTCATGGAAGGAGACAGCAGATGAGGAGCCTCCCCCGGATACAGGGACACAGGTTGCAAGCCTCTCTAAACCCCACGATAGGGCTCCTATACATTTCGGCTCCGTGGCTGACCGGCCCGTAGATGCACAGTCTGGGGTTTGGACATATTCATGCCCTCAGCATGATGGGAGCCCAGGAGGTGACGACATTTAACTCAGGGATCTTTCATGAGCTGGACAAGTTATTGCAAAGTGTCGTACCCGGGAATGTCGTGACTCACAAAGGCCACGGTCTGTAGATCTTATTCTACAGTCTAATACTGCCACCTCTCTGCACAATGCAAACATGCAGCACAAGTGCCTTTCAGTTGAAGCCTGCACTGCTCCAAGTTATGGTCACTTCAGACTTTTCCCCTCCATAGACTCAAACGCCACATCTCTCTGGTACTTATATCTGTTCTGTAAAACTCCCGCACACACACAGAAATATTTGCACATACTTAGCTTTGCCACAGTTCTTAACTTTTTTTATATTGTAAAACACTAAGGAATTAATTCATCCATTCATTTATCATCTACTGTCCTCAGGGGTCACGGGGTTGATGGAGCCTATCGCAGCTGTCATTGATTGAGAGGGGGGGTTCACCCTGGACCAGTCACAGGGCCTCATGTAGAAACCAATCACCCTCACATTCACATCTGGGAAATGTATTGACCTCAGATGACACAGAAAGTCCACCCCGTAGGAATCCGACCAAGGACCTTCATGTGGTGAGGAGGAAGCTCTAACCCCTGCATCACTGTGCGTCCCTTAATGAAAACAATGTAAATAGTGCTCCTTGAATTATAGTTCAAATATAATGGAGGAAAATGAAAAATTAATAGTTTCTCCAATAAATGGGAACAAACTTTCGTCAGATCTCCTGACCTTAGAAAAAAAAAAAAAAAAAAAAAAAAGATACCTATACAGTATATACACACAGACCTGAGGAGAGGGTGTACGGTGAATCATTCCTGCCACGGGACTCGCACTTGAGCCTGATGGACACTGGCGGTGAGGGACCGACAAACTGAACAAGTAGTCCTATTGGGCCTTTGTGCATGGGAAGAGGCCATGAAGAGTCTGGGTCATTAACCGGCAGACGGGGAGAGGGAAGCAGCACAGGGGGCACTGGCGGCCTCAACTCGGGACGTTGCGGGTCAGTGGAAGGCAAACTTCGAAGAACTTCTCATTCCTACCACCACGCCGTCATTCCAACTCACTGCAATGACTTAATGCCTCTTCGCTTTAGAATACACATCTATGGTATGCTGGTGGTGCCAGAGCCACACTGGCCACACAAGACTGATGATCAAACAACTATATAAGACACTGATTTGTCATGAGATACTTTTAATAAAAAAGATAATATGATAAAATGTGAATTTGGTTTTTTCTGACATGCAGTTGCAGCCAATCCAAACCGCTATTCCTGTGATAACAGGAAACATGCATCGGTATCTGCTGCCATCTCTCATTTGGAACCTTAATCACATCTAAGTATGAAAAACTTGATCCTTCAAAACTAGGTTTTGAGATTTCAACCAAGATAATAATGTATAATGTATTAACATTTTAAGCTGCACATTTGTTTCTGCGGCCCCTCAATACGGAATGACTGAACGTGCACATGTGCGACACAAAATACAGTGAGTTGAGGAAAAAAAAACACGTTTTTTTTCCAGAAGCGTTTAATCTTTGCAGATTTGTAATGAGAGCTGTTTTTATACATGGCATTTGAGAAAATCCTCCTCCGGTCTCTAGAGGAACCTGATGAGGAGGCTCCATCTGGAAAAGCCACCTTTGTCAAGTGTCTTGTTTTTTACATAGACCAACTCAAAAATCATAATTCAGGATATTGATAGACTGATTTACTTGTTTGATGACATTGGATGAGTTCTTTGAACTGGTAAAACTTTTCATGTGATGTTCCTTTTCACACCTAAAACTGGATTGGCTCCATCACCAGCCGTTTTGGGGTTTGTCACCAGAATGCGGTCAGAACCATTGTCACTGTTTTGAAATTAGAATAATGTAAGGGAAACATATCTGACCATCGCTTTGCCTTCATCTTGTTTTGGTGATGAAGGAAAGCTGATCTTGGGTTCTTTGCCCAGCTCTGGAACACCATTTTCATGGACCTCAACATCTTTACATTAAATGGATGATCTACTGATGAGCTGGCTGAGCTGGATGGATAAATCGGGCTACGCCTCGGACGTCCTCTTCCTGATCTCGTCTATGAGGTCAGCTCGGGATATATCAATCTGTGGATTCCAAACAAGAAAATAGGTTATTCAAGGACCGACATTCTTGTCACAACTGTCCAGACACATCTATTTAGAGTCAGAGTTTGCCTAACATGGCTTCTTTCTGTTTTAGAAAAAACACGGATTAAACTGATCTATATTTTTCCAAGCCACTCAGCTGAAGGTCCTTCTGAGGACTTCTAGTATGACCCAGTGGGACAACATTTGCAGAATAATCTTTGTAGTTAACAGTTAAGACAATTTATATTTCATTGTATTTCTTATTCTTCCTCCTTCCTACCATTATCTATTACTGTTACGTTTTTACTTGAGACTCTGGCACAACAATTTCCTTCGGGATGAATAAAGTTGTTCTCATCTCATTCTCATCTCAGAATAGAAAAAAGTAGAAACACTACAGCACCTTGAAACATCTGAATTTTTTTTTTTCTTATTTGCTACTTTGAGGCCAAGGTATTTGTCAAAATGTAAGGTGCATTTCCAAACTACTTTGGAGTTGTGTTAGCAGAAAAGTTCCTTTTGGCAGATTCAACACATTAAAACTGAGCAGCAATGTATTTGCCATGGCCATCGGTATGTGAAAGGTACTAATTGTGAATTGAGACCCCATAATGATGACTTTGTGTTGAATGAAGCACTGTCAGCATGCCTTTTTTTTAAGCCAGGCTAAGAAAAAGTCAATGAATACATTTAAGTTTTTGAGGGAATGAAGAGACAAGTATCCAATGGGTACAACAACTCTAGCATCTCAACACTCCCATGATCCCCAATAAGCCAGAAGTATCGCACCTCCTCTCTGCTAGCCACCACTCGGAGTTTGACCACCCCGTCTTTTAACTCCTGTTCTCCCAGTATGGCCACCAGAGGGATCCCTGACTCCTCACAGTGTTGCAGCTGACTCAGCAGTTTGGGGTTCTTCTTGTGCATCACCTCTGCCTAGAACAAGTACAGACACACAACTAAAAATGACTTCTGTGGAGCAGGTTACATCACCGACAAGTTCAATGTTGAAAGTCCAGTGAGGGTTGGACTCCAACAGGGGTGCCCAGGGAACCTTCATGGACACAAATTCCAGGCGCAGCCGTAGAGGGGGTCCAGGGTGGTGATCTTAGGACTGCGCCTGTGCTTTTTGCAGATGGCGTGGTTCTGCAAAAAGGTTATCTAATTGAGCAAGTGAAGTGAATTCTTGTTGAACAATTCTTGTTGTCTTGGCCCCTGGACTTGGAGGAGGGGTGAAACATCTTCAAGAGAAACCATTCGAGAGGCTTCTTTAGTTCCAATGACCTATGGAGGGTTTCCGAATATAACTGCCACTTTTTGGATGAGTCTCGATTATGGTGGCTTGTAATGTAAGTGGAAGAGTTGATCTAAAGAAACTGGGTGTAAGGAGGGTTATTATGCTAATGGGGTGTCATTTGTTGGGACAAAACAGCAATTTAATGGCATTACAGTAAACCCTCGCTATAACACGGTTCACCTTTTGCGGCATCACGGTTTCGCAGTTTTTTAATGTTTTTTTTTTTTTTTTTTACAGTACAGTATGTTGTGTTCTGCATCCTAATTGGCTAAAGAACATGTCAACAATCTCCACGCCTTGTCTCTGTAAACCTTGCCAAATTTACATTTGCAAATTTTCTCCATGACAAAATCCACAATGCCGATGAAACGTTCTGCACCGGAAAAGGCACCTGACGACGCGCCCAAAAGGAAGAGGAAGATGTTAACTATCACAGAAAAAGTTAAACTCCTGGACATGCTGAATGAAGGTAGAAGCTATGCGGCTGTAGGGCGCCATTATGGAATAAATGAATCATCGGTTCATTGCATAAAAGGGAAAGAAAATAACATGACAACAGCAGCAATAACTTTTAACAAGGATGCAAAAGGGTTGGGACTGTTCTCAACACGACCATTGTAAGGATGTGGATTAATGACTGCAGGAAAAAGAACATTATGCTGGATACCAACGTTATCCACACAAAAGCTAAAAAACTTTATGAAACCTTTGCCGTCATGAATGTCATCGCTGTCACCAAAGAGGAGGAGGATCTCGGGCCATCGACAAGTGCTGTTCATGCAGTGTCACCCCCATTTCCTGCCAGCAAGGGCTGACTACTTCGCGAGTTTGGCTTACTGCGGGTTACTTTTAGAACATAACCCACACAATAAACGAGGGGTTACTGTACCTGGATTGAAATGTAAAAAAGGAAAAGCCGGACAAAAGACGAAACCCGTTGGAACATATGAACTGAGGCTCATTCGGACGTTGTCGGGGGATGCTCCTGGTGGTGGGCCCTTCCTACTTGTTTGGAGGGTGCAGATGAGCGTGGTCCGTGTGTGCAAATCCATCTTGGTATTGATCCCATATGGCGTCGTACGTTGGCTAACGGTTGTGTCTGAGGCGCCCTTATATTTTGGAAACTTCCCATAGGTCATTAGAAGAAGAAGGCTCTCGGATGAAGGGTGAAACCTTTTCAGGTGAAGAAATTTAGGTCCAGTTGCCAAGACAAGAAGATGTCGACGAGAATTCACCATGACTTGGATGACTGAGAACCTCCACAAACCAAGTGAAATGATTCCCTAATGAGTGCTGGCTTTTGTATGGAAAGAAAATTAGAAGTAGAACACTGGGCTGTTTTCATTTCCTCACTCGCTTCACTGCTGCCAGTTCTGTGCAGATTAACTTACTTAAGTGCAGATGTTTCATGTAGAAAGAGCACATAACCAATCCCTGGAAAGACACTGGGGTAAAGGGATCAGCTAATGCAGACATTTCAGAGACAAAACTTGACTCTAAGAGAAGTTAGCATTAGTACGATTACTGTCAGTAGACAAAAAGAGCACAGAAAACAGTCATACAAACCTTGATGCCTGCATTCCAGAGTTCACTGACCAGTTTCAGCCTCTCCTCCAGTAAGTTCTTCTGTGCAGACGCCACCATGATCTGCACTTTTGTTGTGCGAACTTTTTCCATAGAAGCCTGGGTAACATCAGTATTACACCCGTTGTGATTTAAGGGGCAAAAATGTGATCATTTGAAGACGGTGTATGGCTTTGAACTGATACTTAATCTGTGGCTCCCTACCTCAGCCTTTTGTTCCATGATGGAGAAAACCCTCTCAATGCCGATGCTGACGCCCACACATGGCACTTTCCTGCCTTTGGGGTCAAACATGCCCACCAGCCCGTCGTAGCGCCCGCCTCCTGCCACGCTGCCGACGCTGACACTCTCCTCTGCAGGTGTCCCATTCTGGACTTCAGAGGAGACCGCAACAACGCCTGCCTGAGTCAACACCGCTTCATATATGACTCCTGTGTAGTAGTCCAGACCCCGAGCCAGACTGAGGTCAAACACCACCTGGACACAACAGCAGGAATGCGTAAGCGGAGGCAACGGCCAAAGTTCATACAGAAATACTGAGTGGGGTGGCTTTGTCCCACCTTGTCAGTGACCTGGAAGAGCTGCAGGTAGCTGAATAACAGCTTTATGTCTGACAGGCCAGCACAGGCCTGCTTATTCTGAGATAACTTCTGGTCCTGAAGAAGGCGCTCTGCTAAGTCCATCCCGCCTGCAAAGCAAGCAGAGATTGTAAAAGGCTACGCTGTACTACAAACTGCAGTCACACGAGGAGGCCGTGTGAATGTGACTAGGGGATTGCGGTTAAAAGGGTGGGGGTCTCTACCCAAACTTAATAAATCAGGGTTTAAAACAAGTGTGATCATCTACAGAAAAGGGAGTATATAGAATGGATTTTATTCATCTGCACCAAATTAGGTGCCTTTTCTACAAATTTACATATTCTACGGTATGACTGTAAAACTCGGACATGAAGGCATAGGGGCAGATGACTATCTGCAAAGTGTACATCACATTGTTGAACTGTTTCCCCGGACCGGGTGGAGGCCTGCATTTTTAGTTTCAGAAAGAATACGGAGTGGCAGCTCTTCAGTGCTCTCTGCCTGAATCTCGTTCATGATCACTCAGTGAGCATGAAAACTCATTGCTGCATGGCCTGCTTCCTTTTCTTCTTCATCTTTTCCCTCCAGCTGTTCTCTTCAGGTGTCACCACAGCCAATCACCTGCCTCCATCTAACTCCCTTCAGTTCTTCTCTTTTTAAGATTTCTTAGGATATAATCCTCAATATCCCACTTCCATTACAGATCCGTCTGGGCCGCAGACCTGAAGGATAGTCTGAAGTAAAATCCACACCCTGAGTAGTCCATGTGGGCAATCAGTTTGGTGATGAAACTTGAAATAAACACAGTCCTAAAGACACCAGTTTATAAACAGCTTGATGTTCAACAGCTCTACAGAGTCAACGCTTTTCGTCTCACCCTGCAAACTGACGTACTCCCCGATCTGGTCTGCGGCCTCTTCCGACAAGCCCTTTTCATTGACCATCTCCCTCTTCACCTCTTCCCATGGCATCTGATGAAGAAGGTGAAACATGGTTCACTTAGATGGTATAAGTGAACAGAATAAAAGTTGCACATGGTCTTGGCATCTCACACTCATTTACAGCTTTAAGTTTCTGTTTTGTGACTCCAATGGATTTCTTTCTACAATTCACTGCTAAAATTAAATAAGAGAAAAAATAAAATAACGAAAAAAGCAATCACCACTTATCTTGTGGAAGACGTTGCCCTGACAAACTCGTCCAAATCCTCACGCTTTCCAACTCTAACACATCAACTTTGAGGACAAAATCACTTCAATCTCCAGTGGTCATATTGTCACGCCTGATCGGTGTGTAGCCTCCTTCACAAAGCTGATTCACTTCCTTTTCTTTTTAAGTTAATCTACACAGATATATCATTAATTCAGTGGATAGCACTAAGAAGGACCAACTGAGTAATGTTCTCTAAATGACAGACAGTTTCTATACATTCAACATCCTCACAATATTGATTGCACTTTTATTATGAAGGATCACCTAAATGAATAAATAAATACATTTTTTAAATTAGCTAAAAGTCTTCTTTTTGAAAGTAAAAGGGCAAGTTATATATTCAGCTTCCACATTTTTTTCAAACCCTTGGTTTTCCATCATTGTAATATTGATAAACTGACAGATATCCAATCAAATTGTTTGACAAGGGAATAGTGTCAACACGACCATAGTCTCACGAGGTTAAAAAAAAATCTCATTTGGATTCAAATCATCAATCGAGTCTCATCGATCAGGCACCAAATCCATGGAGACGCTTGCTGACAGTCCATCAGAAGTACAGTTCTTTTGTGCTGAACATGAAAGGCTGACTAGTCCAGTAGCAGCTGAAGCTAATAGTATTGTGGTTACTGGCATTTACCCGCCACAGACAGCCAATACCTTAAAACCATGTGTAGCTCCATCATTAGGCAGCAGGAAGCCCGCCTCTATGCAACCTACATTGGTAAAAAACGATCTCACCAGAGAGAACTATCACCATGGAGCTTGCAACTGGTAATAACACTTGTCTTCATTAAGACACACATCCTTTTTCTGCCCAATGGGGTTCATAAGCTTCACTTTTTAAAAAGAGTGCAACATCAATCATTTAGGATCAGTTTATATCTTTGGACAGAATGCTTGGCGTATCCCGACTTCAGTTTATCCACATGTGGCCGGTGTTTGGGGCGGTAAATGTGAATGAATAAGTATTAAAAAGATCTCCTTAAGCAGGTGACATGCCATCAGCTTTCGCCAACTCCAACATTTAAAAGAGTGCCGGCACAGTGCCAATTCCCCAAACCTTGTCCAGTTTGTCCACGGTTGAGCAGATAGTCCGGAACTTGTCGTCTGGCACGCCGCACACCGCAAACATCCCGTCCAGAATCCGTCTGTCATTGACCTGCACATTGAATACAAGGCAAAGGAGGACGTCTTAACTGGTCAACATTGTCATTCTCTCTGCGGGGGAGAAAGACTGTCAGTTGCTGCTGACGTGATATACCTTGATGCGGAAATCTCCAAGGTCCAGTTCGCTTAGAATTTCATGGACAATCTTCAAGCACTCGGCATCTGGGATCATGCTGTCATACTGACCCGCAATATCAAAGTCCTAAAACACACACACACACACACACACACACACATTACTGCTGTATGGCGGACACTGTGCTGATTCTAGTGGCAGGTCATCTCAGTCCGGGTACTCTTTCATGGGACATTTGTGAGATAGATAATTACCTCCATAGGAATAAGTACTTGCAAGCACTTCAAACTGCTGACTTGCAAACATTTTTTCAACATCAAAACTCAGGTAGACGTAAGGGGGGGAACCCAGATCCGTATTGGGACCGTCAGTTAAGAGCTTTTTTAATTGAATTTACGGGAAGTGGGAAGAATGAATAAAGAAAAAACAGTAAAAGCAGTATCACTAGCACAGTAAAGACAGGAATCTAATGATCACTCACACACTGGTAAAACTCTCTGTAGCGTCCACGAGTCATGGCTGGATTGTCCCTTCGATAGACCTTGGCGATGTGGTAGCGCTTGATGTTGGTTATCTTGTTCATAGCCAGGTAGCGAGCAAATGGTACCTGAGAATGAGCAAGTCATGGACCATTCTCTTCTTTAAAGGAAAGATTAGAAGTGTTTGAAGTCTGTTTTGTTTAGTTGGTGGAATTCTGAGTTTACTCAAGAATCAGCAGGGTACGTGAGAACATTGTACTTTAAAGGACCAGTTAAATGTAGTCATTTATTTATTTGTTTGTTTGTTTGTTTTAAGCGTGGAGTAGTGAGACACAGAGCCTGTTGAAACAATACACATCACTGACATCTGCATGATGAAACTAAATAAAACACCAGGTGATGCCCACCATGTCTCAAAGTGTTTTTCTAGAGATTTCTTTCATGTTTTACAAAATTTGTTTTTGTTCCTTTTCGGATTGCAAAACAATTTGCATCTTGTTTTTTGGGCTATTCTGCTTTAAAATTCCTGTATTTCTTATACATTTTCTCATAAGCATGGACATGTTTCCATCTTAATGCTTTTCATTTGTTCATGGTGACATATGGATTAAATAAAAAGACAGTGGAGTAAAAATTAGAATACTTCCCTTTTTGTTCTAGACGTCGTCATTGAAATGTTAAGATATTATACTCCATTGTTTGAGTTGATCATTGTCTTATATTTCCCTGAGATAACTGTTACAAGGTTGATGGCATCATTATTAAAGTACATCCTGCTAGCGTACAGTAATATTCCACATGAGGGAGAGTAACAGTCAATAATGTAAGTGGGGTTTGGGTGTTTCCAAAGTTGAAAGCATAACGGTGTATCCTGTGTACAAACAGCCATCGATGTCTGTGTTTAAGGATACAGTAAGGTCGTATCTAAGAGACAGCAATTCTCCTCCCTGGTCTTTGAGGTCGTAGATTAGTTTGGAGTCTTCTCCATACTTCCCCGTCAACGTTTCCTACACCCAGAAAGCAAATGATAAAACTTCAACTTTGAGTGACCTTCAGTTTTCTTCTGAGCCTATAATGTGTATGTGACTCAGTATAAGGCTGATGTGAAGGCTGACCTTTAGTTCAAAAACAGGTGTGTCTATAGTTTCTGCTCCGTGGCGTTCAAAGCATCTGATGATGATGCTGAAAACTTTTTCTCTGATGGCCATCTGCTTAGGGTTGTAGTCTCTGGTTCCCTGACACACACACACACACACACACACACACACACACACACACACACACACACACACACACACACACACACACACACACACACACACACACACACACACACACACACACACACACACACACACACACACACACACACACGTTTGTCGCACTGTTCATGGTTTTGCATGGTTCAGGCAATGACACTCCTTACATAACTAAATTAAATCAATCCTAACCGCATGTTTCTGCCAGGTTCTGGATTCTGTCTTCTAATCTCTTACAATCCCAAATTATGCACCCTCTTGTTCTGCTATATTTCCTTAGCAACAAATAGGAGACCTTGCACACCCCAGTCTTCATATGAGCTAATGAGGAAACAGCTAGTCTAGTATTAATTTTTACACTGTTCATATCTACTACATTCGGATGAATAACCAGTTTAAAGATGTAGGTATAAACTCTTCCCCCTTTAGATCTGAAACACAGGTTTGACGGTAGACAGACCTTACCTTTGCTGTTTTGAGGACAAACTGATGTTTACCATCATCTCCTCCAAGCTGAGCCTTCAGCTGCAGCAGTTTCGCTACTTCTTCATCAATCTACAGCACACAAACCACAGAACAAAATTGTTTAGGGGACTCTTCAAAGAGATTTGATTGGAAATCAATGAGATTCACATGAAATTCATTCTCACCGCCGCACGGCCTACCTGCGCCACAGTGTTCCCGTGAAATGATTGCAGAGATCGGAATCGTGTTACGGGCCGCCCCAGTCCAGAACAGACACGGACACAAAAAATAGCCAGCATGTTTGGCACATACCACGAGCAGCAGAACAAAAAAAAAAAAAAAAAGCAAAAACAAACAAACCAAAAAAAAAAAAGTCCAAAAATCAGGCAACAAACAGTTCCAGTATTACAAGTAAGGCATTAGCCAGGGGTGATCATCAGGGGCCAGCCACAGCGGGCATTCAGCACGGTGAGTAGAAGACGAATTGAAGACGATGTAGATGATGAGTGACGAAGGCCGGGGTCATCCGGGATCAGGCGGGAAGAACAGGAGAAAAGTGGTAAGCAACCCTAGCGCTAGGGGAGGGCGGGGCATGATGCATCATCATCATCACAGGTGCGGAGGATAAAACACGAGATGTTCCAAGTCAATCAAAACAGCTGATGGTAGCCACAGAGAAAACACACACAGACAGGCTCCAATTTTGACTCCTGTATTCAATCCCCGCATGTACAATATGACCTGAATCCACAGTAATCAAACTTCTTCTGTTCACAGAACTAACAGCATTGTGGTAAAAGTAGTATTGTTTTTGTGCTCAACATACTGAAAAAGGTCCATCTCTCTAAGCAGACAAACGGCGAGGGTGTCAGCCGGAGAGCCAGACAACCTGAGACGGACACAGCACCTCTGCTGAGCAAAATTGCTTTCACCAGCAGCAATTGATTTGGATGAACTTTGAAAAGAAAATCGATCCAACAAATGAGCAGATGGAGCTCAGGTTAAATATTACTATTTTGTTTTGTAATTTGTAAAATTGTTCGACACCATGGACCATGACGTTCGATACATTTCAAGAGGAAATGAACGACAGGAGACTTTGAACAGTTTTTATCGAACTCAATCCATGGTTTTAATGAAGATCTCCTAAGAAAATGCATCGTCCTTTTCAGTGAACTGGATGAAATGCTGACATTCAGACACGCTGGGGTATTGTAGACATCAACGATCGACAAGCATTGTATCAAACATGCGGTGGAGAAGAAGTCCACCGTTCCCTCATCACATCTCTGGTTTCTTGACGTCGCCTATGAAGATGCTGTCATATCCCTTAACTCTTGCAGCTGACGCCAAGATATTGCGTCAGCTGTCTTACCACACGGAGCTAAAGCAAGCTTCAGGTCAACGTTTGAATTAGTCGTGTAACTGTGACACCGCGTTCCCCCGTCCCGTCCACGTCCCGTGTCAGAGCTCTTGTTGTGCCTTCTTGTCCGTGTCCGCCGCACTGGTTAGCACGTTAGCTTCATAGCCCGGCCGTAAAGCAGGCCGGTCAGCACAGCGCCGATGCTAGCAAGCTCACCAGTAGCCGGCTGGGCTAAAATGAAAACAACTATAACAAATAACGTTCAGCGGAACCGACGTGAAATGGTGTAAGGAAGCTCATTAAATAGCATTCGTATGATTAACAGCCTTGGTTTACTAAGTGAACTCTCAATGTGCAAGCTGTTGTTGGATTTGTATGTCACTTAGCTGGACATCACTCATATTAGCAGTCGAAACTGAAAAAACTCGTACCGCATTGCAATGCCATTTGCTAAATGAATACGTGACAAATACCTGTATATGAGGGCACAAGTGGATAATGACCACGCTATAATTTGTTGTTGGCACGTTACAAATGTGCGTCAGCGGGGCAGCATCGTGCTACGGGCTGTCGTAGGATAATCATTTTCACGATCCGCTGTTTTATTGCTGTAGTTCCAAACAATTCTGCGTGGCGTCTTCCCCACGATTGCAGGACCTGCTGACTTATTTTTCTATTTCCCCACACATAGCGGGGTCTACCCCACACGGACTGTCCACGAGATCAAGGAACTGCCTTCAGACAAAACACAGAAATGTCGGTACCGACCTGCTCTTTAGCCGCCTTCTCGGCCTTCAGCTTCCGAACCACTTCACCTTGGACTTTAATAGCTTCTTGTATCTGCACTTTATCTTCCATCGTTTCTCCTGAGTTCTTGATCCCGCTGCCTTCTGCGTCCGAAGCTTGTGGCACCGCGGCTGTCGAGACCACGCCGGAAACGGAAGCAGCTGTACTTCCTGTCCGGGTTTTGGAAGTAAAAGAAAAGATAAGATAAACTTTAGTGATCCCCATAGGGGAAATTCCTTTGTCACAGCAGCGTAACAGTTATAATGTCAAAAAATGAAATAAATATGAATATAAATAGAGATAGAAAGGCAGAAGATAGGAGATGACAAGACAATTAGTAAATAAATAAAAATCCACGAATAAATAGACAACAGACAACAACAACTTCAGGGATGACAATGCCCAAAATCAAGGAACAGTTAGGGTGAGGTTTCCACCTAACTTCACAATTTTTTAGTCGTTTTTTTTCAAAATCACTGAAAAAAATCATATTTAGCGTTTAAATATGAAGAAGAGATGTATGCGTGGTGACACGGCAGCCAGCGGAGCCCACTATGGATTGCGCAATGATTCTGCTAACTGCCTGCCATGCTATGCGTCTGAGACCGTATTGCTGTCTCTGTGGATGTCACTATGAAAATTTTCAAACATTTTAAGCACGAATGTATGAACTAAATTTCCATACTTTTGCTGATGTGTATAATTTTTTTCATCAACAACCGTAATGTGTTTCTCGTGCTGAGCGATCCTAAAGCAGCAGCGAAGACACACTAAGTGAGGCACGCAGTGACGGTGCCTCATGCAAGGGGGCGCCGCGGAGCCTTTTTACTACCCGGCTAAAGAATTATAGAATTTGCAATAGCAAGTTACTGTAAACAGTTAGTAAGTCAAGTGCAGCCACAAAGTCATTTTTTCCTCTTGCTTGGCTTTATTTCCAAAATGGAGGCTTATATAGCTAAACTAAAAGAATTTTCTAAACTGGACTTTCAGTCGAAGCGGAGATAATAAGTAAGGGAAGACCGATGCCGGCGCTAATGGATTTGCTTCAGACTAGGAGACGGAAGGCTTGGTCTTTCCAAACGGAGTGGTATACTCGAAAAGGCTGGCTGTGTGGATGTCCAGTAAGAAAGCGCCTTTCCTGCTTTTCCTGCATTCTTTTCTCAACTTCTGACAATGTCTGGAGTCAAATGGGATATTGTGACCTGAAGAATCCGCAAAGAAGCCTTATCAAACATGAGCGGTCGGCCACTCACATTTAAAGTCAAATCGCGCTAAAAACATTGGAGATGTCCAGGATAGATTTGGCTTTGAATGAACAGCAAAGGCTCAACATCAGCATCCACAATGCCAAGCTAAAGGAAAACCGCTCAGCGCCGCATGGACTTAATTTATAAGTAAAGGTAAGATATAATAACGTATTTTTTTAATGTGCTTTTTCTATGCAATAGTATGTATATGTAAAGAATGCTGATTTAGTATTCTAAACAAAACACGTTAACTGCTGCCAATAAAATGGTAAATAAGCTACTCCGTAGGGTTCATGTTCTTAAATCTGACCCGTCTCTTCACCTCTTTTCCACACTCTCCGTTGCTCTGGACTGTTGACCCTGAGTACCTGAAATCCTCCAGCTTCTTGATCTCCACTCCCTGTAGCCTCACCGTTCCACCCAAGTTCCTCTCATTCACACACATATATTCTGTCTTGCTGCGACTAACTTTCATTCCTCTCCTTTCCAGAGCATACCTCCACCTCTCTAGATGTTCCTCTACCTGTTGTCTGCTCTCACTACAGATCACAATGTCATCCGCAAACATCATGGTCCATGGGGATTCCTGTCTAACCTCATCTGTCAGCCTATCCATCACCATTGCGAACAAGAAGGGGCTCAGCGCTGATCCCTGATGGAGTCCCACCTCCACCTTGAACTTCTCTGTTACCCCTACAGCACTTCGTACCAGTGTCTCACAGCTGGCATACATGTCCTGCACCAGTCTAACATACTTCTCTGCCACTCCAGACTTCCTCATACAATACCAGAGCTCCTCTCTTGGCACCCTGTCATATGCTTTTTCTAGGTCTAAAAAAACACAAACCAGCTCCCTCTGGCCCTCTCTGTACTTTTCTATTGGCATTCTCAACGCAAATACTGCATCTGAAGTACTCTTCCTAGGCATGAAGCCATACTGCTGTTCACAGATGCTGACTCCTGCTCTCAGTCTAGTTTCCACTACTCTTTCCCATAACTTCATTGTATGACTCATCAACTTTATCCCTCTATAATTGCCACAATTCTGCACATCCCCTTTATTCTTAAAAATAGGCACCATCACACTTTGTCTCCATTCTTCAGGCATCTTCTCACTCTCTAAGATCCCGTTGAATAATCCGGTCAGAAAATCTACCGCTGTCTCTCCAAGAGACTTCCACTCCTCCACAGGTATATCGTCAGGACCAACTGCTTTTCCGCTCTTCATCCTCTTCAATGCCTTCCTTACTTCACTTTTACTAATTTGTGCTACTTTGTGGTCTACAATAGTCCCCTCTTCTACCCTTGCCTCTCTTTCATTTTCCACATTCATCAGCTCTTCAAAGTACTCTTTCCATCTTCCCATCACTCTTCTAGCATGTGTCAATACATTTCCCTCTCTATCCTTAATCACCCGGACCTGTTGTACAACCTTTCCATCTTTACTCTCTGTTTCGCCAACCTGTATAGATCATTCTCACCCTCCTTACTATCCAACCGAGCATACAAGTCATCATACGCCCTTTGTTTTGCCTTTGCTACCGCTATCTTTACCTTTCGCCGCATCTCCCTGAACTCCTGTCTGTTCTCTTCAGTCCTCTCAGTATCCCACTTCTTCTTCGCTAACCGCTTTCTCTGTATATACTCCTGCACTTCCTCATTCCACCACCAAGTCTCCTTATCTACTTTCCTTCCAGATGACAAACCAAGTACTCTTCTACCTGTCTCCCTGATAACACTAGCTGTTGTTGTCCAATCATCTGACCACCCAGACCCTTTCTATACTCCTCCCTGAAAACCATGCAACACTCCTCCCTTTTCAGCTTCTACCACTTTGTCCTCTGCTCTGCCTTTGTCCTCTTCATCTTCCTTGTCACCAGAGTCATCCTACAAACCACCATCCTATGCTGTCTGGCTACACTCCCACCTACAACTACTTTGCAGTCACTGATCTCTTTCAGGTTACCTCGTCTATACAAGATGTAGTCTACCTGCGTGCTCCTACCTCCGCTCTTATAAGTTACCCTATATTCCTGTTTTTTCTGGAAAAAGGTATTCACTACACCCATTTCCATCCCTTTTGCAAAATCTACCACCATCTGTCCCTCTGCAGTCCTATCCTGGATACCAAATCTGCCCATCACTTCTTCTTCCCCTCTATTGCCTTCACCAACATGTCCATTGAAGTCTGCATCAATGACCACTCTCTCATTTCTGGGAATATTCTGCATCACTTCATCCAACTCATTCCAGAAGTTCTCCTTCTCTTCAGATTCACATCCCACCTGCGGGGCATAGCCACTAACAACATTGAGCATCACACCTTCAATTTCCAATTTCAGACTCATAAGTCTATCTGACATTCTCTTCACCTCTAGGACATTCCTAACAAACTCCTCCTCCAAAAACATTCAAAGGCCAGCAATTTGGAAAAAAAATGTTAAAACCATAAAGTATTGGAAAAAATAGAGACAATATAGATATTCATGAAAATTTTGACAAAAAATGTCAAAGGTCAGCAAATTGGAAAAAATGTGAAAACCAAAAAGTATTGAAAAAATTGTTGACAAAGTGAAAAATATTGGGAAAAGTGAAAAATTGGCAAAATGTTACACTATCTATATTTGTGAAATTTTTAACAAAAAATGTCAAAGATCAGTAACATTAGAAAAAATGTGAAAACCCTAAGTATGATGAAAATTGTTGATAAAGTGAAAAATATTGGGAAAAGTTAAAAAATTGGCAGAATGTGAAAAGTATATGTAATCAAGATGATTTTGACCAAAAATGTCAAAGGTCACTAGTTAGTTAGTTAGTCCTCTTGCACGAGATGCATAGAGCCAACCGTGGCTACCAGGTTTCTCCATCGGGGTCTGTCGTTGGCAAGTTGCCGTGCCTGTGCCAGGCTCACACCGCAGGCCCTGAGGTCTTGGGCCACAACATCAAGCCAGCGGGTGCGGGGGGCACCTCTGGGTCTTCTCCATCCGACTAGCTGGGGATTAAAGGCCAAGATGGAGCTTGTGGGATGTTCGGCAGGCAGGCGGATGATGTGGCCATACCATCGAACTCGCCGCATTGCTGCGAGGCGAGATGCTGGGGGCTGCTGGGTTCAATCCCTTAGGGTCTTGTTGGTGACATGCTGGGTCCAGCTGATGCCTTCTAATGTCCTCAGGGCCCTGGAGTCAAATCCATCAAGCCTGGCTGCCAGCGTGTTGTTCAGCGGCCAGGTTTCGGAGCCATAGAGTAGGACAGAGATGACTGAGGCATTGTAGACCCGGAGCTTTGTCCCCCGGGATATTTGCCGGTGGCGCCACAATGGTCTCCACAGGGACTGCATGACTGACGCCGCAAGGGCACGACGCCGGTCAATCTCAACTTTGAGATCTCCGGTGTGTGACAGGGTTGAGCCGAGGTACTTGAAGGTAGCGACAAAGTGAACAGGGGTGCCGTCGAAGAGGAGTGGTGGTGGATCAGGTCCCTCTCCTATATGCATAAGTTCGGTTTTTGACGAGCTCATCTTCAGGCCGAGTTTCCTGGACTCCTCATCAAAAACATGGAGGGCTTCACGAAGCTGGTCAGCGGTCTCACTGAACAGCGTGGTGTCGTCCGCGTACTCGAGATCCCTGAGGGTGTAGCTGCCTATGGGGACCCCAGGGATCCGCTCAGAGACTTTTGTCATCAGATGGTCAATGACACAATTAAAAAGTTCTGGCGCAGCGACACAGCCCTGCCTCATCCCGCTGTTGATGGGGAACCACTCAGAGTCCCGGCCATTCACACACACACAGCTTTCGGCCCCTTGGTAGAGCTGCCTAAAAAGAGTGGTTATTTTGGCCGGGACTCCGAGGGATGTCAGGATGTTCCAGAGAGAGCCGTGGTCCACCGTGTCGAAGGCCGCTTTCAGGTCGATGAAGGCGATGTAGAGGTGCCGGTCCTTCCTGAACTCCCGGGCCTTTTCAATTATGAGACGGAGGGCAGAGATGTGATCTGTGGTGGACCGATTGGTCATGAAGCCGGCTTGCTGTTGGCGGCGTCTGCTTTGGGTTGCAGGTAGAGCACGGGTTAGTAGGATGCGGGTGAATAGTTTTCCGGGGATGGAGAGGAGGGTGATTCCTCTGTGGTTGCTGCAGGTCAGCTGATCGCCCTTATGCTTCCAGAAGGGAATTGGAAAGGTCACTAACATTGGAAAAAATGTGAAAATCATAAAATACTGAAAAAATTGCTGACAAAGTGAGAAAATATTTGAAAAGGGAAAATTGGCAAAATGTCACCACATATATATGTATATATATATATATATATATATACATATATATATATATATTTATATACATAAAAATTTTGACAAAATTGTCAAAGGTCAGCAATTTGGAAAAAAATGTTAAAACCATAAAGTATTTAAAAAATATAGACAATGTAGATATTCATGAAAATTTTGACAAAAAATATCAAAAGTTACCAAATTGGAAAGAAAAGTAAAAATTATAGTTGAAGTATGATAAAGTATAATTAAAGTATGGCGAAATTGTTGACAAAGCGAAGACTGTCTATATGTATTTGTGTCTATATATTTATGTATATTTGTAGGTAGGTATGTGTGCATACATGTTTATATGTATATATGTATATATATATGTGTGTGTGTATATATATATGTCGGTTTGTACGTGTGGAATTTTTAGAGACATGCATACATGAATGCATGCATGAATAAATGAGTGCGTGCATGCATACGTGCATTCAGAGGTGTATGCATGTGTGCATGCATGTATGCCTGCGTGTCTGAATGTGTAAGTGTATGCATGCGGTTATGCATGCATGTGTCCATGTATGAATGTGTCCATGCTTGTATGCAAGTGTGCATACAACAATGCATGGGTGCCAAAGTGCATGCAGGTGTGTGTTCATGCGTGTATGCATGCACATGCATGTGCATAGGATTGTGCATGCATGTGTATATGCGTGTGTGCATGCATGGTTATATGCATGCTTATATGAAAGTTTGCAAGTGTCAATGCATGAGTGCAAAAGTGTATGCATATGTGTGTGCATGTGTGTATGTAGCAAGTGTGAGTGCAGTGGTAAATCCATGCGTGTATGCATGCACATTCGTGTCCATGCACGTTTGCATGCATGTGTGCGTTCATGTGTGTATGCGTGATTGCGTGCGTGTATGCGCGTATGCATGTGCCTGTATAAACACAAGCACACACATACATGCACAAACATGCACTGAAACACGCAAATATGCATACACACATTCACTCATGCATGCATGACGCATATGCCTCATGCCATATGCCTGCACGCATATGTATGGATACCTACCTTCACGCATGCATGTATCTATGCATGAACATGTGCATACGTGCAGGCATACACACACACATGCATGCATACATGTATGTATGTATGTATGTATGTGTGTGTATATATGTATGTATCTGAAGTTATGTACGTGTCTATACACATATGTATGTATATATGTAGGAATATATTGTGTATGTGTGCATTCATAGACACATGCCTGCATACACAAGTGCATACTTGCGAGCATGAATGTATACATGCTTGCGTGCGTTCATGCATACGTGAGTGCAAGCATGTGTGTGTTTATGCGAGTATCAGTCATGCATGCATTCCTACACGCATGTATGGATCCCTGCCTCCATGCAGGCATATATATGTATATATATGAATGTAAATATGTGGGTATCTATGTGTGTATACATGTATATATGTATATGTGTGTTATATGTAGCGATGTATGTGTGTTTACATGTATGTATGTATTAGTGTGTATATACAGTATACCCTTTTCTTTTCTGGGGGTTACGTTCCAAAAAGAACCCGTGATAGGCAGAAATCCGTGAAGTAAAAACCTTTATTTTTTTTTACAATTATCATACAATTAAATACTCTATTATACATTGAAAAGAAAGAACAAACCATTTTACAGGCTCAATCATTTGTTTCACAAATAAAAGTACTATACTTTAGAAACATTTTTTTCAACAAATAACTTCTGTACTGTCAATTAATAATTTTAATCATGACTCAGATGTATTTCACTGCTCTTCAGACTGAGCAGCTGCATCCTGATTCCGCTCTGCAGTGTTTTCTTGTTTTGAGGCCGGCAGTGCAGGTGTGTTTGTTCGGGAGAAGAACATAGTGATAGGCAGTTGTTCTCGCTCTTTTTCCTTCTTAGCAAAAAGATCCTCATACACCGACATGCCACCATCAATTATGTTGGAGAACTGTAATGAACGGCTCATCAAAGGGTCCCATTCTTGAGCTACTCGCTGAAGTTCATTGGCCATTCTCAGCATGGTTGCTAAGCGACCAAGTGTTAGTCCTTCCTCCTCATCTTTAGCCACACTTGTGTCCTCTTCTTCCTCTTCTCTTTCATCATCACTTTGTGGTTTTGTCATTTCTGCCAGGTCTGCATCGGTCAGCGGATGTGCGTTTGCATCAAGCAGGGCATTTATGTCATCCGGACTCATTCACAGCTGTATCTACGGCAGAGTGATGGACCTCGTCAAGCGAGCCTCCGGTTGGGTTTTGCACTGCCTCTGGCCACAGTTTTTTCCAGCAGGCATTTAAAGTTTCAGTTTTCATCTCCTGAATGGCCTTCTAAATGTTTTGGGGACATGATTCGATGGTGTATCCACGCCAGTAGTCCGTTAGTGAGAAATCTTGATCCCAGTCCATAGCGTCAACAAGATGTTGCAGGGTGTTGCGCGTATAGAGAGCCTTGAAGGCACGGATGATGCCTTGGTCCATGGGCTGAATCAGGGATGTAGTGTTTGGCAGCAGAAATTTGATTTGCACACAATCATATGCCAAATCATCAGCGTGACCTCCGGAGTTGTCAACGAGCAGAAGCACTCTAAAGTCTAGTCCCTTTACATTACATTACATTTGGCAGACGCTTTTATCCAAAGCGACTTACAATAGAGGACATAAGCACTGCAAATAACACTTGCAAATACAAGATGCAAGGGAAATATACAGAACAGTAAGCTGGGGTTAGTTTTTTTTTTTTTTTTCCCTCTCAAATAACACTAGACCTCCGGGATGAAACAGTTTTTGAACCAATCCAGATTGAACGCTTTTGTCATCCAAGCCTTTGCATTGTACATCCAGTAAACGGGCAAATCATCTGTACTTTTTGTTTTTCAGTGCTCTCTGGGATTTTTAGACCTATAAATAAGCCCTGGTTTAATCATGAAACCTGCAGCATTTCTGCATATAACCAGAGTCAAACGATCTTTTTGAGCTTTAAATCCTGGGGCTTTGGCTTCTTCCTGCATGATGGAGGTGCGGGAGGGCATTCGTTTCCAAAATAAGCCAGTCTCATCCATGTTAAAAACTTGTTCAGGCTTATATCCCCCTTCCTAAATGATCACTTTGACCTTATTGTTCACGAACGCTTCTGCTTCAGCGGTATTCGCAGAGGCCATCTCTCCATGCAGAGAAACATTTTAAAGTCCAAAGTGTTTCTTAAAGTTTTCAAACCAGCCCTTGCTGGCATTAAATGCGTTTGGTACTGCGTGAACAGCTCTTGTTGATGGCCCGGCATCCTCCTCTTCCCTGTCACTGTCAGCAAAGCTTTGATACAGTATTCTCACTTTTGTGCAGATAACGTTTGTATCCAACGTAATGGTTTTTTTTCCTGCAGTCATTAATCTACAGAGCTAATGCAGACTCCATCCTTACCCTGGTCTTGTTGCGGACAGTTGCAATCCTTTTTTGCATCCTTATTGAAACTTATTGCTGCTGTTGTCCTTATGTTTTTTTTCTTCCTTCTTTATGGAAGGAACGGAAGATTCATTAATTCCGTAATGCCGACCTACTGCCGCATAGCTTTTACCTTCCCTTAGCATGTCCAGAAGTTTAACTTTATCTGCGATAAATAGCATCTTCCGCTGCCTTTTGGGCCCTGCCGCAGGTGCTTTTGTCGGTCCAGAGCGTTTTGTCAACATTAAGGGTTTTAGAGAAACTCGAAATTGCAAGAGAATTTGCACCTACATAATGTAAATTTGACAAGCTCTTTTATGCACGTGTACATATTAAACTGCAATGTTATTGACGCACAGGTAGAGAAGAAGCGGAGTGAATTTTTAGCCAATCAGAATGCAGAACACAATGCACGATGCAAATCCGTGAAGTAGCGAAACCGTGAAAAGTAAACCGCGTTATAGCGGGGGATCACTGTATATCTATGTATATATTTCGGTATGGATGTGTGTGTATACATGTACGTATATATATATATATATATATATATATATTTATATTTATATATATTTATGTATATACAATTGCATTCTTGCATTCATGAATACATACATACATACATGCGTGCATACGGGCATGCAGGCCTATATGTATGTGCGCATGCTAACCCTAACCCTGCGAGTCTGCATGTCTAAGTGTATGCATGCCGGTATGCATGCGTGTGTGCATATATGAATGTGTGCATGCTTGAATGCAAGTGTGCATACGTCAATGCATGAGTGCGAAACTGCATGCACTTATGCATGCAAGTTTAAGTGCATAGGTGCACATGCATGTGCATGCAAGTGTGCATGCTTGTGTGCATGCACATGCGTTTTCATGCGTGTCTGCGTGCATGCATGCGTTTGTGCGTGCGTGCATGCATGCGTTTGTGCGTGCGTGCATGCTGCATGTGTGCATACATGCATGCGCATGTGTGAGTGCCTGTGTGCATGAATGCACACAATCATGTGCATGTATACACACATGCACACACATATTCAAGCATTGAGACACACATGCATACATACATACATTCACACCTGCATGCATTCCTGCATGCATGTATGGATACTTTCCTTCACGCATGCATGTATCGATGCATGTACATGTGCATACGTGCAGGCATACACACACACACGCATGCATGCATGTATGTATGTATGTTTATATGTGTGTATGTATATGTAACCCCTGGGACATTTTGTGTTTCTTTTACTACTTCTGATTGGGCGCTGAATCGTCTTGTCAGTTTTTCTGTTTCCAGTTGGCTGGGGGGCGGGAGTAAGGTGGGTGAGGTACAACCAGGTTTGGGTGTGAGGAGAGACGAGGAGGAGGAGGAGGAGAGCTGCAGGTGCGGCTCTGCGGCAGATGCACCTGGAGGACTTGCTGGATTGGAAAAGTCCGGGTTCTTCTTGATGTAAAGTGCGGAGGGTCAAACTGTGTACCTGCTATAGTGACCGGACTGCGGCACAACACGGAAAGAAGAACTGTAAAGACTTGGCCGTCGTATTGGTTAGCTAGCTAAGCTAACTAGCTCTCTACCCGCGGAAGACAATCCACTGCAGCCCCGATAGCGCTCCAGGTGACCCGGAAAAGCCCGGTAGCTCCTCCGGCCACGAGGGCAACGGCGACCAGCCCGTCCCGCCTGCCCCCTCGGCCGACTCCTCCAGTTTATACTGTCAGGAGCTGGACTAAAGAACACTGACATTGATTCTCGTCCAAGCGTGAGTACTTCGCTTCAGTTTGCTAACGAACTCTGCTCAAAGAGGGAGAATTCGCCTCTTATTTTTCCTCCTACCAACCAAAGTAACGGGGCTGTACGTTTTTCGGCTCCTACGTTCTTCAGCGTCTATCAGGCCTGCAACTGGGGGTTTATTTTGCTTTCATTTTTCTATCTAATCACCAGCTGGTGTGTAGGTTTGGGCCCATAATTTAAAGTGTTATACAAGGGTTCATAGTTTCATTTTTATTTTCTTCAGATGCATTCTCATTTCTCTTTAATAAATTACAAGTTATTTTTGTAAAGTGCTTCGGTGATTGGTTTCCATATGTGGTATTTTTTGCATTCTTTGAAGGGGTAAATACATTTTACCTCACAAAGGGGAATAATTCTCGACCCAGGCTGCTGACCTCATAACAGGGTTAGAGAAGCGCTACATATATATAATGTTTGCACATATGTAGGTATGTATGTGTGTATACGTGTATGTATAAGAATAAGGATAAGAACAACTTTATTTATAGCAAAGGAAATTGTTGTGCCAGAGTTTCAAGTAAAAACACAATAATAAATAATATTAGGAAGGAGGGAGAATAAGAAATACAAATGAAACCATAAAGTGTCAAAGTAAAGGCTATAAAGTGTTTGAAGGTTTTAAAAAGTACAAAGATTTTAAGATTCCCTTCGGCTGAAGGAAGAGGAATAAAAAGTCTGATAGCCTCAGGTAGAAAAGACCTCCTGTGGCGTTCAGTGGAGCTCCTTGGTGGTATCAATCTACGACTGAGAGAGCTCTGACAGGATGTCAGTGTGGCATGCAGGGGGTGATGGACGTTGTCCATGATGCTGAGGAGCTTCTCTTACACCTGCACAACAGACTCCAGCTCCACTCCAAGGACAGATCCAGCTCTCCTGATGAGCTTGTTGAGTCTTCTGGTGTCAGCTGTCTTAAGCCTGCTGCCCCAGCACACAACAGCGTAGAAGATGACGCTGGACACCTGCGAGTGGTAAAACATCTGCAGCATGGTCCTGCAGACGTTGAAAGATCTGAGCCTTCGAGGAAGAACAGGCGTATCTGACCCTTCTTGAAGATGGTGTTGGTGTTCAAGGTCCGGTCCAGTTTATTGTCCAAGTGGAAACCCAGGTATTCGTAGGTGTCCACAGTGTGTACTTCTGTACCCCTGATGGTGACCGGATTCAGGTGGGTCCTTTGTTTCCTGAAATTCACCACTAGCTCCTTTGTCTTAGACACATTGCAGGTGGTTCAGTCCACACCACTCCACAATCCTGTCCACCACGCTCCTGTACTCCTCCTGGCCTCCGTTGATGCAGCCCACGATGGCAGTGTGAGATGTGTGAAGATCCCACACAGCTGAGAGGCAAATCCTTTCAGCCCTCTGGGGTTAAGGCCGTCAGGGCCAGGGGCTTTCCTGGGACTGAACTCTCTTCTCACCTCCCAAGCGGTGAAGGTGACAGGAGGGGATGGAGAGAGTCCCAGTGGGGGGCAGGAGGGCTGAGGTGTTAACGAGACATCGTACAGGGAAGCAGAAGAGGTGTGTCGGGGAGGGGGAAAAGTCTTTGTTTGTTTATTTGTGAAACAACGCACCGTCTTGGTGGGGATGATGTTGTCTGTGCAGAAGTTCACATAGTCCGTAATGCAGGCAGAGAGTTTTTCAATGTCCTCTCCTTGATCTTCGCAGAGCACATCCCAGTCAGTCATCTCAAATCATCCCTGAAGAGTCAGTTCTGCCTCCTGTGACCACCTTCGTACAGTTCTGGTGATCACAGGAACATAGCGAGGCTTTAAATGGACCAGGTTGTAGTCTGCCCTGCCCAGAGCAGGGAGAGCTGTGCAGCTGTATGCATCTGTGACATTGGCATACAGCAGGTCCAGTGTTTTATTGTCCCTAGTCTTGCGGTCAACAAAGTGTTTGAAAGTGGGCAGAGAAGATGACAGTGTGGCGTGGTTGAAATCCCCAGAGATGGCTATGAAGGCACTGGGGTGCTGAGTCTGGAGTCTTGCAACCGCTGAGCTGATGACGTCATTAGCCCGCGGTGTGATGGCAGACGGTGGGATGTAAACTGTTAAGATGATGGCGTGGGAAAACTCTGGGCAGATAGTACGGCCGGAGACTCACTG